>NC_045455.1:78098728-78286259 GCF_002776525.5 Piliocolobus tephrosceles
TCTCCGGTGTGCCGGTGTTACAGCGCAGTATTGGGGTGGGAGTTACCCGATTTTCCAGGTGTTGTGTGTCTCAGTTCCCCTGGCTAGGAAAAGGGACTCCCTTCCCCCTCGCGTGCTTCCCAGGTGAGGCGATGCCTCGCCCTGCTTCAGCTCTGGCTGGTCAGGCTGCAGCAGCTGACCCGCACGGATTGTCCGGCACTCCCGAGTGAGATGACCCCAGTACCTCAGTTGAAAATGCAGAAATCACCGGTCTTCTGTGTCGCTCGCGCTGGGAGATGGAGACTGGAGCTGTTCCTATTCGGCCATCTTGCTCCGCGCCCCCCAGCACTGGGAAAATTTTCAAAGCAAGAGAACTGATGGTAAAATGAAATGAAAGTTGTTTCTGAACAAAAATCTAAATCTGGTTAAACTTGAGAATGTATATTTGTTGAAGATTTCTTTTTCACCTCCACTGAATCCCCAGTTCCTACCTAGAGAAATGCTTTGCACATAGGATAAATGAAGTAAATATTCATTGAAGGAATAAATGACCAGGCTCATCACGTAAGAAAATAATTATTTTACTCAAATATTGAAGTCAATAAATACAATGAATTGAATTAAGAAGCAAAACAGCGGAGTTATTCTGGATATATTTACCTACTTCCTATTGTCTATTCTATCAAACTCATCTGCATTTAGACAGTTGTTGCTTAAAGATTAGTAACAAGTACATTGCAAATCAAAAACCTGTTTGGTAATGTGGATTAATTTTTGAGAACATTTTTGCTTCTATTTTTATTTTACTAACATGGGCAAAAGCAAAGACATTTAAAATGAGAAGGTTTTGGCGTTACAAGCTCTTTGATGAAAGAATAAAAGGGATACATGTGTAGATGTCATTTGCTTTCAAAACAATGATTCCCGGTTTTTAACTAGGGTAAGATCATGTACCTCAAGCTGATTTCATGTTGCATTATCTTTCCATTTATTTACAATGTTGGAATAAGAAACTCTAGGCATTTGGAGGGTATTATAACTATCCACTGCTGTTTAGTTTCCTTCTACTTCCAAGTACTTGGGAGGGAGAGGGGGTTCAAATTTCCTTGCCCTGTGAGGCTATGTTACTAGCACTGGCCAAGAAATGATAGTGTAATTCAAATTTCCTTGCCTTGTGAGGTTATGTTACTAGCATTGGCCAAGAAATGATAGTGTAATTTAAATATGTCACTTCCAGGTGGAAATATAAAAAGTTGGTATAAATTTATCCATACTCTTCATGCTGTCATGATAACCACTGCATTGCAAATGCTGAAAGCTCCATCTCCCTGGAGTGGGGATGTAAGAAGCAGAGACTTGCACTGAAACTATAAGGATATAGAGTAAACGTATGAATTTATTGGTTCAAACTCTGTAATTTGAGACTTGTTCATTAATGCAGCATGAAACAGCCTGTCCTGACTAACAAATAACAGTTGCTTGTGTAGTTTACTCTCCCCTTGCTGAGTCCTATATGATAATCTTAGTAGATGCAAATAAGATTTTGAATGAATCAGAATACCTCTTTGTGATAAAAAGTAACATAGAGCAGGTGGTACTAATGTAAAACCGGTAATATGATGGTAGATTTAACTCCAAATGCAGTAGCGATATTCTTAAATATGAATAAATTACGTACTTCAATTTAAGGATAGAAATTCTCAGGCAGGACAAAAATCAAACACCCAACATACACCAATTACAAAAGGAACACTTAACTTTAAGCATACCTAAAGATAGAGTGTAAATGATTTAGAAAGTATAGTCTGTGAAAATTGGAAAAAGGGGATGTAAGGCAAAAAATCATTATAGATAGATAAAGATGGATAGCCAAGTTACCAGCACTGAGGGAAAAAATAAACAAATATAAAATTATAAAACATGACTTAGTAATTGATATTAATAGAAAGTAAATAAAAATAAAAAATGACATTGAAGATTTGAAAATCATAATGAACAAATTTGGCTTTCTGATACATACAAAACAATATACCCAACAATTTCAAAATGCACATTCTTCTCTAGTGGCACATAGGACACTTAAAAACATTGACTATAGGATGAGCCAAAAAGAAAATCTCAAAATTTGTGAATGTGGGTTCATTGATTGTAACAAGTGTACCACTGTGGTGTGGAATAATGAGAATGAGGGAGGCTGTACGTGTGTAGGGGCAAGGACTACACGGGAACTCTTTCTCCTTTTAATTTTGCTGTGAACATAAAACTGCTCTGAAAATAATGTCTTTTCAAGGAGAGTTATTTAGAAAATAAAACAGGTATTTTGTCTGCTCACAGTGCAGTTGACCTAGAAATAAATAAATAACCCCCCAAACTAAAAGGTTTCCAAATGTTTGAATATCAAGTAATACACTTCTCAATAAACTATGAATTAGGATGTTAGAAAACAGTAGATATTAGAAAACATTTTGAGCTAGATAATAAAATTTTGACATATAAAATATACAAAGCATAGCTAAAACCATGCTTAGACAAAGGATTATAGCATTAAATGCATATGTGAGAAAAGAAGAAAATTTGAAAAGTACTCATCCAAGTGGCCATCTTAAGCAGTTTGATTAAGAACAGCAAATTACACCAAATGAGAGTATAATAGAAGGAAAAAAATAAAGAGAAGAGCAGAAATTAATGAAAAAGTAGTGTACAAAGCTAGAAGTTGGTTCTTTGAAAAAACATACATTTTAAAAAATCAATACATATTAGATGTATATATTATATATTTTCAGTGTATATGTGGTAATTTGATAAATTCATATAATCAAATCAAGGTAACTGGGATATCTATCACTTATCTTTGCTCTAGGAACATTTGAATTATTCTCTTCTAGCTATTTTGAAATGCACAGTCGATTCATGTTAACTATAGTCATTAAATTAATCAATTGAACATGAGGTATTTCTGACAATACTAATTAATAAATTAACAAAAATAGAAAAAAGGAACAGCAGGTCTCGGTGGCTAACGTCTGTAATCCCAGCACTTTGGGAGGCCGAGGTAGGCGGATCACCTAAGCCCAGGAGTTTGAGACCAGCCTGGGAAACAGAAAAAGCCCGTCTCTACAAAAAATATAAAAAGTTAGCCTGGCATGCACACCTGTGGTCCCAGCTGCTCAGGAGGCTGAGGTGGGAGGAATGCTTGAGCCTGGGAGGTGGAGGTTGTAGTCCCCTGAGATTGCACACCACTGCACTCCAGCCTGGGCAATAGAGCCTGACTTTATCTTAAAAAAAAAAAAAAAAAGAAAAAGAAAAAGGTAACAAGTAACTAAAATGAGATTTAATAAAAAGCTATCACTGTAGACATTATGGAAAAGTGAGCAGGAGTTTTGTACAGGTTCTTTACAAAAGGGAGTAATCAAATTCTAATAAACCTGTGGAAACGTGTCCAAATTTTAGGAAAATAAAATACTGTATTACTGTACACACACCATTAAGACATACACAAAAAGTAATAAGAATAGTATAGTATGTGTGGTCAAGGACAAGGAAAAACTGGAACTCTCATAAACTGCTAGAATGAGTAACAATTGATACAATAATTGTGGAAAACTCTTTAACCAGGTGTTCTAAATTTTAAAATAATGCATACTCTATAATCAGTAATGCTACTACTGGGTATGTATCTTATAAAAGTATGTTCACATGTGCACCAAAAGACATTAAAGAATGCTTTTAGTGGCATTATTTACAATAGCAACAAACTGGAATAACCTAAATATGCATCTGCAGTAAAATGGCTAAAATACTATGATGCATGTACTCAATAGAGTATTATGTAGTAGTAAAAAATTCACTGCAATGGTTTACTATGCCACAGTGAATCTCACAACGTAATGGCAAGTGAAAGAAACCTGAGAAAGAGGACATTCTGTGTAATTTTTTTGTATAAAACTCAAAAACAGGCAACACGAATCTCTTTTTTTCTGTTTAATAAGTTGTTAATGTTGGGAAAGAATGCAAATATAATAACTGAAAGAGGGTACAACTGGAGTTAAGTACAGTTAAGATGTATACACTTCTATTTGCATGTTTAAATATATATATATTTATAACAGTAAAAATAAGTATATTCCTATATTAGTGATTGTAATTTGACAAGATTTGAAAATCAGAAATAATAGTTTAATTTTCACTAAATGCTTTTTGACATTTATTTTCTATATACAGCATATTATATTTTCTGTATCACTCAAAACATTTGGAATTTTGTAAAAATTTCAATTCTATTGTAATTATCCTTATGTTTTTATAAGAATATGTATGTTAAATTTTTAACATCAAGAATGAAGCAATTTCTAGTCTTTTCGTTTGTAAGGTAATAATATTTTTATTTTTTATTTCTTCTTTGATTTTAGGATTTGCTTCTACACTCTGATGTTTCAAACATATTTTTATAATATTTTTATATTAATATTGTTTCATTTAATGCTTATGTGCATTTATATTTATTTTAAAATCACAATTCATTGGTGATTTAGGTCTAACTATATACTACACTGAGTTCATTGTACACTTAATCTTTTATTTCATAAGTTCTTCCTTTATATATTGGAGCTTTTCTTCTGACCAGTGTAACTTCTCTTGTACTTTGAGCTTTTATATTTTTTTTTTCCTGTACTTTAGGGTGGAATCTTGTCTCTTAACCATATACAAAGCAACTAGATTTTATTTCATGTGTGTAGTTTTCTAAGTTTTATGGAAGAGAAAAATAGGACCTGCTTGGTTTCTGTTTCTCATAATCTTTAGCGCTCAATCCTTGGATGCTTGTAGATTTTTTTTCGTCTTTGGTGTTAAAAATTTGCCTCCATTTTGAATTTTAATTCACCTATTCTATTCTTAGATTTTTATTACTATATATTTTTTACTTACTTCCTTTTTTTCAGCCTTGTATCTAATTCTCTTTTGATTCCATTCTACTGTCTTCATATAGCATCTGTAATTGGTCATTTCATAGAAATAGTTTTCTTCCTTTTTTTTCAGAATAATTATCAGAGACTTTGTGGAATTATGTTTCCTGTTGTGAACTTTAAACGTTTTGTTTGCAAAGTTCCTATCCTCTTATGTAAAAAATTCTTTGTATAGTCCTTTTGTATTTTTAATTCATTCAATACTTTTTTCAAAGGCTCAATAATTACTTGATAACACTGTGCTAGTTGATTGTGATACATTGATGAAAATGACATTATCTGTTTACCAAAACTTGAATAAGGAAATGTTCTTTCCAAAATGCTCTTTGCTTGTAAACAAATGAATATTTTTATCTTGATTGCCATAGGTGTTTATTTGATTTCCATTTGAATATTTCTTCTCTTAGATCTTAAACTGGAAAATGATTATGTGCATATCCCCTGGTAAGTATCTTGGTATCTATGATTTCTTTAACTAGCACTGTTTTTTGTTCAGCAAGTCTCACTGTAAGAAAGAATCAAGTTTGTATCTGTTCAAGTATATTCTAGGAATCAGGCACCAAGACAAGGGTGCAAGTTCAAGAGATTTCTTGAGGGTAATGCCTATGAAAGATAATGGGCAGACAGACCAGGAATAGGTCTAGGAAAGTCTTTAGTAGGTAATGCAAGTTGGATACCCATGAAGGTAGATAGAATGAAGGAGCGTTGGGTAGAAAGAAACTCACATTGCAGCCTATCTAAGAACTCTGATGCAAAGTCCATTTTACAGCATGAGGCAGAAAAGGCAAACTCTGAAACCTCTACTCTGCTCAGTCTTTGTCTGGGATCTTACAGAAAGAGCATAGGCTCTGCCCAAATGCTGTGATGGATCCCAGAGGCACTCCAGCTAGATAGAGACTGTCAGTTAACTGCACTCCTTGGGGCAGATTCTTTTTTGAATGGAGAGAACTTAGTGGCATTTTTACATGGTTGCCACAGTCCACCCCTTGTACTACGCAGAAGTACTCATCCATACACATTCAGGAAACAGCTCTGCCATGGCTCCTGTGGGCTTTCTTAGAGAAGGAAAACTTAGAAGAGGAAGGTTTTGGGGATGGACAATAATCCCTGCTGTTTTAGTTAGTCTCAGGGTCACAAATGGTACTTAATATCTCCCTCCTCTACTGTCCTTTCCAACTACCCTAAGATATTACTTCTATAAGTCTTGGTGGCATACCCAGTGATATGACTCAAACTCTCATTCCTGTGATATTGATCTGCTGGTAAGCACACTCTCAGGCCAGTGTTGCCGCACTTGTCCACTAATAGCTACACGTAGGCAAGGGAGAAGTTCTATACACATTTCCCCCTTCCTCCATTTTGTGACATTTATCTTACCTTTGTTGATCAACATCAATTATCTCTGCCTGATGGTGACTCTTATTCTTATATGGTTTTCCTGAACCCAAAAAAGTTTAAAATGACCTTATAGCAGCCAAAGCTTTCAGTTCAATAAAGCCCTTGCTGCTACCTTTGAGGAGTGGACTTCTAATTCTGGAGATCTCAAGGTTATAAATAGATTACTGAAAGTCTCCCAGGTAAGTCATGGGGAGAGATGGTAAAAAGGGCTACTGTTGCATCCTCCTTTTGTCCCCAGACTCATCTCTTCTTCCTAATGGGGACACAGAACAATAGGGAGATTATTGATTGAGTATACTGCAACCTGGGGGACAGCTCCTGAACCTTTTCAAGTATTGCCTCCATTATGCACTAAATGCTTGTGTCCCCCAAAATTCATATGTTGAAACTCTACTCCCTAATGTGATCGTATTAGGAGATGGAGTCTTTGGTAGGTAATTAGGATTAGATAAAGTCATGAGGGTGAAGTCCTCTTGAATGGGATTCGTGTCCTTGCAAGAGTCCTAACAAAGCCGGCACTTTGACCTTCCCAACCTCCAGCATTGTAAAAAATAAATGTTTTTTGTTTAAGCCACCCAGCTCATGACATTTTGTTATAGCAGCCTGAGCTGACTAAGAGCCATCAACTGACACTTCATCTACACCCTCAGCAAGCCATTTCTTTTCTACTAGACTGAGAGCTTCTGGTTGGTGTTGTATATAATCATAGGGCCACTCCCTCGGTCCCTTCACTGTAGAGTAGTTTGCTTGGTTTGATTCTGTATTGTGTGGATGATATGGTTTGGATCTGTGTCTCTGCCCAAATCTCATATCAAATTGTAATCCCCAATGTTGGGGGTGGGGCCTGGTGGGAGGTGATTGGATCATGGGGGGTATATTCTTCCATGAATTGTTTAGCACCATCCCTTTGGTGCTGTTCTGATAGGTTTATCATGAGATTTGGTCATTTAAAAGTGTGTGGCACTTCTCCCTTCACCGTCTCTTCCTTCTGCTCCAGCAATGTAAGGAGTACCTGCTTCCCCTTCACCTTCTGCCACGATTGTAAGATTCCTGAGGCCTCCCTAGAAGCAGAAGCCATGCTTTCTGTATAGCCTATAGAACAGTGAGCCAATTAAACCTCTTTTGCTTATACATTATCCTATCTCAGATATTTGTTTATAGCAATGTGAGAACAGACTAATATAGTGGGATTCCATGCCTGTGTTTCAGGCACTCAATAAGACCCCGCAGAGTGGTGCTATCTCTGTTTGCAGACAGGAGACTCATACCCAGGATGGGGTTCTTTTCATGTTTGAATGAACCACTGGACCTTTCAGTATGGATGATACATAATATAGCCAACTTGTTATCAAGCTTATTGGTATCTTGACAACTACCTTCCTATCAGAGGCTTAGCATTGTACATTTAGGGGTAGGAATAACAAGACTGGGTTTAGAAAATGTATTCTGTTGAGCCTGTGCACGGTCCTTGACTCTGCCATCAAAGCTACCTCAATTATGTGCCCATAGTGCTAGTTCTAGGGTGGTGGATAATGAAGGCTAGCTAACATCAGCTGACCCAATTATTTTCTGTCGTTGATAGGTTAGTGCCTATATTGTGGTAGGTGCTTTATGGTGGTCATTAACATGGGATATGAAAACCATCACGTATTGTGTCCACATCTAGTAATCCAGCAAGATACCTCTATTTCATTTTTCTTTTAGGTCTCTGACCAGCTGCCATTGCGTAAAAGTCCAAATGAATTTCACCTTAAGCCATTTCTTCCATAGAAGTGATCCACACAAAGTGGACCCAGAGACATTGCATAAAACCTCAACCATTGGGAAGATTTTCCCTCACTACTGTCTTTCAAGGCCACCCGTTGGTGTAGTTTTAATATAGTCACTATCCATTTTTAGTTTGTGTCCACATACCAATCTGACTCATTTGTAAATCAGGTTTGGCCTCATTCTTTGTCTTCAAGGAAAAATTGTTCACATGAGACTTTTCATATAACCATAACTGTGAGCTTGTGCAATCATTGTGGGTGATATGGGGATTTAGCTTACCTACTCAGGCAGCTTAGTCATGTACTCTGATGCTACTAGGATTCTATCCTTTATATACCATTTCTATCTTATGATGGGCCACTGCCAGTTCTAACCAGCTTTATGACTTTATGGTTTGCTAAAACTCACCTCAAAAGGCAATGTATTGTCACTTGCCGTCTCTTAGTTAAGTGTTATGTCTGTATTAGGACCCAGTAGCATGTCAGGATCTGGTTCTTCAATAATGCTTACATTTCTGCTCCAGAGAGCATGCCCTTGTTTCAGAACTAAGGACCTTGTGATGATTTTTCCTAATGGGGCTTCCTATAAACTCCATATTCTATCTTTTCTTCCATCTGGCTCCCAGTATTCAAGGGTTTGATGGTTTTCAGGGTCAAAGAGGCAGGGAACTTGCACCACAGGCTGGAATCATGCCTGGGCCTTTTCCTGCTCTAAGTTCCACTCAAAATTAGCAGTGTTTCATGTGTACGGACTAGAATAATATTACTAAGCATGAATTGTGTTGTGTCCAAAACCTACAAAATTCAAAAAGGTTTAATAGATGTTGGGATTTCTTTTATTTGCCTTTCTTTGTTTCTTTTCTTTTTTGGGGGATAGGATTTAGGGTAGGTAATGAAAGATGCAACTTATCTTTTATTTGAGGGAAGATGTTCTACTGGAATGCCACTGACCACTGGAAACCTAATAACTTTACTAAATGGCAGGTCTTTGAGTCTTCATAGCATTTATTTTCCACCCTTTGGATATATGGCGTCCAACATGCTGACCGATATGATGTCACTGAAGTAATAGATCAGTGTGATGTTCTGTGGACTGTCCAGATCACCCACATCTTTTTAGACTATATCATGACAGAGGGTAGCAGAGTTAAGATCCATAGAGTTAATAGATATTGTTGTCAATTTCATGTTAAAGCAAATTATTTTTCTGTTTTAATGAGGTTAGAAAAATATATTCACAAAAAGCTGCATACCATGTACCTGAGGCCCAAATTAATTTGTTTCAATATGATCTTTCATTTTAGAAAATTATGTTACACTATATATATTAGAAGATAATGTGATCTACATAGTCATGTGACCATGTAGCCTAGAAGCTTTAGATTGGCAAATTAAATGGAGATATGTAAGGAACCTTTCCCTGTGCACACTTTAGATCTTTAAGGATGGTCCTAATTTGTACCATCTTCCCCTAAATGTGATATCTTGCCTTGCATGGGGAAAGGTGACTCTTTTTCAGAGCTTTCTTCTTCACCTTTTTTACTGTCATATCTATTAAAACATAGGCGAAAGATCCAAATGAACAAATTTCTCCAACTGGATGAGTAGCCCTCAAACTAAGTGGACCCAGGCTCTATTTATTATTTGGACCTCACATACCCCATTCTAATGTGGGTGCCATAATGATTCTTTGGATGTTCAGGTATCAATGTCAACTAAGGTAGTATGTCCAACAGTCCTTGAAATATCTGGGCCAGTGGTTCTCCAAGTGTTTCCAGGGTCTGTAAAAAAAGGAAAACTATTTTCACAGTAATATGAAGGTATTAGTTGCCTAAAAGAGTAGTGTATACCTGAAAAATACAGCTAATTATAGAATGGAATGAGTGAATAATGGATGCTGAGTAAGTAACAAAAATATATGCTCTGCTCTCTATCCTTTTAGGACGTGCATAGGAAACTTTCTGGAATGATATTAACAAAAGTTATTTTGGGGTCATGGTAATTATAAATATTTTTTTCTTCTTTCTGTGTATGATACAATTGCAATATTTCTTCAATTTCTTATATAGCACTTATAAGAAACTGTATTTTATCTCTGAAGATTTGTTGAGAAGAACACTGCTTTTCATATACCTGTAAGTCCAAAGAGTAATAAAGCCGCACTATGAGAGTACCAATCAAATGAGACTTTTTCTCTTCCTTACCTCTAGTCTATTTTAACCTAAAACCAGAGGGCCCAGAAGGCAGCCTGAGATTGGGGGTTGGGAGTGGGAAGAGAGGAGCTATCTGTATAGGAAATACAGAAAAGCCTATTCTATACCTCTTTCCAATGCAGATTTCCAACTAGGATAAGATCTGAGGAGGAGAAAGAGAGAGTTTAATTTCTACTCTTAATATTTCATTAGACTGGATAGACAGTTACCAAAATGAGACTAATATGAGATTAAATAATTAAAGGAGTTTTCTTACTTGATAGTCATGTGATCTACTTGAGATTTCAAGGACATGGAAAAAACAGATTAGACCAGGTACTGGGGGAAAAAAATGAAAGAGTTAATTTTTTGCTATAACTTTGTAAATTCCTACTGTTTCAATCTAATAGTTACATTTATGAAAGGGTAAAAATAAAGAATGATCTTAGATGGTGTTGCAATTTACAGATAGGAAGGGTATAGAAGGACCAGTTTTGGAGAAATAAAGGTTTACTTTTGAATATGTTAAGTTTGAAATGCCTGCCAGAAATTTAAGTAAAAGTATAATGTAGGCAATTAATTGCATGAATTTAGAGCTCAAAAGAGTGGACAAGGTTGGAGGTCAATATGAAGTAGCATTGAGGCCAGTGTGTGGATTCACTTAGAACAAGAGTGAGGATTGAGTGAAGAGGATTGTTATAGTTTGTTGTCTCTGCCTAAATCTCTATTTCAAATGTAAACTCCAGTGTTGGAGGTGGGGTCCTGGTGGGAGGTGATTGGCTTATGGTGGTGGAGCCCTCATGATTAGTTTATTACCATCCTTTTAGTACTGTCCTCATTATAGTAAGTGAGTTCTCATGAAATCTGGTTGTGTAAAAGTGTGTGGCACCTCCCTGATCTCTCTCATGCTGCTGCTTCCACCATGTGAAAGACTTGCTTCTCCTTCACCTTTCACCATGATTTTAAGCTCCCTGAGGCATCCTCAGAAGCAGATCCCTGTGCCATGCTTCCTGTACAGCTTACAAAACCATGAGCCAAATAAACCTCTTTTCTTTATAAATTACCCAGTTTCAGGTATTTCTTTATAGCATGCAATGCAAGAACGACCTAATGCATCAGCTTAGACCAAAGCAATGAAACCTCCCCTTTAGAAATCAGAAGAAGCTGACTTAAGACACCTGAGATCTTCAGAGATAGTAGTATAATGAGTAAAGTTGGATATTACGTATCAATAGAAAGGCAGAAAAAGTTGATAAATATGTCAATATTATTCAATATTTATCAAATAGTGATAAATATGTCAAGAAGAAATTTGTAAATGATTCACTAGTTGCAACACAAACATCATTAATGAAGATAACAGGAGAGGTTTAGGTGGAATGGTGGGAACAGGATTCAGGTTGGAGAAGTCTGAAGAACAAGTGAGACATGAGGAAAGGAAGAAAAAGCAATAGAACGTGAAGCCAACTCGCGAAGTTTGCCAGTGAAGAGGACTAGAGATATTTAATATTTAAATCATGGCATATTTAAATATGCCGTTATTTAGGGGTGAAGTAAAGTGGGAGAGTTTAAAGAAGCAAGAAAGAGGCAGGGCACGGTGGCTCAAGCCTGTAATCTCAGCACTTTGGCAGGCCGCGGTGGGGGCATCACGAGGTGAGATCGAGACCATCCTTGCTAACACAGTGAAACCCTGTCTCTACTAAAAATACAAAAAATTAGCCGGGCGTGGTGGCGGGCCCCTGTAGTCCCAGTCACTCGGGAGGCTGAGCCAGGAGAATGGTGTGAACCCGGGAGGTGGAGCTTGCAGTGAGACGAGATGGCGCCACTGCACTCTAGCCTGGGTGACAGAGCAAGACTCCATCGCAAAAAAAAAAAAAAAAAAAAACCAAAAAAACAAAACAACAACAACAACAAAACAGCAAGAAAAAGGTCGGGTGCAGTGGCTCATGCCTGTAATCCCAGCACTTTAGGAGGCCGAGGTGGGTGGATCACCTAAGGTTGGGAGTTCGAGACCAGCCTGGTTAATATGGAGAAACCCTGTCTGTACTAAAAATACAAAAATTAGCCGGACGTGGTTGCGCATGCCTGTAATCCATCTACTCAGGGGCTAAGGCAAGAGAATCACTTGAACCTGGGAGGCGGAGGTTGTGGGGAGCCGAGATTGGGACATTGCATTCCAACAAGAGTGACACTCCATCTCAAAAAAAAAAAAAAAAAAAAAGCAAGAAAGAAAAGGTATAGCTTATAGCGGCTTTTGGCAGGCATGAGTTTATGGAACCAAGGATTCATGTGAAGATATTTTCTTTTGATAAAAGTATATTGATAAGAATATTATACCAAATTGAACAAAAGTAGCCACTGTATGAAGGATTCAGTACATGGCCAAATAACTTAAAATAGTTTGGAGTTATATGCCTTGAAGACAGAGGTTGGATGGGGTTTAAATTTTGTAAAGACGCCAATGGTTGTTAAAAGAGCTGAGATGGATCTGCTCTTGAATTAAAAATAAAAATGTTTTAAATATATTATTACGTCATAAACATTCCATGTCTCTACTTTTCCATCTAGAAGCAAGAATTCTTTAGTACTTTCCGAGCATCTACTGTGTATACTATCTTGTGTTATGACCAATTGTTTATATTTATTTACAGAATAAAAACATGAGATTCAGAAACATTAAGCTACCCAAGGTCACAGGACTAAAAGGGGAGCCAAAAGGAACTAAAAATTCACATACGCATGATTCCAGTTTCCCTTCCACATAACAGGAATTTTGAAAATATAAATATACCATGATCAATTAACTGCCTTTTTCAGAATAAAATCCCTTGATATGTTTAGAGTAATTTTTAAAAATATGGAAATAGCACAGCTATCATGTATATCTTCAAAATTTATGTAACTGGAGACAAGAGTAAAAAAGTCATCTGCAAATATTCAGTATTTCTCACAAAATTTGCATTGATGCATTTTTTATTTTCCAGTGCCATTTCTCCTCCTAGTCACAGCCATCTGGTTTCCTTCCACATCTTGCTATCTCAGTAAAGCTAAAGGAACAAACTGATCTGCCGGGAGCAAATCAGTTTCTCATTATCTTTAATGTGAGAAGATGAGACTACTGACAGTGATCACAGTCTTTGTCTATTGCTATGGTTGAAAACTCATGTTTACGTAACAGAAAATGTTTTCATATAGAAGAGAAGCAATGGGCACTCACAACTATGGGATGCTGTGTCTTAACATGGAAACTGATTCATCTCAACAAATAAGCATAGCATTTCTCTATTTATAGGGCTAGCATGCCTCTTTCTGAGAATGTGGAAGCATTTGGAAAAAGTTCACATTTAAAAAATTTTTCAGAGTACTTGAAAAAAAATCTGACAGAATGAAAAGGTAGGAAAATAAAAGCAAGGAGGGCAAAAACAAAGAAGTACAGTATACAAGGATAAAGAGATGAGCCCCACTCATCATTCATTCATTCATTCAGTCCTTACTGTACCAAGCACTGTTTGAGATACTGTTGCTAGACAAGTGAATAAAAGAGATAAGGTTATTATTCTCATAGAGTACACATACTGGATGAAGAGAGAATGAAATAAAAAAATGAAAAGACACTAGTGGTAAGTATTGTGTGGAGAGTTAAAAAGGGGTGTTATGATTGAATGTGATTGGGTGGATTCTTTATTTTGGTGGTGAGGAAAGGTTTCTCTTAGGAGGTAACATTTAGATAAAGAATACATTGATAGGAATAATCCAGCTGTACACAAATGATATAGAAGAATGTTTCAGGCAGAGGGAGGAGCCAGTGCAAAATTCTGAACAAATATTTGAGCTTGATATGGTAGAGAGTGATGGTACCCATAGCCTTGCAGACAGTGGATACAGGGGATGAGATAAAGTTAGAAAAATTGGAAGAGACCAGATCTCATGGGGTTCTGTAGGACAAGGTAAGATATCACCTTCGTAGTCTCTGTTCATTACAAACATGGGGGTGGTTTTAAGTAAAAGAGGAAAGTCACCTGATATACTTTGGGAACTCTATGGATGATGGGTTATTGGGAAGCAGGAATGTAAGCAAAAAGGACTGTAATAGTTTTGCTCACTTACCTGTCTTATATAGTGGCATTGTATGTAAGTTTTACATATAAATTCTTTTAAAGGTTATACTGCAAACACACACGCATACACACACACACACACAGTTGAAAAGTCATAATTCTGATCTATATCAGCTTTATAAAATGTTACCAAAACCATTGATCAGTTTACCCAAATATATCCTGGCATGTATTCCCATAGGTTGTCTTAGTTGTTTTCTGCAGCAGATATATAGATATTTGCTAAGTTGTTCTACAGTTCTCATACTTTTTTTACTGTTGCTCTTCATGTCTTCAATTCATTGTACTTCTTACATTCATTATAAATTTTCATTTGTTCCTTTGCCTGAGGCTGTTAATGCTTTTAGTGATATAATTTTAAGATGTCAGCTTTCTTTCTGTTCCTTTCTGTGCAGTACATACTGTATAGCCTCAGGAAATGGTGCCCAGCTGTAAAAAGGTGTAGGCTATTACATTTTTGTAATTCTCAGTGAGACTTTCTATTTTATAAGAATGCCTACTGAGAAATGTCTTTGTTTAAGACACATGGACACCTGGAGTCTTAAAAAAATGTTAAATTTGTAAACTAGAACTAGACAAATATGCGTTGGATATTGTTACAGTTAGATAACATTTTAAAAAATAAAAGATATTGTAAAACTTCTTTTACCTTTATCCTTGACAATCAGCAAGCATGTAATCATTGCCTATTAGAATAAGCTAATGTTTACTAAATGCCCACTATATGCCAGGCATTGTTTTATAAACATTATTTTATTTCATTTTCCCAACAATTTGTTTCTAACCACTATTCTAAGCCCTATGTGCTAATTATGTGCTGGATGCTTTAAGACATTGAATTAATATCTGAAGTTGTTAGCCTTAGTGAGATCATACTCCGTGAAGCAGACATATTACATTGCAATGTGGCAAATGCTGTAATAGCTCTGTAGTGAGGATCTGGATTTGAATTGAATATGTTCCATTGCTACTTCAGGAATGTTTGGAAAAATAGAACCTACCTGACAATATGGATGAGAGATTTGGGGTTTGGACCTAGGGTGGACGGAAACATTTGTGCATAGATGCTTATAGGAATAAATGGAGCACTACACTGGGATGGCCTGGTTTGTGTTCTCTATCAAACCTTATGAATTGATGTGAGTCTTACTAAGTTGTGTGTTATCTGCAGGAGGAAAAAAAACTGCACTAACAAGGGACTTGATGAGACACAACGACCAGAAAGGGAGGTTCTGGGGGTCAAATGGCAAAGATAGCTGAACACGCACAGTCAGTTGGTACCCCGACCCTGAGCTAAAAACTGACATTAAGAATTGGAGAAAATATTTCTTGAAGGACTTAGTATAAGGCAGCACAACTATGTCTGTTATACTTTTTCCCCCTTCTTTATTAGAGGTTTAGAGAAGGAAGGGAAAATGATGAATCACCCATACGCTTTATGGAAAAAACAGTGTTTGTGATCAGAAATGTTCAGAAACTTTCCTTTTATTTCCCCATAGAGAAGAAAGGGAAGGACGACTTTTGCCTGTCAAAGCATTCTACCACCCCTCTCAAGAAAAGTAAACATAGAAAGCTTCCAGTTAATCATTCATGGATTTGGGGGAGTTTATACGAACACCCACAGGTCCACTCTGGAGTTAACCACCAGAACAGAGGTTGCTTATAGGAGTGACAACTATTCCAGGTAGAGGATGGAAGTGAAAGAAAGAAATTTGATAATATCTAATTGGAGAATATAATGCCTAAACAACATGAGAAAGCATGTCAATGATGGAAATAGAGGACTTTTCCAACAGTGAGAACAGAGTGAGTAAAGTAGTGACAATATCAAGGAGCTACTTTTTAGAAAATTATAGTGGTTCGTACCAGAGAAGAGGATAAGTGACAAATGAAAGGCTGGACATGTGGAGAATGGCAAGTGATAGGCCTTCTATGCTGTGTCAAAGATTTTGAATTTTATCATATAGAATAGTCTCCCTATAGATTTACTTCCTTGGGATTATTCTGACAGAAGTTTCGAGAGCAATTTAACCTAGGAACTGTTAACCTGGTGTCCAATAACTGGTAAAAGGCTTAACGATGGGACTCATGGATACGTAATCCTTTCAAAATTGTAGGCAAAGTTTTCCATGTTAAGTGCATATGTACATTTTTGCTGGGAAAGCATCTATTACTCTCATTAGAGAGAGCAGTTCTGTGATTCCAATAAAGGTCTAGACCCATATGTTTGGAGTTAGAGACCAGAGACCAGTTAGGTGGCTGTCACTGTAATCAAGGAAATAAATGACCAGAGCCTAAACAAACAACAAACAAACAAAAAAACAAAATAAGGAAAGAAAAGGAAAATAGGAAGCACATTTTGGAGAAGAGAGAGTTGGAAAGAAGCAGGTAAGAAATACTGGCTTTGACGTGCTGATTTGAAATTCTTTGAGATCTGCCATTGTAATAGGCAGTGGGCCCTTGTATATATCCCTCTGCAGTCTTTTAGAAACAGCTGGACTGGGACAACATGCTTTGGATTTTGGAGAATACACACAGCAAATGAGAACATGAAGTTGGGCATGCAAAAATAAGTGATATAAATTATTTGACATTATATCCTGAGGTGTTTGTTAGCCAACTATATTGTTTTCTTCTGCTTGCCCCTTAAGAGTTGGTCATATTCCATGCCTTCTTTTCTTCCTTCTTTTATTGCTTTGCCTTTTCTGCTATGAAAATTCTTACTTTTATTTCAGGTTTCAACTTAAGACTTATTTCCTTTATTGATGTTCCTTTCTTTCAATGTTGGTAAAGTCTGAATAAAGTACACTTTATTTTCTGGAGTGCCTTGGGATTTATTTCTTAGCTTCTTACTTTGACAATAGCTTTACTTTCTCACATTTACATTTGATATGCAAAACTAAGCATGAATGTCTCTAAGTACTCATCCTTTAGTGATTTAGGAGATAGTATAGTTTTCCCAGAGCTTGAATCTGCAGAAAATTATTTGCCTGCCGCAGTTTTGGACATCTATGAGTAAGTTTTGGGAGCCCATATAATACAGATTTTTTATTTATTAATTTTGTTCATTATTATACCCTGACAACATCAGACTCACACTGTCAATAAATTCAAACAAAGGACTTGAAGGGAGAAAGCACACACATAAACTAAGGTTCAAAGACTCACATTCTTTCTATTGTGAGTTTTATAATCAACTGGGTGTTATCCTTATTTTCTTAGTTCAACATGACTGGGATTTTGATAACAATTGTATTGAGGGTGTAGGTCAAATTAGGGAGTTTTGCTAGCTTATTATGTCTCCCAATCCATAAATATGGAATGTCTTGATATTTATGTAGGTCTTTCAGCATACTAATTTTTCAATATATTTAATTTCAACAATGGTTT
Organism: Piliocolobus tephrosceles; assembly: GCF_002776525.5. Lineage (NCBI taxonomy): Eukaryota > Metazoa > Chordata > Mammalia > Primates > Cercopithecidae > Piliocolobus > Piliocolobus tephrosceles. Next base: position 78,116,536 of record NC_045455.1, read on the forward strand.
GTAGATTTCAGTGCACAAATCTTGTACTTCAAGTATTTTTGATACTATATAAATTGAATTGTTTTAATTTCATTTTAGGATTTTTTGCTAGTATATAGAAATACAATTGATTTTTAAAATATTGCTCTTGCAATGTAGCTGAACTTATTTATTAGCTCCACTATTTTTTGTATGCGTGCGTTTCTTAGGGATTTCAATGTGTAAGATTATCCTTGAGAGTAGAGATAGTATTATTCTTCAGATGTAATTTAAATGTTTTACTTATTATTATTTTTCTTCCCTAATTTTTATATCAGAACTTTCAGTACAATGTTGATTAGAAGTAGTTAGAACAGACATCCTTGTCTTGCTCCTGATTTTAATAGGAGGATTTTCAGTCTCATTATAAGGTATGATGATAACAATGGGTTTTCTGTAGACATCCTTTAGCAGATTGAGGAAGTTCCTTTATATTTCTAGTATTTAAATTGTTTTTTTATCATGAAAATGTGTTGCATTTTGTTAAATGATTTTCCGAGTCTATTAAGATGATAATATGGATTGTGTTCTTATATTAATACGTTTCTACTTTAATTGGTTTTCATATTTTGAAACAACTACACATACTTTAGAAAAATCCTACGTGGTTATATCCTTGGTGCGTAATTATTTTTATATGTTGCTGAATAAGGATTTTCTAGTATTTTGTTCAATGTTTTAGTATCTGTATTCACAAATATTGAATACTATTGTTTTATTTTCTCTTGAAACCTTAGTCTGGTTTTAGTATCAGGGTAGCGCTAGCTTCATCAAATGTTTTAGAAAGTATTTCCAGTTTTTCTTTTCCTTTTTTTTTTTTTTTTTTTAAATCTCATGAAGGATTGGCATTAAATATTTTAAAAAGTTGGTAATACTCATGGGTAAAGCTATCTGATCTTGGATTTTTCTTTGTGGGAAGTTTTTTTTGATTACTAATTCAAACTCTTGTTTACTTGTTATATATCTATTCAGAGTATTTATTTCTTCTTGAGCAACTTTATGTAGTTTGTCTTTCTAGGAATTTGTTTCCTCTAGGTTATCTCGTTTGTTGGCATATGGTTTTTCATATTACCATATAATCCTTTCATGTATGTTAGATTGGTGGTAATATGCCTTCCTCTCTGCAATTCCTGATTTTAGCATTTTGAGGTTTTGTTTGTTTGTTTGTTTGTTTTCTTGTTTTTTCTTTTTTTTTTTGGTAAGTCTAGCTACAGGATGAACTTTTCAAAGAACCAAGTTTTGGCTTTCTTAATTTTTTCCATATGTTTTTCTATGCTCTATTTTATTTATTTCTACTCTAGTCTTCCTTCTTTTTAAAATAGTCATTTACAGCTATAACGTCTTCTCAAAGCATTGCTTCAGTCTCATCCCAATATTTTTAGTATGTTTTATTTACCTTTTCATTCATCTCAAAGTATTTTCTCATTTCTTTTGTGATATGTCTTTGAACCATTGGTTATTTAGTAGTGTATTGTTTAATTTCCACATTCTTGTGATATTTCAAACTTTCTTCAGTTATTTTTTTTTCTATTTGTATTCTATTATAGGTCAGAGAACGTATTTTGTATGATTTCAATGATTTTAAATTCATCAAGACTTGTTTTATTGTTTATAATATAGACTATCCCGGAGGATGTTTCTTGTGCACTTGAGTGGAATGTATATAATCTTCTGTGTTAGTTGCAGTGTTTTGCAGATTTCTGTTATGTGTAGTTGGTTTATAGCATTGTTGAAGTCTTTTCCTTATTTATCTCTGTGTATATGGATAATTCATATGCATAATGATCTAAATTCATCAAGACTTGTTTTATGGTTTATAATATAGACTATCCTGGAGAATGTTTCTTGTGTACTTGAGTGGAATGTATATAATCTTCTGTGTTGGTAGCAGTGTTTTCCAGATTTCTGTTACATCTAGTTAGTTTATAGCATTGTTGAAGTCTTCTTTTTCCTTGTTTATCTCTGTCTATATGGTCTGTATCCACTACAGAAAGTGAGTATTGTAATCTTCAACTATTATTATGGAATTATCTATTTCTCCCTTATATTCTGTCAGTTTTTACTTCATTATTTTCGGGCGAGGTAAGTTACTGAATATATGCTTAAACTTATTATCTCCTCATGGTGGATTAACCCATTTATCAATAAAAAATGTCCTTCCTGTAGAAACAGTTTTTAAATTGAAGTCTATTTTGTCTGATGTTAGTATAGCCATTCCAACTCTCTTGATTACAGTTTATTTGGAATATCATTTTCTACCCTTTCAACCTATTTGTCTCTCTGAATCTAAGTTGTATCTCTTATAGCCACCATATAGTTATGTTATTATTTTTTATCCATTCTGCCAACCTCTGCCTTTTGATTAGAATGTTTTGCATTTATTACTTTACAAATTTACTAAGGTATAATTGACAAATAACAATTGTATATATTTGAGGTATACAACTTGATGTTTTGAGATAGCTACATGTATACACATATGCACACATATATATGATGAAATGATTACCACAATCAAGTTAATTAGCATATTCATCACAGTTACCTTTTTGTGTGTATGTGATGAGAATATTTAAAATTGACTCAGCAAATTTCAAGTATCCAGTGCAATTTTATTAACTCTAGCTGCCATGTGTTTGTTAGATCTCCAGAAATTATTCATCCTGCATAACTGAACATTTGTACCTTTTGACCAACATCTTTCCATTTCCCTCACCTCCAGCCCTGGCAGCCATCCTTCTACTCTGCTTCTAAATGTTAGATGATTTTCGATTATACACATATGTGAGATCGTAGAGAATTTGTTTTTCTGTGCCTGGCTTTTATCACTTAGCTTAATGTCCTCCAGGTTCATCCATGTTGTTGTAAATAACAGAATTTCCTCATTTTTGAAGGATAAATAGTGTTCTATTGTGTGTGGTTGCGTGTGTATAATATTTATGCATTCATCTATTGATGGACACTTAAGTTGATTCCATATCTTGGCTGTTGTGAATAATGTTGAAGTGAACATGGGAATGCAGGTATCTGTTTAACATACTTACTTCACTACATTTGGATAGGTATTCAGAAGTGGGACGGCTGGATCATGTGTTAGTTCTATTTTTAGTTTTTTGAAGGACCTCCATACTGTTTTCCATAACGACTATACTAATTCAAATTCACACCACCATGTACAAAGTTTCCCTTTTCTCCACATTTTCGCCAACATTTGTCTTCTGTCTTTTTTGATATACCCATTCTAATAAGATTTTGCTTCCTTGTGGTTTTAATTTACACTTCCCTGATGATTAGTGATCTTAACTGTTTTTTTCATATACATGTTAGTCATTCATATATTTTCTTTTGAGAAATGTCTGTTCTGGTCCTTTTCCCATGTTTCAATCAGATTATTTTTCTTGCTATTAAGTTTTTACAGTTTTTTATATACTTCAGATATTAACCCCTTATAAGATTATGATTCGCAATTTTTTTCTCATTTTCTAAGTTGCTTGTTCATTTTATATATATATATTTTTTTGCTGTAAAGAACTTTTTTATGTGATGGAAAACCATTCGTATCCTACAACTGTATGAGGTTTATTAGTTCTAACAGTTTTTTTGGTGAAGTGTTTAGGAATTCTTTTCTGTATATAAAATTATGTCATATACAAAGAGACGATTTTACTTTTTTTTTTTTTTGATTTGGATGCCTTTTATTTCTCTTTCTTACCAAATTAGTCTGGCCAGGACTTATAGTACAATACTGCATGTAAGTAGCCAGAGTCAGGTTCTGTGTCATTTTCCTGATCTTAGGGGAAAAACTTTCAGCTTTTTACCATCGAAAAAAAATTACATGTGTGTTTGTCGTATATGCCTTCTATTATGTTGAGGTATATTTCTTCTGTATCTAATTTACTGAGTTTTTATCATGAAAGGATCTTGAATTCTGTTGAGTACTTTTTTCTGCATCTATTGAGATGATTATGTGATTGTTTTGCTCATTGTGTCATTGTACACCACCTTTATTGATTTATGTATGTTAAACCACTCTTGCTTTCCAGGGATAATTTTCACTTGATCATGGTGTATGATCCTTTTAATGTGCTGCTGAATTTGGTTTGTTAGTCTTTTTTTTTTTTTTGATGATTTTTGCATCCATGTTCATCAGGGATACTGTCTTATAATTTTTGTATTGCAGTATTTGTTTGGCTTTGGTATCAGAGTAATGCTGGACTCACAAAATGAGTTTGGAAGTGTTCCTTCCTCTCCTATTTTTAAGAGTTTGAAGGACTGGAATCAATTTTTTAAATATTTGGTAGAATTAGCCTATAAAGGCGTCAGTTCCCAGGATTTTCTTTGTTGAGAAGTTTTTGATTACATATTCAGTCTCCTTACTCATTATCAGTCTGTTCAGATTTTCCATTTCTTCATGATTCAGTCTTGGTTTCTAGGAATTTATCCATTTCTCCTAGATTATCCAATTTGTTGTCATATAATTGTTCATAGTAATCTCATAATACTTTGTATTTCTGTGGTGTCAGTTGTAGTGTCTGTCTTTCATAATTTTATTTCAGTTCCCTTTCTTTTTTATTAGTCAAGGTAAAGGTTTGCCTACTTTATTTTCTAAAAAGAAACTCTTAGTTTCATTAATCTTTTCTATTATTTTTCTAGTCACCACTTCATTATTTCTGCTCTGACATTTATTATTTATTTTCTTCTGCTATCTTTGGGCTTAGTTTGTTCTTCTTTTTCTATTTTCTTGAGATGTAAAGCTAGGTTGTTTTTTGAACTCTTTTCTTTTTATATTTAGGCATTTGTCACTATCATCTTTCCTCTTGTAACTGCTATTTCTGTATCTCACATTTTAGTGTGTTGTGGTTTTCTGATCCTTTGCCTCAAGATATCTATCTATCTATCTTCCTGCCTCCCTCCCTTTCCTTTTTTACAAATTGTTTCTTCAGAAGCCTGCTGTTTAATTTCCATATATTTGTGAATTTTTCAAAATTCTTCCACTTGTTGATTTCTGGTTTTGTACCATTGTGGTTAGGAAAGATACTTGATACAATTTTAACCTTCTAAAATTTGTCAACATTTGCTTAGTGTTCTGAAATATTTATCCTGAAAGTTATCTGTGCATTTGAAAAGATTGTTCATTCTGCAGCTGTTGGGTAGAATTTCTACATATTCAGTTTTATTTGTTCATTAGTGTTGTTCAAGTCCACTGTTTTCTTATTAATTTTCTACAGGGATGATTTATTGATTTGTCAAAAGTACAGTATTAAAGTTCCTTTATTATTGTATTTCTGTCTGGTTTTTTTATGTTCTGTCAATATTTGCTTTATATATTTAAGTGCTCTGACAGTGGGTGCAGGGATAATTGAACCTTTTTCGTTATAGAGACCTCCTTTGTCTCTCTTTACAGTTTTTGACTTAAGGTCTATTTTGTCTGACATACACAAAGCCACTGCTGTTCTCTTTTGGTAACCATATGCACAGGTTTTTGTTTGTTTGTTTGTTTGTTTTAACAGAGTCTAACTCTGTTGCCCTGGCTGGAGTGCAGTGGTGCCATTATAGTTTACTGCAGCCTCGAGCTCCGGGCTTAAGCAATCGTACTTCAGCCTCCCAAGTAGCTGGGCCCACAGGTGCTCACCACCACACCTGGACAATTTATTTTTTATTTATTTGGTAGAGATGAGGTATTGCTGTGTTGCCCAGTCTGGTATTGAACTCCTGGGCTCAAGCAATCCTTGCTCTGGATGACACAGCAAGACTCCATCTCATAATGATAATAATAATAATAATTTTATTTGTTTACTTTTTGTTTGATTTTAAAAGAATTTACTCGCTGCTCTTACAGTATTAGATTATGCTAAATTTGACTATATGCTTAAGTTTACCTTTACATTAAGATTTTTACTTTCATAATTTTTCATGCTTTTATTCAGCATCAACTTGATAAGCTCCCTTTAGCATTTCTCGTAAGGCTAGTCTAATAGTGATGGACTGCCTCAGTTTTCCATATCTGAAAAAGTCTTGATCTCACCTTCATTTTGGAAGGACAGCTTTACCAGCTATAATATTTTTAGTTGAAGTTTATTTCTTTTTAGCACTTTGAATATGTTATCTTACTCTCTTCTACCTCTTCTAGTTTGGTGTTCTGTTTTCGTTTTTGTTTGGTTTTGTCAACACTTTAAATATTTGATTTCACTCTCCCCTTGCTTACATGGGTACAGAAAAGTAAGATATGTGATTATCTTTGCTCCTCCATATGTGAGGTGTTTTATTCCTCAGGTTCTTTAAAATTATTTTATCTTCAACTTTATGAAGTTTGATTGTTAAATGCCTAGGTACAGTTTTATGACATTTGTCCTGATGGGTTTTCTCTGAAATTTCTGGATTTGTGGTTTGATATCTCCTGTCAACTTGGGGAAATGCTCAGCCATTTTTGCCTCAGATATTGCTTCTATTCCTTTCACTTTTTGGTCTGTTTCTGGTATTCCCATTACGCCGGTTACACCTCTTGCAGTTGTCCCACAATTCTTGGATATTCTATGTTGTTGGGTTATTTCTCAATTTTTAAAATATTTGTTTTTAAGTTCTGCAAGTTTCTGCTGTCATATACTCACTCTCAGAGAGTCTTTCCTTAGTCAAGTGTAGTCTACTAGGGAGCCCATCTTAGGCAATTTTCCTTTCTCTTATGGTGTTTCTGATCTCTAGCATTTCTTTTTGATTCTTTCTTAGAATTTACATTTCTGTGCTTAGATTATTGATTTCTTCTTGCATGTTGTCTACTTTTTTCACAAAAGCCTTTAACATACCAATCATATGTTATAAAAATAATTCCTAATCTGATAATTCCAACATTTCTGCCATACCAACTCTGGTTGTGATTCTTGTTCAGTCTTTTCAAACTGTATATTTTGCCTTTTATTTTTTATTTTTATTTATTTTTTATTTTTTTTGAGACGGAGTCTTGCTCAGTTGCCCAGGCTGGAGTGCAGTGGTGCCATCTCGGCTCACTGCAAGCTCTGCGTCCTGGGTTCACGCCATTCTCCTGCCTCAGCCTCCCAAGTAGCTGGGACGACAGGCGCCTGCCGCCATGCCTGGCTCATTTTTTTTTTTTTTTTTTTTTTTGCATTTTTAGTAGAGACGGGATTTCACTGTGTAAGCCAGGATGGTTTCGATGTCCTGACCTCGTGATGCACCCACCTCGGCCTCCCAAAGTGCTGGGATTACAGGCGTGAGCTACCATGCCCGGCCTGCCTTTTAGGATGCCTTGGAAATTTTTGTTGAAAGAATTGATGTACTAGGTAAAAGGAACTGTGGTAAATAGACCTTCAGTGATATAATGATAAAGTGTGTATATGGGAGGGAAAACAATCATTAATCTTACTGTTTATTCAGTTTTTTGGTGAAGTCTGTGTCCCTGGACTGCAAAAATTACTGGTGCTTTTTAGTCATTCCCCTGCACTTAAGTGGAACAGGAAGGCTTGAGGGGGCTGTAGGTGGGTATTTCCTTTCCTCCATGTGGAAAGCTGTAGTCAGCTGGAGTTGGCTAGATTAGGGTAGCCAGGTACGTTAGGCTAAAATAGTCTCTCCTGAGGGCAAGCCTTGTTAAGTAGGACAGAATGCTCAGGTATATTTTAAAATGGTTCCTTTTCTCCTCCCCTTGCCAGAAACATGAGCAGATTTTTCCTCATTCTTACTGTGAGGACCTCATAGAGTCCTGGAAGTACAACTCACACAAGCATAAGAACTGCCTCATGACTGGTTCCCTGGAGTTGTATCTCTTAAGCTTGTACACACTGAGCTTTTAACAATTTGTCAATTACAATTCAAGTTTTCCTACCCCTCTACAGGTTCCCTTGGAGTTCTCTGCTGGTGGACTTCTGCTCTGGTAAGTTACGATTGTCTGTATCTGATTATCTGTTTATTCAATTTTGGGACAGAAGTTGGCACTATGATCTCATTACTCTGAAGGATCTAAAAAGAGTTCATGATTTTTCAATTTTCTCAGCTTTGTACTTTTTATAATAATGGGAGTAAAGACTTCAAACTCCTTAAATGCCAAACCAGAAACTGGATGTCTCCTGCTTTTTTTGTTCTGGCAAACTTCTCCCTTGTCTTTAACTTCTACAGTCCTTTAAACCTAAGGAAACCATTGATCCTATTACCTTTTCATTCTGATCCTTTTGATACTTGCTTTGTCTGCTGTGTTCAACTCAAAACGCACAATCATAATACTCATTTTATTGCATTCATGTCAACTCCCTTTGTCCTTCTCTTCTTTCTTTATGTTTACTTGACAAAACCACAACTCTACTTAAAAGGAAATGTCTGCCTATTTCACATTTTTATACACGCAACTGAATGTGGCTGAAGAAAAATACACAACCACAATGAACATTCTCAGTTTAAATTCATCACTATAAACCTCTAACAGGTTCTTTTTAGGTCCCAGGCAATTGTTTCCTGCTCTCTGGTTCATTGACTTTCCATCTTTTTTTGGAGAACTATTTTACAGTCACCCTTCATATTTCTTGTACTTTGTCTTAGGCAATTTGAGCTGCTATAACAGATTACCATAAACTGGGTGGCTTAAACAACAAATATTGATTTCTTAGAGTTTTGGAGGCTGGGAAGTCCAAGATCAAGGTGCTGGCAGATCAAGTGTCTGGTGAAGGCCCACTTCCTGATTTACAGATAGCAGTCTTCCTCATTGTATCCTGACATAACAAGGGCAGAGAGACAAAATGTTAACTCTCTCATATCTTTTTATAGGGGCACAAAATCCATTCACGAGGACTCCACTCTATTGATCTAATTATTTCCAAGAAGCCCACCTTCTAATATCATCGCGTTAGGTGTTAAAATTTCAACATCTGGGCTGGGTGCGGTGGCTCACGCCTATAACCCCAGCACTTTGGGAGGCCGAGGTGGGCGGATCATGAGGTCAAGAGATCGAGACTATCCTGGCCAATATGGTGAAACCCTGTCTCTACTAAAAATACAAAAAATTAGCTGGGCGTGGTGGCACATGCCTGTAGTCCTAGCCACTCGGGAGGCTGAGGCAGGAGAGTCACTTGAACCTGGGAGGTGGAGGTTGCAGTGAGCTGAAATCACACCAGTTCTTGGTGACAGAGCAAGACTCTGTCTAAAAAAAAAAAAAAAAAAAAAAAAAAAAAATTCAACATCTGGATTTTGGGAGGGCACAAACATTCAGACCATAGCATATCTCCTTCCCAGTGCTCTCTCTAAGCAAATGACCTAGCTTCTTACTTCACTCAGAAAATATAAACAATCAGAAGAGCACATCCACATACCCAGCATTTGAACACATACGCTTCCTTCCTACCTATTATGCTGTAGGTGAAAATACTTATGCTTTTATTCAAAATCAATCCCGCACTTGTGCACTGGGATCTTATTCCCTATTATATCCCAGCACATCAGTCCAGCAATTTTCCCCTTTGCTCCTAATATTTATATTAACTCTCTAGTATTGGATTAGTCCCATTAGTTTCAAAACACACTATTGTTTCTGCGTGTTAAAAAGAACCTTCTGTTGACCTTACTATTTATGCCAGTTATTTCCTCTTAAGCTACAACCATCCAGGTTTTCTGTTCCTTAAATATAACGAGTAAATCTTTAACTTAGGGATTTTGCACTGATTATTCTTCTATGACTTTCCTTCCTCTACTTTAAAAAATGTATTTGACTCTTTCTTACCATGTAGATCTCAATCTGAAAGTCATATCAGTAGAAAGGTGAATCATGACTTTCCAATTTAAAGTAGCATCTTTGCTAATCTAACACAAATCTCTGTTTTATTTACCTTGATTTATTCAGGAAATTTTTCACAATCTCAAATGTTGATTGTGTATTCATGTGTTGAACTGTCTTTTCCTTGTATAACATAAATTCCACTCGAGTAGACATTTTGTCTTTCTGTCCTCGGCTCTGAATCTAGAACAGTGTTTCTCAACTGTTTAATTATACTCATATGGCGTTTTTAAGGTATTTTTTCTTCATAAGCCTCACCTCATAAAATTTAATTACCACAGGTATATTACGGCTTTTTAGAGGGTTACAAATCATGTAATATCAATGGAGTTTTCATTGTGCTACTTCTCTGTCCCCCAGGATCAATTTTGCCTGCTTGGGGTCAATATTGCCCCTGTGGAGCAGTTATAGTCTAGAAAAATAACAGATAGGTCCTTAGTGCTAAATTTATTTATATATGGACCATATATAACATATTTTATAGGTGATAGTTTATATACATAAGTTATGGGTGTGTATATGAGTATTATATATAATGTATATGTAAAATTATATCTTACATATATAATTTCCATATTTTATATGCATAAATTGGACACTAAAGACAGGTAAGACATTCTAGACTACATATGCTCAATTTATATATACATACATATTTGGGAAGGAAATCCTCATTAAAAGCAAGTATATAATATGTAGAGGTTTATTCATTAAAGAATTATTGAACAATTACTATGTATAAAGTATCAGAGTGTGATGTCAGAAATGCAAATACTGTTGGAGAAATGTACCCAAAGAACTTAAAATTTCTTGAGAGAATCATGCATATGAAACTAGTTATAAGTTTGGAGGAACTAAATGTGCAACAGAGACTTAAACAGTTCTGTGGGACTAGGGGAAGAAGTAATTCACTCTGAAGGATAAGGAAAATCTAATGGAGGGAAAGGCAGATGAATAGTATTCCAACAGACAAAAAAGGGGACATTTTTTGGAGAAGGTGGAGTCTTGAGGTCCTTAGACACTGGTTTGAGAAACTGCACAGCAAATGATCCTGGGAAAGAGAAGGGGGCGCGCTTTGTATGAGAGGGCTAGAATCTTCCTTTGAACTTTATTCAGTTGGCATTAGTGAGTTTTTGAAAGTTAAACCACACAGATTCAAAAAATGTGAAGAAGTTATCACTCCAATTTTTGTAGCCTCATTTGGAATAAAAAAATCTTGCTATTTATCATTTCATATTTAGGCTTTCACATTGCCAGCAGATTAATTTACGTAAAATGCACATTCAACCATGCCAGTTTTCTGTTTAAAAGCATTCAGTAACTTTATAGCGCATTCCAGATAAACTGTTAGTTCCTGAGTTGAGAAGAGGTTTTTGCTCTCCGTGATCAATCACTTTCATACAGCCTATTGAATCTTACTACGTCATTCCATGCCTCAAAGTCTTCACCAGGAAATACCAATTTCTTACAATTTGCAACATGGAGCTTGCTAATTCCTATCTAATTTCTAGATATGATGGCTCTGGTATGTTCTATTTTATGCAGAAAATCAATATTACCTTTTGGTCAAGTCTTTAATATAATTATTCTCCAAATAGTAACTTTCCTAGCTAGAGGATCTTTTAGAACTACATCTGAAATTTGGAGTCGAGACTAATGCTTATTCTGATATTTAGATTAAGGCTAAATCTAAGTTATTTGGATATCTTCTTTTGTGAAGGTCCTTTCAAGTCATCTGCCAATGTTTCATGTTGTGTTTATGCTGTCTCGTTATTGCTTTTCTTTACTGCATGTATTTTTTTTTCTTCAACATTTATTTTAAGTTCCATGGTATATATATGCAGGATGTGAAGCTTTGTTACATAGGTAAATGTGTGCCTTGGTTTGCTGCACAGATCAACCCATCACCTAGATATTCAGCCCAGCATCCATTAGCAATTCTTCCAGATGCATGTGTGTTTTTTATTGTATGATTTCCTGTGTGTTCTTTATATGGTTTTATTGTTTTCATTCCTTTGAGTTGGATTTGCTGCTCTCTTATCTTGATTATTGAAATGGAAGTTTATATCACTGTCAGTGCTTCTTTTTTATAAAATATGGGTTCTCTTTGAGTACTCTTTTAGGTGTATTACATAATATTTCATTTGCTATATTTTTATCATTCAATTAAAATATTTTTTACATTCTACTGAGATTATTGTTAACCCACACCTTATGTAGAAGGGTGTCATTTAAACTTATTTAGGAATTTTCTTTTTTTTTGACTTTTATTTTAAGTTCAGAGGTACAACTGTGGGTTTGTTACATAGGTAAACTTGTGTCATGGGGGTTTATTGTGCAAATTTTTTCACCACCCAGGTATTAAGCCTAGAACCCATTAATTATTTTTCCTAACTGCCTCCCTCCTCCCACTCTCCACCTTCTGAAAGGCCCCAGTGTGTGTTGTTCCCTACTATGTGTCCATGTGTCTCATTACTTAGCTCCCACTTACGATTGAGGACTGGTGGTATTTAGTTTTCTGTTCCTGCGTTAGTTTGCTATGGATAATGGCCTTCAGCTACATCCATTTTCCTGCAACACCAGGATCTCATTCTTTTTATGGCTGCAGAGTATTCTGTGGTATATATGTACCACAGTTTCTTTTTTAAACTTTTTAAAAATTATACTTTAAGTTCTGGGATACATGTGCAGAACATGCAGGTTTGTTACATAGGTATGCATGTGCCATGGTGGTTTGCTGCACCCATCAACCCGTGATCTATATTAGGTATTTTTCCTAATGCTATCCCTCCCCTAGCCATCCAACCCATGAAAGACCCTGGTGTGTGATGTTTCCCTCCCTGTGTCTGTGTGTTCTCATTGTTCGGCTCCCACTTATGAGTGAGAACATGCAGTGTTTGGTTTTCAGTTCTTGTGTTAGTTTGCTGAGAATGATGGTTTCCAGCTTCATCCATGTCCCTGCAAAGGACATGAACTCATCTTTTTTATGGCTGCATAGTATTCCGTGGTGTATATGTACCATATTTGCTTTATTCAGTCTATCATTGATGGGCATTTGGATTGGTTCCAAGTCTTTGCTAGTGTGAACAGTGTTGCAATAAACATATGTGTGCAAGTGTCTTTATAGTACAATGATTTATAATCCTTTGGGTATATATGCAGTAATGGAATTGCTGAATCAAATGGTATTTCTGGTTCTAGATCCTTGAGGAATCGCCACACTGTCTTCCACAATAGTTGAGCTAATTCACAATCCCAAAAACAGTCTAAAAGCATTCCTATTTCTCCACATCCTCTCCAGCATCCGTTGTTTCCTGACTTTTTAATGATCACCATTCTATCTGGCAAGAGATGGTGTCCCATTGTGGTTTTGATTTGCTTTCTCTAATGACCAGTGATGATGAACTTTTTTTCATATGTTTATTGGCTGCATAAATGTCTTCTTTTTAGAAGTGTCTGTTCAGATGCTTTGCCCACTTTTTGATGAGTTGTTTGTTTTTTTCCTTGTAAATTTGTTTAAGTTCTTTGTAGATTCTGGATACTGGTCCTTTGTCAGATGGATAGATTGCAAAAATTTTCTGCCCTACTGTAGGTTGCCTGTTCACTCTGATGGTAGTTTCTTTTGCTGAGCAGAAACTCTTTAGTTTAATTAGATCCCATGTGTCAATTTTGACTTTTGTTGCCATTGCTTTTCGTGTTTTAGTCATGAAGTCTTTGCCCATGCTTATGTCCTGAATGGTATTACCTAGGTTTTCTTCTAGGGTTTTTAAGGTTTTAACTCTTATATTTAAGTCTTTAACCCATCTTGAGTTAATGTTTGTGTAAGTTGTAAGGAAGGGGTTCAGTTTCAGTTTTCTGCATATGCCTAGCCAATTTTCCAAACACCATTTATTAAATAGGGAATCCTTTCCCCATTGCTTTTGTCAGGTTTGTCAAAGATCAAATGGTTGTAGATGTGTGGTGTTATTTCTGAGGCCTCTGTTCTGTTTCATTGGTCTATATATTTATTTTGGTACCAGAACCATGCTGTTTTGGTTACTGTAGCCTTGTAGTATAGTTTGAAGTCAGGTAGCATGATGCCTTCAGCTTTGTTCTTTTTGCTTAGGATTGTCTTGGCTATGCAGGCTCTTTTTTGGTTCCAAATGAAATTTAAATTAGTTTTTATTAATTCTGTGAAGAAATTCAATGGTAGCTTGATGGGGATAGCATTGGATATATAAATTACTTTGGACAATATGGTTATTTTCATGATATTGGTTCTTCCTATCCATGAGCATGGAATGTTTTTCAATTTGTTTGTGTCCTCTCTTATTTTCTTGAGCAGTGTTTTGTAGTTCTCCTTGAAGAGGTCCTTCATGTCCCTTGTAAGTTGTATCCTAGGTATTTTATTCTTTTTGTAGCAATTGTGAATGGGAGTTCACTCATGATTTGGCTCTCTGTTTGTCTGTTATTGGTATATGGGAATGCTTGTGATTTTTGCACATTGATTTTGTATCCTGAGACTTTGCTGAAGTTGCTTATCAGCTTAAGGAGTTTTGGGGCTGAGACAATAGGATTTTCTAAATATACAATCATGTCATCTGCAAACAGAGACAATATGACTTCCTCTCTTTCTATTTGAATACGCTTTATTTCTTTCTCTTGCCTGATTGCCATGGCCAGAACTTCCAATACTGTGTTGAATAGGAGTGGTGAGAGAGAGCATCCTTATCTTGTGCCAGTTTTCAAAGGGAATGCTTCCGGTTTTTGCCCATTCAGTATGATATTGGCTATGAGTTTGCCATAAGTGGCTCTTATTATTTTGAGATATGTTCCATCAATACCTAGTTTATTGAGAGTTTTTAGCATGGAGGGCCATTGAATTTTGTTGAAGACCTTTTCTGCATCAATTGAAATAATCATGTGGTTTTTGTCATTGGCTCTGTTTATGTGATGGATTACATTTATTGATTTGTGTATGTTGAACCAGCCTTGCATCCCAGGGATAAAGCCAACTTGATCGTGGTGGATAAGCTTATTTTTATTTTTATTTTTTTGAGATGGACTCTCGCTCTGTCACCCAGGCTGTAGTACAGTGATGCGATCTCCACTCACTGCAAGCTCTGCCTTCTGGGTTAACGCCCTTCTCCTTCCTCAGCCTCCCAAGTAGCTGGGACTACAGGCGCCTGCCACCGCATCCGGGTAATTTTTTGTACTTTTAGTAGAGACAGGGTTTCCCTGTGTTAGCCAGGACGGTCTCCATCTTCTGACCTTGTGATCCATCCACCTCAGCCTCCCAAGTGCTGGGATTCAGGCGTAAGTCACTGTGCCCGGCCGTGGATTAGCTTTTTGATTTGCTCCTGGATTCGATTTGCCAGTATTTTATTGAGGATTTTTGCATTGATGTTCACAGGGATATTGGCCTGAAATTTTCTTTTTTTGTTGTGTCTCTGCCAGGTTTTGGTATCGGGATGATGCTGGCCTCGTAAAATGAGTTAAGGAGGATTCCTTCTTTTTGTATTATTTGGAATAGTTTCAGAAGGAATGGTACCAGCTCTTCTTTGTACCTCTGGTAGAATTCGGATATGAGTCTGTCTGGTCCTGGACATTTTTGGTTGGTAGGCTGTTAATTACTGGTTCAATTTTATAACTTGTTATCGGTCTATTCAGGAATTCGACTTCTTCATGGTTTACACTTGGGAGGGTGTATGTGTCCAGGAATTTATCAATTTCTTCTTGATTTTCTAGTTTATTTGCATAGAGGTGTTTATAGTATTCTCTGATGGTAGTTTTTATTTCTGTCAGATCAGAGGTGATATCCCCTTTATCATTTTTTATTGCATCTATTTGATTCTTCTCTCTTTTCTTCTTTACTAGTCTGACTAGCGACCTATCTATTTTGTTGATCTTTTCAAAAAACCAGCTCCTGTAATCATTGATTTTTTTGAAGGGTTTTTCATGCTCTATGTTCTTCAGTTCTTCTCTGATTTTAGTTATTTTTTTTTGTCTTCTGCTAGCTTTTTAATTTGTTTGCTCTTGCTTCTCTATTTCTTTTAGTTGTGATGTTAGGCTATTTTCTCTATTCAGTCTTCTCTATTCAGTGCATGGTACTGGGGTACCTGGCTAGCGATATGTACAAGATTAAACCTAGACCGCTTCCTTATTACCATATACAAAAATTAACTCAGGATGGATTAAAGACTTAACTCTAAATCCCCAAACTATAAAAATCCTGAAAGACAAACCAGGCAGTACCATTCTGGATATAGGCATGGGCAAATGTTTTATCACAAAGGTACCAAAAGCATTTGCAACAAAAGCAAAAATGGACAAATTAGATTTAATTAAGCTAAGCTTCTGCATAGAATAGAAAAACCACGATCAATAGTGTAAAGAGACAACTTACAGAATGGGTGAAAATCGTTGCAAACTATGCATCCAACAAAGGTCTAATATGCAGCATCTATAAGGAACTTATACAAATTTACAAGAAAAAACTCAAACAACCCTATTAAAAAGTGGGCAAAGGACATGAACAGACACTTTTCAAAAGAAGACATACATACAGCCAACAACCATATTTAAAAAAAAAAACTCAACATCACTGATCATTAGAGAAATATAAACAAAAACCACAGAAAGACACCATCTCACACCAGTCAGAATGGCTATTACAAAAATGTCAAAAAATAACAGATGCTGGTGATGTTGTGAAGAAAAAGGAACATGTATACACTTTTGGTGGGAGATTTTAGGAAATTTCTAGTTGTGTTTATGTTCTTGACTTCTAGGTTAATTCCACTATAGTCAGAGATTTCAATTGTTTGAAATTTGTTTAGCCTTGCCATATTCCTCAGTTTGTGGTCTGTATTGGTGTATGCTCCCTGTGTTCCTGAAATGCATAACTTGAAGTTATTGAACTATAACTCTGAAGTTTTACAAGTGTCTATTTGCTCACATAATTGTGTTATTAATAGTGTAGTTAATAATGTTGATAATACCACTAGTGTTATTTTTTTTTAAAGAAACAAAAGCTGTCATTTAGCTTTATTTTTGGAGGCCAAGTAATATCCATTCAACATTTCACCACTTAAGCCTAGCATTATTCAAATATACACAGCAAAGTATAAAGCCTAGAAATATATATATAAATGTGTATATATATATATATATATATTTACTACTAGTGTTATTAACAACAGTATAGATGTGTTAATACTAATAACAATGCTATTAGTAGTATCTCTTTGCCCTCTATGTTACTGTGACATGTATGTTTTAAAAATCCTATTGTAAGGCCAGGTGTGATGGTTCACGCCTGTAATCCCAGCACTTTGGGAGGCTGAGGCAGGTGGATCACCTGAGGTTGGGAGTTCAAGACCAACCTGACCAACGTAGAGAAACCTATCTCTACTAAAAATACAAAATTATCTGGGTGTGGTGGTGCATGCCTGTAATCCCAGCTACTTGGGAGGCTGAGGCAGGAGAATCACTTGAACCCGGAAGGCAGAGGTTGTGGTGAGCCGAGATGATGCCATTGCACTCCAGCCTGGGCAACAAGAGCAAAACTCTATCTCCAAAACAAAACAAAACAAAATATCCTATTATAATTGTGACTGCGTCTATTTTCTCTTTATATCTGTGAATTTTTGCTTTATACATTGGAAACAGTTATTAGGTGCATACACCTTTAGCATTGTTACTCCTTTTTATTGAATTGATACATTTATTACTATGATATTTTATCCCATATATTCAAGTAATATTTCTTGCTTCAATATCCATTGTCTGATATGAATAAAGTCACATCAGCTTTCTTTTGGCTAGTGCTCAAATAGTATTCTTTTTCCATCCTTCTGTTATATTCAAAGTATGTGTCACCTTATAATCAGATTATAGTTGGTACTTGCTTTGTTGATACAGTTACCCTTGTTTATCATTTGGAGTGTGTGGTCCATTTACATATAATTTCTGATAAATTTGATCTTAATTCTTAATATTTGGGTTCTAATCCTTCTTTCTGTTCTCCATTCTTATGTTCCACCCTAAACCACTTCTTTATGATTTCTCGAGTTTCTATTTTACTCATTTTAATTTATATTTTATATTAGTTTTTATTTTATATATTCTTTTTTTCTTATATTGGCTACTTTATAGAGTTGGCAAACATCATATTGTAATATAGATAAAATCTATGTTTTCTCACATACTGATCAATGCAAACCTTGTACTTTTACAAACATTATAAAATCTTATAAAATGCTGTTTTTTTTGTTGATCTATAAATATTCTTGTATTTTTATCTTACAGGTACATTTTATTCGGTTTTGCAGTTTTATGCTTTCATTTGAAATCATTTTCATTAAGCCTGAATAATTTTCTAAAGTATTTCCAAAGGTCTATACCAAATAAATTATGTTAGTGTTAGCTTTATCTATGTAGAAACATCTATATTTCTGTTTAATTGTTTGAGAATAATTTCACTTGGTATTATACTATATGGTAGTCATTTTTATTTGTTTGTTGTTTTTCTTTTATTTCTATTCAAATATCTGCTTATTTTTATTCAAAGTAGCCATAAGTTTTACTGCTGCTTCTTTGAAGGTACATTTTTTTTTTTTTTGAGGCGGAGTCTTGCTCTGTTGCCCAGGCTGGAGTGCAGTGGTGTGATCTCCACTCACTGCGAGCTCCGCCTCCCGGGTTCACGCCATTCTCCTGTTTCAGCCTCCCAAGAAGCTGGGACTACAGGTGCCCACCACCACGCCCGGCTAATTTTTGTGTGTGTGTGTTTTTAGTAGAGATGGGGTTTCACCGTGTTAGCCAGGATGGTCTTGATCTCCTGACCTTGTGATCTGCCCACCTCGGCCTCCCAAAGTGCTGGGATTATAGGCATGAGCCACTACGCCCGGAGCTACTTTTGGTTTATCGTGTGTTTTTAAATAAATTTAGTTTACCTCTTCCTCTATTTTCTTTCTTTTTAAATTTTACTTTAAGTTCTGGGATACATATGCAGAATGTGCAGGTTTGTTATATAGGTATACATGTGCCATGGTGGTTTGCTGCACGTATCAACCTGTCATCTAGGTTTTAAGCCCCACTTGCGTTAGGTATTTGTCCTAATGCTCTCCCTCCCCTTACTCCCCACTCCCCTACAGGCCCTGGTGTATGATATTCCCCTCCCGTGTCCATGTGTTCTCATTGTTCAACTCCCACCTTTGAGTGAGAACATGTGGTGTTTGGTTTTCTGTTCCTGTGTTAGTTTGCTGAGAATGATGGTTTCCAGCTTCATCCATGTCCCTGCAAGGGACAAGATCTCTTTCTTAATGGCTATATAGTATTCCATGGTGTATATGTGCCATAATTTCTTTATCCAGTCCATCACTGATGGGCATTTGGGGTGGTTCCAAGTCTTTGCTATTGTAAAAAGTGCTTCAAAAAACATACTTGTGCACGTGTCTTTATAGTAGAATGATTTATAATCCTTTGGGTACATATCCAGTAATGGGATTGCTGGGTCAAATGGTATATCTGGTTCTACATCCTTGAGGAATTCCCACATTGTTTCCACAATGGTTGAACTAATTTACAGTCTCACCAACAGTGTGAGAGCATTTATATTTCTCCACAGCCTCACCAGCATCTGTTGTTTCTTGACTTTTTAATAATCACCATTCTAACTGGTATGAGATGATATCTCATTGTGGTTTTGATTTGCGTTTCTCTGATGATCTGTGATGCTGAGCTTTTTTTTATATGTTTGTTGGCTACATAAATGTTTTCTCTTGAGAAGTATCTCTTCATACCCTTCACCCACTTTTGATGGCGTTGTTTTTTTCTTGTAAGTTTGTTTAAGTTCCTTGTAAATCTTTGATATTAAACCTTTGTCAGATGGGTAGCTCACAAAAATTTTCTCCTATTCTGTAGGTTGCCTTTTCACTCTGATGATACTTTCTTTTGTTGTGCAGAAGCTCTTTAGTTTGACTAAATCCCATTTGTCAATTTTGGCTTTAGTTGCAATTGTTTTTGATGTTTTAATCATGAAGTCTTTGCCCATGCCTATGTCCTGACTGATATTGCCTAGGTTTCCTTCTAGGGTTTTTATGATTTGGGGTTTTACATTTAAGTCTTTAAGCCATCTCAAGTTAATTTTTCTGTAAAGTGTAAGGAAGGGGTCTAGTTTCAGTTTTCTGCATATGGCTAGCCAATTTTCCCAGCACCATTTATTAAATAGGGAATCCTTTCCCCATTGCTTGTTTATGTCAGATTTGTTGAATATCAGATGGTTGTAGATGTGTGTTGTTATTTCTGAAGCCTCTGTTCTGTTCCAGAAGATCAGATGGTTGGAGATGTGTAGTGTTATTTCCAGGCCTCTGTTCTATGTGCCCATTTTTGTACCAGTACTGTTCTGTTTTGGTTATTGTAGCCTTGTAGTATCATTTCAAGTCAGGTAGCATGGTGCCTCCAGCTTTGTTCTTTTTGCTTAGGATTGTCTTGGCTGTACAGACTCTTTTTTTGGTTTCATATGAAATTAAAAAAATTTTTTTTTTCTAACTCTGTGAAGAAAATCATTGGTAGCTTGATGGGGATAGAATTGAATCTATAAATTACTACAGACAGTATGGCCATTTTCACAATATTGATTCTTCTTATCCATGATCATGGAATGTTTTTCCATTTGTTTGTGTCCTCTCTTATTTACTTGAAGCAGTGGTTTGTAGTTCTCCTTAAAGAGGTCATTCATGTCCCTTGTAAGTTGTATCCTAGGTATTTTATTCTTTTTGTAGCAATTGTGAATGGGAGTTCACTCATGATTGGCTCTCTGCTTGTTTATTTTTTATGTACAGGAATGCTTGTGATTTTTGCACATTGATTTTGTATCCTGAGACTTTGCTGAAGTTACTTATCAGCTTCAGGAGTTTTGGGGCTGAAACAATGGGGTTTTCTAAATATACAGTCATGTCATCTGCAAACAGAGACAATCTGACTTTCTCTCTTCCTCTTTGAATACCCTTTATTTCTTTCTCTTGCCTAATTGCCCTGGCCAGAACTTCCAATATAATGTTGAATAGGAGTGGTGAGAGAGGACGTCCTTGTCTTATGCCAGTTTTCAAAGGGAAAGCTAAGAGTTTTTGTCCATTCAATATGATATTGGCTATGGTTTTGTCATAAATAGCTCTTATTATTTTGAGATATGCTTCATCTGTACCTAGTTTATTGAGAGTTTTTAGCACAAAAGGATGTTGAATTTTGTCGAAGACCTTTTTCTTCATCAGTTGAGATAATCGTGGTTTTTATCTTAATTCTGTTTATGTGATGGATTACATTTATTGATTTTTGTACATTGAACCAGCCTTGCATTCTACGAATGGATAAGCTTTTTGATGTGCTGCTGGATTTGGTTTGCCCATATTTTTTTGATAATTTTTGCACTGATGTTCATCAAGGATATTGGCCTGAATTTTTGTTGTTGTTGTGTCTCTGCCATGTTTTGGTATCAGGATGATTCTGTCCTCATAAAAAGACTTAAGGAGGAGTTCTTCTTTTTCTATTGTTTGGAATAGTTTTGGAAGGAATGGTACCAACTCCTCTTTGTACCTCTGCTAGAATTTGGCTCTGAATTAGTCTGGTCCTGGACTTTATTTGGTTGGTAGGCTATTAATTACTGGCTCAATTTTAGAACTTGTTATTGGTTCAGGGCTTCAACTTCTTCCTGGTTTAGTCTTGGGAGGGTGTATTTGTCCTGGAATTTTTCCATTTCTTCTCTATTTTCTGGTTTATTTGCATAGAAGTGTTTATAATATTCTCTGATGGTAGTTTTTATTTCTTTGAAATCAGAGATGATATCCCCTTTATCATTTTTTATTGCATTTATTTGATTCTTGTCTCTTTCCTTCTTTATTAGTACAGCTAGTGGTCTAGCTATTCATTAATCTTTTATAAAACCGGCTTCTGGATTCATTGATTTTTTTGAAGGGTTTTTCATGTCTCTGTCTCCTTCAGTTCTGCTCTGATCTTAGTCATTTCTTGTCTTTTGCTAGCTTTTGAATTTGTTTGCTCTTACTTCTCTAGTTCTTTTAATTGTGATGTTAGGGTGTTGATTTTAGATCTTTCCAGCTTTCTGTTGTGGGCATTTAGTACTCTAAATTTCCTTTAACACTGGTTTAGGTTTGTCCCAGAGATTCTGCTATGTTATCTTTTTGTTCTTACTGGTTTCATAGAATTTCTTTATTTCTGCCTTAATTTCATTATTTACCCAGTAGTCATTCAGGAGCAGGTTGTTCAATTTCCATGTAGTTGTGTAGTTTTGTGTGAGTTTCTTAATCTTGAGTTCTAATTTGATTTCACTGTGGTCTAAGAGACTGTTATGATTTGACTTCTTTTGCATTTGCTGAGGAGTGTTTTACTTCCAATTATGTGGTCAATTTTAGAATACATGCTATGTGGCCCTGAGAAGAATGTATATTCTGTTGATTTGGCATGGAGAATTCTATACATGTCTATTAGATCCACTTGGTCCAGAGCTGAGTTCAAGCCCTGAATATCCTTGATATTCTGTCTCATAAATCTGTCTAGTATTGACAGTGGGTGTTAAAGACTCCCACTATTGTTGTATGGAAATCTAAGTCTCTTTGTAGGTCTCTAATAACTTACT
Source organism: Piliocolobus tephrosceles (assembly GCF_002776525.5). Classification (NCBI taxonomy): domain Eukaryota; kingdom Metazoa; phylum Chordata; class Mammalia; order Primates; family Cercopithecidae; genus Piliocolobus; species Piliocolobus tephrosceles. The sequence continues at coordinate 78,138,951 of NC_045455.1, forward strand.
TTATGAATCTGGGTGCTCCTGTATTGGGTACATATGTATTTAGGATAGTTATCTCTTCTTGTTGCATTGATCCCTTTACCATTATGTAATGCACTGCTTTGTCTTTTTTTATCTTTGTTGGTTTAAATCTGTTTTACCAAAGACTAGGATTGCAACCCCTGCTTTTTTTTTGCCTTCCATTTGCTTGGTAAATATTCCTCCATCCCTTTATTTTGAGCCTATATGTGTCTTTTCACATGAGATTTTATTATTTTTAAAGTCCTGTTTTTCTAACATTTGTTATTCTTTGAATCTGCCTCTGTTTTCTCTTCTTTTCTTTCATTCTGCCCTTTCACTTGCTGCCCCCACCCTCTGCTCCACCACACATAGATTCTCGTTGACTTAACAATGAGATTATGTCCCAATACACCATCATAAGTTGGAAATATCTTAAGTTGAACATGTATTTAATATACTTAGCCAACTGAATATAATAGCTTAGCCTAGCTCACCTTTTAACATGTTCAGAACACATACATGAGCCTAAAGTTGGGCAAAATCATTTGTCAACACAGCACACTACAGAGTGTTGGTGGTTTACCCTTGTGATTGTGTGGCTGACTGAGAACTACAACTTGCTGCTACCTAGCATCACAAGAGAGTATTGTGTTGTATATTGTTAGCCTGGAAACGATTAAAATTACGATCTGAAGTATGATTTCTACTGAATGTGTATCATTATTGCATCCTAAAATTGAAAATTTGTAAGTAAAACCATCATAAGTTGACCAGGATGATCTTGATCTCCTGACCTCGTGATTGGCCTGCCTTGGCCTCCCGAAGTGTTGGGATTATAGGCCTGAGCCACCATACCTGGCCAAGTCAATACATATATATTTTTTTTTTACTCTATGCCTCCCACATTGTTTAAGAAATAATAGAAACAGAATTAATGTTTTTTTTTCCCCAGAGATAATTCATACTTTCCTCTATGATGTAGATATGATAATGTTGTGATTATCTTGGTACCATCATAAGTGAGCTGAGTCAGGGATAGGTGGCAGCTTTGGTTAGATCCATGTGACACATTTCTCGGATCCCTCCCCTCCTCATCAAAAATTTGTCTCCTAAATACTGCAAAATTGTCAGTAGTTCCACTGTTTTTTTTTTCTGCACAGCTCCAGCTTGGGCATGGCTCACATAGCTTGTTATAAAAACCAATTGTTGTCTAACTCTTTTACTCTGAAAATTTATAACTTTGGGACATTTTAAGCTTAATTCTTAAGCCACTCACACATGTGGATTCAAAATTTTGTAAGTGTCTTAAGAGAAAGAATTATTGTAGTTTCCTCTAGTGTGAATTTGTCTGACTCAGACTATGTTGCCAGAGGATCCCCGTTTTTTGGCCATCAGATCTGTAAGATTTCATGTTGTTAGAGATATCTATGGTAGATAAAGGAAAGTTATAGGATCTCTAGAAAGACCTAGATGACAGTTGCAGTGCAGACAACTAGAATCATAGAAAAAGCTCATGCCTATACACTGTGGGGGCCTTGACCCTTTTCTTTCAGCCTTCAACTCGCTGTCTCCTGTTCCACCTCAAAATCAGCAAATGTCCTAGTTTGTAATATAGTGAATATATTTGAGCATTCTCTAGGTAGGGCCAATGGTCATCAGATACTCAGCTGGTTTATGTTTTTTGTAGTATTTTTCTGCTTATTGAAAGGTTGATCTTTAGGTCATCCCTAGACATGGCAATATTGCACAGGAAATAAAAGGGCAAGCGTTTTCTACTCATGTAGAAAAGTATTTTTTCTGTCTGATATTGGAGGTAATCTAGTGCTTTATGATTGCACAGCTTTAAAATATTATTTTTTAAATTTATACAAGTTTTACACAATTTTGTTTCTAAGAGAAGGCTACCACCACCTCATACATTCTACCAAGGAATTAAAATTCCAGACCATTTAGTTTTTAATTTAAAATATTTTAGATTTACAGATAGCTGCAAAAAGGATATGCTTAGTTCCCCTACCCTTCACCTATATTTTTCTAGTGATAATGTCTTACGTAATTATAGTAAAATTATCTAAATCATAGAATTACTATCTGTGCAATATTATTAACTGTATTATAGACCTTATTCAAATTTTGTCCATTGTCCTGCTAATGAACATTTTCTTGTATCCAAGTCAAAACTTGAAATGTTATTTAGTTGCGAATTCTCCTTAGTTTCCTCAAGTCTGTAGCAATCCTTGAGTGTTTCTCTGACTTTTGTTGCCTTGATATTTGGGGGAATACTGGCCAGTCTCTTTTTGTAGAATTCTCAGTTTGTTATCCAATATTTTCTCATGATTAGATTTGAGGCAACACATTTTTTGGCAAAAATCCACAAAAATGATTTTGTGCCTTTCTTGGAGTATCATGTCAAGAAGTGCATGACTATAAAACAAAGGTTTATATTTATTTAGTCAAATTTATGGAAATATAATCCACAGAAAATAAAACTCCCTCTCTTTCGTGTATATCTTTATGAGGGTTAAGAAGTATACACAGCTGGAAATCCAGCAACATTATCCAGGTGTAGAATGGTTTTGTCACCTCTCAGATATTTTCTTGTGTCCCTTTGTACCCTCAGTCTGTAGCAACCACTTAGCTCTTTTCTGTCTCTATAGTCTTGCCTTTCTCAAAATGTAATAAAGTTATAAAGTAATGTTTTCTATCCCTGAAGTCTTACCATATCCAAAATTTAATATAAATGGAATTATACAGTATGTATCCATTTGGGCTTTAAATTTAGCTTTTCTAGGAGCATAGTATACATTTTCAGTGGATCTACCATTCTGGGGTCTGGAGGATGGTGACCCTCTTTTCACAACTCCACTAAGTGGTGTCCAAGTAGGGAATATGTATGGTGGCTCCAACCCCACATTTGGCTTCTGCACTTCCCTAGTAGACATTCTCCATGAGCGCCCCGCCCTGTAGCAAACTTCTGCCTGGGCGTCCAGGCATTTCCATATATCCTCTGATATTTAGGCAGAGGTTCCCAAATCCCAATTCTCGACTTCTGTATACTCACAGGCTCAACACCATGTGGAATTTGCCAAGACTTGGGGCTCACACCCTCTGAAGCCCACAGCTTGAGCTCTCTGTTGGCCTCTTTCAGGCCCAGCTGGAATGGCTGGGTTGCAGGCCACCAAGTCCCTAGGCTGCACACAGCATGGGGACCCTGCCCATGAAACTACTTTTTCCTCCTAAACCTCCAAGCCTGTGATGGGAGGGGTTTCCATGAAGGTCTCTGACAGGTCCCAGAGATATTTTCTCTATTGTCTTGGTGATTAACATTTGGCCCCTTGTTACTTATGCAAATTTCTGCAGCCAGCTTGAATTTCTCCTCAGAAAATAAAACTGCAAATTTTCCAAATTTTTGTTCTCTGTTTCTGTTCTAAAACTGAATGCCTTTAACAGCATGCAGGTCACCTCTTGAATGCTTTGCTGCTTAGAAATTTCTTCTGCCAGATACTCTAAATCATCTCTCTGAAATTCAAAGTTCCATAAATGTCTGGGGCATGGGCACAATGCTGCTAGTCTCTTTCCAAAACATAATGAGAGTCACCTTTGCTTCAGTTCCCAGCGAGTTCCTCATCTCCATCTGAGACCACCTCAGCCTAGACCTTATTGTCCATATCACTATCAGCATTTTGGGCAAAGCCATTCAATAATTATCTAGGAAGTTTCAAACTTTCCCACATATTCTTGTCTTCTTCTGAGCTTTCCAAACTGTTCCAACCTCTGCCTGTTACCCAGTTCTAAAGTCGCTTGCACATTTTCAGATCTCTTTTCAGCAGTGCCCCACTCTACTGGTACCAATTTATAGTATTAGTTTGTTTTCACTATGGTGATAAAGACATACCCAAGACTGTGCAATTTACAAAAAAATGAAAAAGAGGTTTAATGGACTTATAGTTCCATGTGGCTGAGGAAGACTCACAATCGTGGTGGAAGGTGAAAGGCACATCCCACATGGTGGCTGACAAGAGAAGAGAGCTTGTGGTGTGAGACTCTCATTTTCAAAACTATCAGATCTGGTTGGACTTATTCACTGTCATGAGAAGAGCATGGGAAAGACCAGCTCCTGTGATTCAATTACCTCCCACCAGGCCCCTCCCATAACACATGGGAATTCAAGATGAGAGTTGAGTGGGGGCATAGCCAAACCACATCAACCAGTGTTGTTGAGCTTTTTATTGTATGTTTGTCAGCCATATGAATGTCTTTTTTGAGAAGTGTCTGTTCATATCCTTTGCCTACTTTTTAATGAGGTTTTGCAGAGACCAGCTTGGTTGTGGAGACACTAACCCAGTGGTGCTAGAGGAATTAAAGACACATGCACAGAAATAGAGAGTATGGAGTGGAAAATCGGGGAGCTGACAGCCTTCAGAGCTGAGAGCTGCGAACAGAGTTTTACCCACATGTTTATTGATAGCAAGCTTGTGATAAGCACTGTTTCTATAGATTATAGATTAATTAAAAGCATCCTTTATGGGAAATAAAGGGATGGGCCGAAACAAAGGATGGGCTCTGGCTTGTTATCTGCAGCAGGAACATGTCCTTAAGGCACCGATCACTCATGCTATTGTTTGTGGTCTAGGAATGCCTTAAGGGTTTTCTGCCCTGGGTGGGCCAGGTGTTCCTTGCCCTCATTCTGGTAAACCAACAACCTTCAGCGTGGGCTTCATGGCCATCACGAACATGTCACAGTGCTGCAGAGATTTTGTTTATGGCCAGTTTTGGGGCCTGTTTATGGCTGGGTTGCTTGATTATTCTTATAAATTTGCTGAAGTTCCTTGTAGATTCTGGATGTTAGACCTTTGTCAGACGGATAGATTGCAAAAGTTTTCTCTCATTCTGCAGGTGGTCTGTTCACTCTGATGATAGTTTTGTTTGCTGTGTGGAAGCTGTTTAGTTAATTAGATCCCATTTGTGAATTTTTCCTTTTGTTGCAATTGCCTTTGATGATTTCATCATAAAGTCTTTGCCCATGTCTATTTACTGAATGGTATTGCCTAGATTTTCTTCTAGGGTTTTCATAGTTTTGGGTTTTACACTTGAGTCTTCAATCCAAAAGAATGGGATTTAATTAAATTAAAAAGCTCCTGTACAGTAAAAGAAATTACCAACAGGCTACTCTCCTACCTACAAAATGGGAGAAAGTATTTTCAAGTTATGGTTTCATCAGAGGACTAATATCAGGGACTGTAAGGAACTCAAACAACTCAGCAAGAATAAAACACACCACCACATTAAAAACTGGGCAAAGGACATGAACACATATTTTTTAAAAGAAGACATACAAGTGGCCAAAAAACACATAAAAAGTGCTCAATATCACTAACAACAGTTAGAAGGGTTTTTATTAAAAAGTTTTAAAAATATATCAAATGTTGGCATGGATATGGAGAAAAGGAACACTCTGACACTGTTGATAGGAATGCAAACTAGTTCCTCCTTTATGGAAAACAGTATGGAGATATCTCAAAGAACTGCAAATAGAACTACATTTGACCCAGCAATCCCACTACTGAATATCTACCCAAAGGAAAAAAAATAATTATATTAAAAAATGCTTGGACTGTCATGTTTATTGCAACACTATTTATAATAGCAAAGTCATTAAACCAACCTAAGTGCCTACCAATGGTGGATTGGATAAAGAAAATTTGGTACATATATAGCATGGAGTACTACACAGTCATAAAAAGCATGAAATTATCTCCTTTGCAGCAACATGGATGGGGCCGGAGACTATTACTCTAAGTCAACCAACAGAGAAGCAGAAAACCAAATATCACATGTTCTCACTTACAATTGGGAGCTAAACAGTGGGTACACATGCACATTAAGATGAAGAGAATAGACTCTGGGGACTCCAGAAGAGGGGAGAAAGGGAAGACGGTGAGAGTTGAAAAAATATTTATTGGGTACTAATTCCAATATTTGGGTGATCTGTACACTAGAAGCCCAACTGCCACCATTACAGATGTTTTACCCATGTAGCAAACAAGCACATGTACCCCCTGAATCTAAAATTTTAAAAACAATAGAAATTAAGTAAAATAATAAAAAATAAAATCAACTTCTTCAACTTCAAGATAAGAAAGGTTTGAAGCTAGCAGAGATTGGTTGTTAAGGTTTAAGGAAAGAAGTGACTTCCAATATATTAAAGCTCAAGGTGAAGCAGCCAGTGCTGATGTAGAAGCTGCAACAAGTTATCTAGAAGATCTATTTGAGATAATTGATGAAGGTGACTACACTAAACACCCAATTTTCAATGTAGATGAAACAGCCTTTTATTGGAAGAAGATGCCATCTAGGACTTTCAGGACTGGAGAGGAGAAGTCAAGGCTTGGTTTCAAAGCATCTAAAAACTGGCTGACTCTCTTATTAGGAGCTCAAACTGCTGGTGACTTTAAGTTCAATGCTCGTTTACCATTCTGAAAGTACTAGAACTTTTAAGAATGATGCTAAATCTACTCTATTTGTACTCTACAAGTGGAACAACAAAGCCTAGATGACAGCACATCTGTTTACAGCATGGTTAACTAAATATTTTTTGCCTACTGTTGAGATCTACTCCCCATTAAAAAAAAGATTTCTTTCAAAATATTACTTCTCTTTGAAAATGCACGTCATCACGAAAGAATTCTGATGAAGATGAACAAGGAGATTGATACTGTTTTTATGCCTGCTAACACAACATTTGTTCTGCAGCCCATGGATCAAGGAGTCATTCTGACTTTCAAGTGTTATTTAAAATATATAGTCTGTGAGGTATAGCTGCCAAAGATAGTGATTCCTTTGATGGATCTGGGCGAAGTAAACTGAAAATCTTCTGGAAAGGATTTACCGTATTATATGCCATTAAGCACATTTATGATTTATGGGAGAAAGTCAAAATACACACATGAACAGAAGTTTGGAAGAAGTTGATTCCAATCCTCATGGATGACTTGGACGGGTTCAAGGCTTCAGTGGAGGAAGTAAATGCAGATATGGTGGAAACAGCAAGAGAACTAGAATGAGAAGTAGAACTTGAAGATGTGACTGAGTTGCTGCAATCTCATGATAAAATTTGAACAGTTGGAGTTGCTTTTTGTAGATGAGCAAAGTGGTTTCTTGAGATGGAATCTACTCCTGGTGAAGATGCTGCAAACACCATTGAAAGGACAACAAATAACTTAGAATAGTATGTAAACTTAGTCGATAAAGCAGCAGTAGGATTTGAGAGGACTGAGTTCAATTTTGAAAGAAGTTCTACTGTGGGTAACATGCAATCAAACAGCATCTCATGTTACAGGGAAATCTTTTGTGAAATGGAGAATCAATCAATGCAGCAAACTTCTTCGTTGTCTTTCATAAGAAATTGACTCTATTTGAAGCTATTCCAGCCTTCAGCAACCACCACCCTGATCAGTCAGCAACCATTAACATCAAGGCAAAACCCTCCAGCAGCGAGAAGATTATGACTAGCTGAAGGTTCAGAAAATGATTGATATTTTTTAGCAGTAAAATATTTTTTAATTAAGGCATGTACATTTTTAGACAAAATGTCATTGTGCACTTAATAGACTATAGTACAGTGTAAAGATAACTTTTATATGTACTGAGAAACCAAAAAAATAAAAATAAAAAACTTCATGTCACTCACTTTATTGAGATATTTGATTTAGTATGCTGGTCTGGAACAAAACTTGCACATCTTTCACAAGAACAAAACTTGCACATCTTGCACAAGATGCTGGTCACATCTTTCAGGTGTGCCTGTGACACCTCCTTTCCCCGTTCTGCTTCATCTCTTCCTCTTTTTCTCTCACCTTCTATCCATATCTCTTTCTGTGTGTCTTTTTTTCCTTCTTTCCTTGCTTCCTTCCTTCCATCCATCTTTTTTCTATCTAATTTTTACCGTCATCGTTTTATGTATTGAGAATGTTAAAATTGTTTTTATGCAATAATGTAAGCATATTATATATATATTGATTGGATACACACTAAGGTACTATCTATCTAAATTGAACTATGTCACCGTTATCCTTAGAGACTTTTAAAAATTTTTTTAAAGACATGTTCTCGCCCTGTTACCCAAGCTACAGTGCAATGGTACAGTTGGCTCAGTGCAGCCTCGACCTCCTGGGCTCAAGCAATCCTCCTGCTTTAGCCTCCCAAGTAGCCGGGACTATAGGCCTACACCACCACACCCAACTAATTTTTTAATTTTTTGTGGAGAGGAGGTCTCACGCCTAGGCTGGTCTGGAACTCCTGAGCTCAAATGATGCTGTTGCCTCAGCTCTCAGTTACAGGCATGAGCCACCACACCTGGCTAAGAAATTATTTTTAATCCTACTAGACTCTTACAATAGATAATTATAAGAATCTTGTATTTTTAAATAACCATTTTATTTACAACAGCTTATTTAGCAATCCTTAAGAATATTAGCAACATGATCCTTCTACTCTTGCCCAGTAAGTTGCATTCTGGGGCTCAAAAAAACAAACAAATAAACAAGATAAACTACCAGAAAAAGACAGTATCAGATCTGTGTATATCCCAAACCACTCTCTTAAGCACTAAATATTGAAACAGAACTACAATAAATCAAATATGAGTTAAGTGGTCAGTGAGTATGATTTTGAGGTGAGCACACATCTGATTTTTTAAAAATAGCCATTAAGGACAATGCTTATTTTTATAACAAGATTAAATTACACTTTGCTCTCTTTTGTTTTCTTTAGTCATACACATTCTCATGAACTTCAGGAATTCATCTCATCTATTGATTGCTAATTATTCAGTATATAGGTAATTGTTTTGCGTAAGTTGCTATTAAGAAAATTACAGAAAATCTAAACAGCAATAACTATAAAATGTTATCAGAATTTTACTTTGGAAATGTTAATAACTTTGCCATTAAAAGTATTAAGAGTGATATTCTTCAGTTCCATATGTTGTCAGAAGTTTTTCAGGTGTCAAAAAAATATAACACCATTCATTTGACTTTCTCTATGGTTAAGCCACCTGGTTCAGTTAAGTACCAGAAGCTTCGCAATTATTAATGATACTGTTAGATAGGATGCCATTTATGCTATTGGAGAATAAATTGAGACCACAGACTTGCCAGTGGTATGTCTAAAATATTCCTCCATAATGGAGGTGAATGTTGATGTTCCTGGTAAGATGTATTGGTTAATGTTACTGCTAATGTTCATCAGCACAAATACATTATAAATGGGATGGTATTCTGAATATCCACAATGTAATTATATTTTGGATTTCACATTTTTAATATTACTATTTTATTGTTATATGACATATTCTATACATCACACACTTACATATTACTTGTGATATTGTCACCAGAAAAAGCACCAGGAGTTAAGTGGGTCTTCAAAAACTTACGAGTTGTTACATTCGAATAGCATCAGTAACTTGGAAGAAATAAGGCCATTAGAAACAACACAGCTGGAATATATGGTGCATAATATAGCTTCCCTATTTTCTAACATACGTTTTCACTGGCAACGTAGTATTCAGTATCTGATGTGAATTCTTCATTTCTGCACTCATCATGGTCAAAGTAGAATTTGAAATTAAATCAGTGAATCCTCATTGAGCATGTGAAATGTGTCAGGCGCTCTGTTGGCTATGGCGAGTGTTAGAAAGTCAAACAAAGTGTGGTTCCACTTTCAAGGACCTTGCTTCAGTCTCACTTTTGCTACTGCTCACTTTATTTGTTGGTACAGACTTCTGTTTGCACCGAGTTTCATAGATGCCTTTAAGGGACTAAAGTCCCAGAATCAGGTGGTAGAAGTTTGAAATTTCCTTATAATCTTAAAATCCACATTTAATAAACATTTATGAAACATTTTAAATGTGCAGGTTTCTTAGAATTAAAACAACAATTAACATTAAAAGCAGTTTAAAAAGTTATTTTTAATTCCTAGAATTAAAAAACAACTAAAACCAAAAAAATAAATTTTTTAAATAAAATTTCTCAGGCTAATGAAATTATAGAAATGCAAAAAAAAACTTCAAAGTAAAGTAATTGTGTTAAAATAGAGAAAAGTGAAGATGGCCGAATAGGAACAGCTTCAGTCTCCATCTCCCAGCGCGAGCGACACAGAAGACCGGCGATTTCTGCATTTTCAACTGAGGTACTGGGGTCATCTCACTCGGGAGTGCCAGACAATCGGTGCTGGTCAGCTGCTGCAGCCCGACCAGCGAGAGCTGAAGCAGGGCGAGGCATCACCTCACCTGGGAAGCGCGAGGGGGAAGGGAGTCCCTTTTCCTAGCCAGGGGAACTGAGACACACAACACCTGGAAAATCGGGTAACTCCCACCCCAATACTGCGCTGTAACACCGGCACACCGGAGATTATATCCCACACCTGGCCGGGAGGGTCCCACGCCCACGGAGCCTCTCTCCTTGCTAACACAGCAGTCTGCGGCAATCTAACCGCAAGGCAGCAGCCAGGCTGGGGGAGGGGCGCCCGCCATCGCTGAGGCTTAAGTAGGTAAATAAAGCCGCTGGGAAGCTCGAACTGGGTGGAGCTCACAGCAGCTCAAGGAAACCTGCCTGTCTCTGTAGACTGCGCCTCTGGGGACAGGGCTCAGCTAAAGGAGCAGAAGCCTGTGAAACGCGAACAACTCTGTCTGACAGCTTTGAAGAGAGCAGTGGATCTCCCAACACGGAGGTTGAGATCTGAGAAGGGGCAGTCTGCCTGCTCAAGTGGGTCACTGACCCCTGAGTAGCCTAACTGGGAGACATCCCCCACTAGAGGCAGTCTGACACCCCACACCTCACAGGGTGGAGTACACCCCTGAGAGGAAGCTTCCAAAGCAAGAATCAGACAGGTGCAATCGCTGTTCAGCAATATTCTATCTTCTGCAACCTCTGCTGCTGATACCCAGGCAAACAGGGTCTGGAGTGGACCTCAAGCAATCTCCAACAGACCTATAGCTGAGGGTTCTGACAGTCAGAAGGAAAACTATCAAACAGGAAGGACACCTATATCAAAACCCCATCAGTACGTCACCATCATCAAAGACCAGAGGCAGATAAAACCACAAAGATGGGGAAAAAGCAGGGCAGAAAAGCTGGAAATTCAAAAAATAAGAGCGCATCTCCTCCTGCAAAGGAGCACAGCCCATCACCAGCAACGGATCAAAGCTGGTCAGAGAATGATTTTGATGAGATGAGAGAAGAAGGCTTCAGTCCATCAAACCTCTCAGAGCTAAAGGAGGAATTACGTACCCAGTGCAAAGAAACTAAAAATCTTGAAAAAAGAGTGGAAGAATTGACAGCTAGACTAATTAATGCAGAGAAGGTCATAAACGAAATGACAGAGATGAAAACCATGACACGAGAAATATGTGACAAATGCACAAGCTTCAGTAACCAACTCGATCAACTGGCAGAAAGAGTATCAGCGATTGAGGATCAAAGGAATGAAATGAAGCGAGAAGAGAAACCAAAAGAAAAAAGAAGAAAAAGAAATGAACAAAGCCTGCAAGAAGTATGGGATTATGTAAAAAGACCAAATCTACGTCTGATTGGGGTGCCTGAAAGTGAGGGGGAAAATGGAACCAAATTGGAAAACACTCTACAGGATATCATCCAGGAGAACTTCCCCAACCTAGCAGGCCAGGCCAACATTCAAATTCAGGAAATACAGAGAACGCCACAAAGATACTCCTCCAGAAGAGCAGCTCCAAGACACATAATTGCCAGATTCACCAAAGTTGAAATGAAGGACAAAATCTTAAGGGCAGCCAGAGAGAAAGGTCGGGTTACCCACAAAGGGAAGCCCATCAGACTGACAGCAGATCTCTCGGCAGAAACTCTACAAGCCAGAAGAGAGTGGGGGCCAATATTCAACGTTCTTAAAGAAAAGAATTTTAAACCCAGAATTTCATATCCAGCCAAACTAAGTTTCATAAGTGAAGGAGAAATAAAATTCTTTACAGATAAGCAAATGCTTAGAGATTTTGTCACCACCAGGCCTGCCTTACAAGAGACCCTGAAGGAAGCCCTAAACATGGAAAGGAACAACCGGTACCAGCCATTGCAAAAACATGCCAAAATGTAAAGACCATCGAGCCTAGGAAGAAACTGCATCAACTAATGAGCAAAATAACCAGTTAATATCATAATGGCAGGATCAAGATCACACATAACAATATTAACCTTAAATGTAAATGGACTAAATGCTCCAATTAAAAGACACAGACTGGCAAACTGGATAAAGAGTCAAGACCCATCAGTCTGCTGTCTTCAGGAGACCCATCTCACATGCAGAGACATACATAGGCTCAAAATAAAAGGATGGAGGAAGATCTACCAAGCAAATGGAGAACAAAAAAAAGCAGGGGTTGCAATCCTAGTCTCTGATAAAACAGACTTTAAACCATCAAAGATCAAAAGAGACAAAGAAGGCCATTACATAATGGTAAAGGGATCAATTCAACACGAAGAGCTAACTATCCTAAATATATATGCACCTAATACAGGAGCACCCAGATTCATAAAGCAAGCCCTTAGAGACTTACAAAGAGACTTAGACTCCCATACAATAATAATGGGAGACTTCAACACTCCACTGTCAACATTAGACAGATCAACGAGACAGAAAGTTAACAAGGATATCCAGGAATTGAACTCATCTCTGCACCAAGCGGACCTAATAGACATCTATAGAACTCTCCACCCCAAACCAACAGAATATACATTCTTCTCAGCACCACATCACACTTATTCCAAAATTGACCACATAATTGGAAGTAAAGCACTCCTCAGCAAATGTAAAAGAACAGAAATTATAACAAACTGTCTCTCTGACCACAGTGCAATCAAACTAGAACTCAGGACTAAGAAACTCAATCAAAACCGCTCAACTACATGGAAACTGAACAACCTGCTCCTGAATGACTACTGGGTACATAACGAAATGAAAGCAGAAATACAGATGTTCTTTGAATCCAATGAGAACAAAGAGACAACATACCAGAATCTCTGGGACACATTTAAAGCAGTGAGTAGAGGGAAATTTATAGCACTAAGTGCCCACAAGAGAAAGCAGGAAAGATCTAAAATTGACACTCTAACATCACAATTAAAAGAACTAGAGAGGCAAGAGCAAACACATTCAAAAGCTAGCAGAAGGCAAGAAATAACTAAGATCAGAGCAGAACTGAAGGAGATAGAGACACAAAAAACCCTCCAAAAAATCAATGAATCCAGGAGTTGGTTTTTTGAAAAGATCAACAAAATTGACAGACCGCTAGCAAGGCTAATAAAGAAGAAAAGAGAGAGGAATCAAATAGACGCAATTAAAAATGATAAAGGGGATATCACCACCGACCCCACAGAAATACAAACTACCATCAGAGAATACTATAAACACCTCTACGCAAATCAACTAGAAAATCTAGAAGAAATGGATAATTTCCTGGACACGTACACTCTTCCAAGACTAAACCAGGAAGAAGTTGAATCCCTGAATAGACCAATAGCAGCCTCTGAAATTGAGGCAACAATTAATAGCCTGCCCACCAAAAAAAGCCCAGGACCAGATGGATTCACAGCTGAATTCTACCAGAGGTACAAGGAGGAGCTGGTACCATTCCTTCTGAAACTATTCCAATCAATAGAAAAAGAGGGAATCCTCCCTAACTCATTTTATGAGGCCAACATCATCCTGATACCAAAGCCTGGCAGAGACACAACAAAAAAAGAGAATTTTAGACCAATCTCCCTGATGAACATCGATGCAAAAATCCTCAATAAAATACTGGCAAACCGGATTCAGCAGCACATCAAAAAGCTTATCCACCATGATCAAGTGGGCTTCATCCCTGGGATACAAGGCTGGTTCAACATTCGCAAATCAATCAACGTAATCCAGCATATCAACAGAACCAAAGACAAGAACCACATGATTATCTCAATAGATGCAGAAAAGGCTTTTGACAAAATTCAACAGCCCTTCATGCTAAAAACGCTCAACAAATTCGGTATTGATGGAACGTACCTCAAAATAATAAGAGCTATTTATGACAAACCCACAGCTAATATCATACTGAATGGGCAAAAACTGGAAAAGTTCCCTTTGAAAACTGGCACAAGACAGGGATGCCCTCTCTCACCACTCCTATTCAACATAGTGTTGGAAGTTCTGGCTAGGGCAATCAGGCAAGAGAAAGAAATCAAGGGTATTCAGTTAGGAAAAGAGGAAGTCAAATTGTCCCTGTTTGCAGATGACATGATTGTGTATTTAGAAAACCCCATCGTCTCAGCCCAAAATCTTCTTAAGCTGATAAGCAACTTCAGCAAAGTCTCAGGATACAAAATTAATGTGCAAAAATCACAAGCATTCTTATACACCAGTAACAGACAAGCAGAGAGCCAAATCAGGAATGAACTTCCATTCACAATTGCTTCAAAGAGAATAAAATACCTAGGAATCCAACTTACAAGGGATGTAAAGGACCTCTTCAAGGAGAACTACAAACCACTGCTCAGTGAAATCAAAGAGGACACAAACAAATGGAAGAACATACCATGCTCATGGATAGGCAGAATCAATATTGTGAAAATGGCCATACTGCCCAAGGTAATTTATAGATTCAATGCCATCCCCATCAAGCTACCAATGAGTTTCTTCACCGAATTGGAAAAAACTGCTTTAAAGTTCATATGGAACCAAAAAAGAGCCCGTATTGCCAAGACAATCCTAAGTCAAAAGGACAAAGCCGGAGGCGTCACGCTACCTGACTTCAAACTATACTACAAGGCTACAGTAACCAAAACAGCATGGTACTGGTACCAAAACAGAGATATAGACCAATGGAACAGAACGGAGCCTTCAGAAATAATGCCACACATCTACAACCATCTGATATTTGACAAACCTGAGAAAAACAAGAAATGGGGAAAGGATTCCCTATTTAATAAATGGTGCTGGGAAAATTGGCTAGCCATAAGTAGAAAGCTGAAACTGGATCCTTTCCTTACTCCTTATACGAAGATTAATTCAAGATGGATTAGAGACTTAAATGTTAGACCTAATACCATAAAAACCCTAGAAGAAAATCTAGGTAGTACCATTCAGGACATAGGCATGGGCAAGGACTTCATGTCTAAAACACCAAAAGCAATGGCAGCAAAAGCCAAAATTGACAAATGGGATCTCATTAAACTAAAGAGCTTCTGCACAGCAAAAGAAACTACCATCAGAGTGAACAGGCAACCTACAGAATGGGAGAAAATTTTTGCAATCTACTCATCTGACGAAGGGCTAATTTCCAGAATCTACAAAGAACTCAAACAAATATACAAGAAAAAAACAAACAACCCCATCCAAAAGTGGGCAAAGGATATGAACAGACATTTCTCAAAAGAAGACATTCATACAGCCAACAGACACATGAAAAAATGCTCATCATCACTGGCCATCAGAGAAATGCAAATCAAAACCACAATGAGATAGCATCTCACACCAGTTAGAATGGCAATCATTAAAAAATCAGGAAACAATAGGTGTTGGAGAGGATATGGAGAAACAGGAACACTTTTACACTGTTGGTGGGATTGTAAACTAGTTCAACCATTATGGAAAACAGTATGGCGATTCCTCAAGGATCTAGAACTAGATGTACCATATGACCCAGCCATCCCACTACTGGGTATATACCCAAAGGATTATAAATTATGCTACTACAAAGACACATGCACACGTATGTTTATTGCGGCACTATTCACAATAGCAAAGACTTGGAATCAACCCAAATGTCCATCAGTGACAGACTGGATTAAGAAAATGTGGCACATATACACCATGGAATACTATGCAGCCATAAAAAAGGATGAGTTTGCGTCCTTTGTAGGGACATGGATGCAGCTGGAAACCATCATTCTTAGCAAACTATCACAAGAAGAGAAAACCAAACACCGCATGTTCTCACTCATAGGTGGGAACTGAACGATGAGCTCACTTGGACTCGGGAAGGGGAACATCACACAATGGGGCCTATCATGGGGAGGGGGGAGGGGGGAGGGATTGCATTGGGGAGTTATACCTGATATAAGTGATGAATTGATGGGTGCTGATGAGTTGATGGGTGCAGCACACCAACATGGCACATGTATACATATGTAACCTGCACGTTGTGCACATGTACCCTAGAACTTAAAGTATAATAAAAAATAAAAATAAAAATAAAATAAAATAGAGAAAAGTAATTTGTGTTTTTGGGAGTGCGTTGGATGGATAAAAATGACTAATTCTGAAATAATTTGGAAAAGGTTTTTCTAGAGTAAAAAATATTTGAGCCAGTTCTTGAAAAGTGATTTCATATCTCCTCTCAACTAAGGATCATTTCAAGATAAACAAAAAAACAGAATCTGCTTAGAAAGGTATTATATATCCTGAGTTATATGATCATTTTTGGTGATACAAATCTATAGTATATATAATATATCAGAAGTTTTAAATTTTTGCAGTAATGCAGATGGTGGTCGGCTTTATCCCCAGGAATTTTATCTAGAAGTTGCTTATAATGTAATGAGTACTTAAACTTTTTAATGTACATGATATTTGGAAGAATCTGAGCCACCACTAATTATTATATCCTTGCATTTAACTCTTTTTTATTTGAGACAGTGTCTTACTCTGTCACCCAGGCTGGAGTGCAGTCATATGATCTTGGCTCACTGCAACCTCCACTTTCCAGGTTTAAGTGATTCTCCCAGCTCAGCCTCCTGTGTAGCTGGGATTACAAATGCTCACCACCATGCCTAGCTAATTTTTGTATTTTTCATAGAGACAGGGTTTCTCCATATTGACCAGGCTGGTCTTGAACTCCTGGTCTCAAGTGATCTCCCTGCTTAGCCTCCAAAGTACTAGGATTACAGGTGTGAGCCACTGCGCACCCAGTCACATTTAACTCTTGCTATGGGCTCATTTCAGAATCTTGACCTACATGTTAAAAGTTATGGTTTTTATCATGGTAACTCCATTAATCTTCTGGCTTCTGAACTATCCTGTATCCCCCATGCCTCCTGACCATAGCTCTGTTATGTGCAAATAACCAAGTATCAGCAGGCTTTTATTTATATATATTTTAGATCCTTAAACGAAACATAAAAGTCGTCATAATCATCCACAAACATCTACTAGAGCCATTTATAGGTAAGGCTATGTGCTACGGGTTGGGAATACTGAGAGTATGAGGATATGGTACAGTCTCTAATTGTAAGGGATTTAGAATGTAGTTGAGTAGATAGGATATTTACATTAAGAATATCAACCTACATTTAAAAAGCAAATGTATGGCCATTCTGTGACAAATGTAGAGTAGACACGAAGTGTCATGGAATTTAGGAAAGTGTCAACCCATGAAATCTGGGGAAATAAGAAAAGATCTCTGGCAAAACCAGACAGATTTAGAAGGAAGAGGGAGTCTGGACTTCCCTGGCAAGAAAACGATTTTCAGTAGAGGAAGAATGGGGTATGTATTCTCAAGGAACCATGAATAGACATGTTTGGCAACAACAGAGAATCTGTTAAAAAAAATACATTAACACTAAAAAGTTAGGCACAGTCCATGCTGTGGAAGACTTTGAATTTTATCTCATGCATAATAGAGATAAACAGAAGCTTAGGAGCAGGGTGATGACACATGCAATATAAAACGTGGGATGGATTTAAAGAGGCGTTTGGATGCAGGAGCCTAGGTAGCAATAGAAGGTGTAAAGACTAACTAGGGTATTATCCAGAGAACAAACAGGAAGTCAGTGTGAGAGACATTACCGAGATTCAGCAGATTCCTATTCTCGGGTCTTTCCTCCTTCACTTTAGTTCTGTCTAAACTTTGGAAATTATTGGGCTTGTTTACTCAGAACCTGCTTTCTCGTCTTTGCTAATATATTTATGATAATATTCAGTAATATGCTTCTTCTCACAAGGCAAAATTATTGACTTCTTTTTTTTTTTTTTTTTGAAACAGAGTCTCTTTCTGTCGCCCAGGCTGGAGTACAGTGGCGTGATTTCAACTCACTGCAAACTCAGCCTTTGGGTTCAAGCGATTCTCCTGCCTCAGCCTCCCAAGTAGCTGGGATTACAGGCACCCACCATCACACCTGGCTAATTTTTTCTTTCTTTCTTTTTTCTTTTTTTTTTTAGTAGAGACGAAATTATTTCACCATATTGGCCAGGTTGGTCTCGAACTCCTGACCTCAGGTGATCCGCCTGCCTCGGCCTCCCAGAGTGCTGGGATTGTAGGCGTAGGCCACCATGCCTGGCCAATGGTTAATTTTTTATAGGAGTTTACAGAAGAAGGGATATACATGTATTCAAAGTGGTGGCACTAACAGTAGAACTGCAGGCCTGTGGTAAGCATAGGGGTTGACTTTGAATTTAGATCATTAGATAGATTTGCTTTTGTGAAGTAGACTTTGACTTGAAAATTCCTTCACATGAAGGAGTAGTACAACATAAAATCAGAGAGATGACAAGTAATACTAATAAATATAAGCAATGCACAGTGTGTGTATCTTTTTCTATTCTTTATTTTGATAAAACCAAAGTTTTATCAATACTTTTTAAGAATTAAATAAAACATTAAAAAGTTGTGAAAGACTAAAAGTTCCATAAAATAAGAAATGATAGAACAAGAATGAATAGCAAATGTACAAAATAACTTTATTTTTTTTTTCAGAATGAATAAGGCTGAGAATAAAAATGTCTGGTCCTAGCAAAACAGAAATGCAGGGCTTTGGGCTTCGATAAGGAAACACAAGGTGCATCATTTCCATCTTGTGCTTGGACATTGTCATGAACTCTCTGGAGGTTTGATAAATATTGATTGAACTTAGCTGATCTGTCTTTTTAAAAATGTAAATATGTATTCATATGGTTGGGGGAAAAAACCCCACAGAGACCGTGTGTGTCCATGCGTCATTTCGTAGATGAGGAAACCAAGGCCTGAAAGTTCAGCTAACTTGACTGAGGTTACAAAGCTGTTGATAGGTAGACGAGACAGTGGTCCTGCTCCTCATATGTGCCATTATATACCAATCCCTCCTAGACCTTGTCTCTCTATTGGTTTCCCTGATGATAATGTCCTGATCCTGATCCTAATTCTCTAATATTTAAGGCCAAGTTCTAGATTTCATTTTCCTCAAAAAAACCTTTTCTGATTGTGGCAGGCAGGGCAATGGGAACAAATACGTCCGTGTCAAAATCCCTAGTGCCTGTAAATGTGTTATCTTTTATTGCCAATGAGACTACAGATGTGAGGGAGTTAAAAATCTTAGTATAAGATTATCCTGGATGATGTGGTTGGGCCCAGTGACCACATTTAAAGGACTCACATGAGTCCTTTAAATGTGAAAAAACAAGACAGAGAATCAGAGTAATATAGGGCAAGAAAGACTGGATCAGCCATTGCTGGCTTTGAAGGTGGAAGGGGGCCTTGAACCAAGGAATGCAGGCAGTCTCTAAAAGCAGGAAAAGGGATCATAAAGGACTGTCCTCTAAACCTATAGAAGAGAGACAGCAGCACTGTGTACAACTTAATTTTAGCCCAGTGAGATCCATTTTGAACTTCTAACCTCCAGAACTACAGGATAATAAATTTCTGTTGTTTGAAGTCACCATGTTTGTGCTAATTCGTTATAGTAGCAATAGGAAAGTAAAACAGTGACTATTCTGTCTGGTCATTGAAACATGCATACAGGTTTCATTGTTATTAATTTTTGAGTGTATTTCTATAAATACGTAACAGGCTCTTTAAAGCTAATATCCTGTCACAAAGACCTGGACAATAGTGATGATTCTTTTTTATTTTTTGTTTTTATTTTTGGAGATGGAGTCTCTCTTTGTCACCCACACTGGAGTGCAGTGGCACAATCTCAGCTCACTGCAACCTCCACCTCCCTGCTTCAAGAGATTCTCCTGCCTCAGCGTCCTGAGTAGCTGCGACTACAGGCATGCGTCACCACGCCTGGCTAATTTTTTGTACTTTTGGTAGAGATGGGGTCTCACCATGCTGGCCAGGCTGGTCTCAAACTTCTGACCTCAGGTGATCCATCTACATTGGCCTCCCAAAGTGCTGGGATTGCAGGTGTGAGCCACCATGCCTGGCCAATAGTGATAATTCTAAATTAGTAATATATGCCCTTGAGCAAGTTACTTAACCCTTTTGCAATTTCAAATTTCTCACTGAAAATGACAACCATAAAACTTAAGGATGGAAAACTTTGTAAGGATTAGCAATAATAAAGTCTTTCCAGGCAAAATTCTGACTTACAGAATAAACATATTTATTTGAATACATCTATTAATATTAAATTACTTATTAAAGTGCATATTTTAACCGAGAAATAAAGAAAATTATGCCAATTGATGACTAAAACATATGGAAAAATCCCGAGTATCTCTAAATACTAATTATGATATAAAGCATTCCATCTACCCATTTTTATCTTTCTTCTATGTATATTGTCTGTAAAGCTGATACGGTTTTGTATTAGCCCTCCATCACTGGGGTGCAAGAGGTTTTTGGGTGTGAGGTGGAAATTAGAACTGAATTATGGAAAGGGAGGGAGTGTATTACGTGTATCTCAGCATTTACAGGTACTGTACACTTGTAGTTATTTTCTGTCACTACTCCCCTGCCCTTCATTGATTGCTACCATATGTTCTTGCTAGTCTTTGCATGTGAATATTTGTTTGTTAATAGACATAGTCCTTGTAGAGATGCTATGCTATGTATACCAATAGATATATGGAAAGAGCTTTGGGTTCGTAATTAAAACAAGGTTTGAATTTTGACTCATACTTTCTAGATATATAAATTTAGGTTATTTACTTATGAGTAAAAATGAGAGCATTTACTAAATATGCAGACTGTATGTGCAAGCGTCTCCATAACACCAAGCCTGGGATATAGAATGTGTCCGGAAACTCTTTTCTTTTTTTTTTGAGGCTTGAGCATTATACTTCATTTCCTTACTGTTCCTTCTTGAGACAAGCACCAAGAAACTCTAAATAAATATTTGTTGCAATTAAGGGTTATTTGTCTAATTAAGATAAAGTAAGTCAAATAAATTACCACTGGTTATATTTTAACCTTAAGAAAGAAATAGTGGAGAGTCTATATACTATCAGCATTTGATTATGATATATTAGGGGTCAGAAATAGTTTATAATTCTAATACATTGTACTTTTTCTAAAAATGTACTTCAACAAAGGGAATTTACATGTGACCTAGAAATACAGTATTTGGTAAACCTATTTCTTCATATGATCTTTAAAAGGAATTGCATAGACTAAATATTTGAAAAAAATGCAACTTTAAATGTAGAAGCAGAGAGATTGAAGCATTTAATTTCAAAACATGTTTCAAGGCTGCATTATAATTCCACCCCTATTACCTCCTCAATCTAAACCATGCTGTGATAGTCTTGCTAGGTTAAAACAAAAGCTCTTTACTGTTAACCTTGGTTCCATGTTAAAACATTTCCAGTGACTTTTCATTACCTACAGAGTAACAATTAAACTTCTCTGCTAGGCACTCAACACCTTACACATTCACACCCCTAACAAACTTCCTAGCCATATTCACTACTTTTCCACTCTGAAATGTACACAGTTTTGTACATACTCTATGCAGCAGCAATACAACACCTTCTTTTTCCGCAATTCAGAACTTTCTGTCTCTGATACAGCTCTTCCCAATTGAAATATTTACTTTTTTCCTTCCTAAGAATCAATGTATTCGTAAAGATTACAAGTTCCATTTCTTCCCTGAAGTCTTTCCTGATTGCTTTGAGTTGGGATTTATAGCACTTTTGTAGTTTCCCAATTAATCTATTCATCTGTCTTAGAAAAGTTGTCATATTCTGACTTATTTTTTGTGTTAGTAATTTTATCTCACATCTTCTCCTTTCCCCATTCCCCACCCCCCCAAGTAGTTCAGCACTCACTTCAAAAGCTTGATGCAAAGGATTTATTTTTGTATCTCCTTCAGGACACGGTACAGCACTTTGTTCATAGACATAGTCTGATAATTCACTTAATGATAGAGTATTTTAACCATTCACTATATGAACAAGAAAGTAGATGTTAGGATATGAAGACTGATAAGTTTACAAGTCATTGCTCTGGCTAGATCTCCTTCATTGAGCCATCACACTTATCCTCCATTGCTGTAGTGATGGCTGTCAAGGATTTACAGCTACTCTCTCCTCAAGATAATTGCTGGGGAATAAGTAGGAGTTCCTGCTTGTGAGGGTACTGCCCTTCCTCATGCAGCCCTCAGGCAATGGCTGACTGACCTGGATGCCAGTGGCTCAAAGTCAGGCAAATTTCATGGTGCAACTCATTGTCCAGAGTTCTCTGTGGGCCTAGTCTACAAGATGGCTCTAGGTTCAGATGACCCTTTTGCTTAGCTCTCTGCCCTAGCCTACTTTCTTCACATTCTTTAGAGAGTGTTTCCTCAATAAATTATGTACATCTGACTTCCTCTATCAGGTTCTCAGACAATTCAGCCTAGAATAATGTTGCATTTTCTTTTTAAGAGGTCATACTCCAATGAAGGGTGTAGATAAGCAAAATTATACGTTATTACAAAGTGACAAGAGCTTCCATGAATTAGTATGTATGGTTTCATCAAGTAGGACAACCACCTGTCTATGTATTTTAGCATGTCACAGAAAGCTCCTCTGATTAGTGCTTTTTGAAGAGATGATTAAAGGGATATGAAGAGTGTGCCCAGTAAAGCAACGGAAAAGGAAATAAACAGAGTACCCTGAATCTGGAAAATCTGATTTCCAATATAAGTTGACTCATCTTTATGTTTTGGTCTCTGAGTTTCTTTTATAAGGGCCTTCATTCCATCAGAAGGGCTTCACTCTCATGATATAATCACCTTTGAAAAGGTTCCACCTCCAAAAATGATCACATTGGGATTAGATTTCAACATATTAATTTTGAACAAACAAACATTCAGTCTACAGCACACATAAAAAATTACCTATTGTTTATGACTCTACTAAACGCTGAACTGAGATTTTGCATAAATTGACTCATTTTGTAATTTCAATAGTGCTATTTATAGATGAAAGAAGCTTGGGAATATTGAGAAATTTGACAAAGTCCACCCAACTTTTAACTGTAAACCAGAATTTGAACCCTAATATATGTTACTTCAAGCCTATCTGATTCCAAATCCAAATTTTTTGCCATTATATATTGCATTTGTGCTAGATAGGCACAGTTCTTCAAGGCACACAAACACATCATAATACAATATTACAATATTATTAGAAAAAATTTCATGAAATTTCAGTACAGAAAGTGATTCGTTCCATATGTCACAAAGAATCAGGAATCATTAAGAACCTTTTCACATCTGAAACGTCTGTTTCAACTACTGATTGGGGTACCAGAAACCACTCCATCAGTGATTGCCTCCTTTGGACTTAAAAGCCTTTGTGATTTTTTTAGAGTGCCCTTTTCATGAGGGGATACTTTCAACCAAATCATTTCAATTTAGTGAGAATAAATTGAGCTCTGCCTGAGAACGAGTCATTTGTGCGTACGTGAAAAATGCCAGGATAAATGCCCCAGGGCAAGTGGGACTAGAGATAATTAGGGAGAAAGCTTTTAAAAAGGAAAGGCAGAGGCTATACAAAATTTACTTTACTTCCTTCAAAATTTGCCATAAGCTTTACTGTAGTACTGTTGGACTATGGCAACTCTCATGCATGCTCTGATCCTCAAAGTAGCTCTAGATTTCCATTGATGAAGATCAGAGAGGTTAGAGTATATTTAAAGATGCTAACTCACCATGAAATATTTGCTCTGACTCTGGGCAGTGTCTTCTTTGTGAATGTGAATGAGAAGGTGAGGTCACATAGAAAGTTTGCATTCTTTCTGTAAAGACTAGCATAACCTGAAGGGCAGCTTTTAAAAACATTGCTTTATTTTAAATGTAAATTGTATTTTCTGTTTGGAAGCATACTGTTAAAAACACTAAAGGCAGTCCAATCCTAAATCTACCTCACAGCTAATGCATATCAGAGTTTAACCTTGTATCTAAATTCCATGTTGGTAAAAAGAGATTTGGGGTACTGAAAAATATGCTGTGATCTGAATATAGTTAAAAGTCCTAATATCTTTATAAGGCTAGTATGGCCCACATTGGCTCTCTGCTCTCAAAGGTACAAAAATCTATTCCTATTTGTATGAGCCAAAGGAAATCTTTCCCTTAGCCACCTGAAGGTTCACTGAAACTCAACTGATAAAAGATTAATAGAAGAAAAGGCATGCAAAATTTATTAACATGCACATGTGTTCATGGGCATAATATAAGATATGAAAACTCAAAGAAGGGCCAGATGGTTGATGCTTTTATATCATTTAAGGTTAGAGAAAGAATAAGGGCTTGGAGCTTGGCAAGACAGGGTGTGATAGGGAGAAAGAAAGAAAGGCATGTGGCAAAGGTGGTTTTGTTGTATAGATGAAACCTCACAGGTAGCAGTTCTCAGAAAAAATAGATAGGAACCTGTGGTTGTGTTCATATTTCCTAGATCTAGATAAGGGGGAAGACCTCAGAGAAAGTCTGGCTATTTATTTCACTAGAGTAGATTTTTCTCCACAGATGCAAATCTCCTCCACAAAAGGCAGCTTTTCAGGGCTATTTTTGTCTGCAGGCCCTCCAAATAGCCATCTTGGAAGTATGTCAAAGAAGTATATTTTGGGGTAAAATATTTTGGGTTTTCTTTATATGAAAACTTCAACGTGCTGAGCATCTTCAAAACATTTAAAAATTAAGGTAAGAAAATAATGAAAAAATAAAAAGGAAACATTAGTTTTTGTCCTTCCTCCCTAGTTGACAGAATTCTATGAATTTTCAAGGCCATCATTACAAATCAACACTTCTACGAAGCGTTCATAGACCTTCACACAGAGAGGATTAATCATTACCTCAGTTGCTATAACTTACTGTTTATGACTCTATAATGATGCTCTTTGATGTAGTATAACAATTTGGGCAAGTACCAATGTTTAGGAATCTATCTGTGCATGTGTTTAATGTTTCTTACTCTATTATAGTAATTTGTGTATGTATGTGTCTCCCCCACCAGATTGTGATTTGCTGAAGGGCAAGAAATAGGAAAAGTAGGCTAATTTATTACTGTATCATTGTGCCTAATATGTGTTCACAGTAAACATCTTTAAACAGATTGATCCTTTGAATATACAATATTTTTAAAAAAGTATTTGCGTTTACTCCCAGATTTTCTACAGGATAAAGTTTAGCATTCAAGGAATTTAATATAGCCAAAGTCATTCTAGGGTTGGAGATATGGTTCTAGAAGTTCTGTCAACCAAAAATAGTCAAAAGGATCAGAATCTAGTTTCAAGATAGTTAGTTTACCAAACACAAAGTTTGAGAATGTCTGCCAAGGAAGCGTAGATTCCAAAGTATGAAAATCAGTGCTCCCAAGTGTAGGAGTTTGGGGTCATTTATACAGATAAGGTTTGGGAAGCTTAACAGAATTTCAGCATCTTTCTATCTAAGGCATAATACATAGTTACAGTAATCTATTAGTCAAAGTCGTCTTTTTTTTATTTTGGGAAAGGCATATTTAACATTCCACAGTGAAGATATAACCATCATGGGGTCTTTTGTGTCATCAATCTGAGTTAGGTATAGGACAGTAAAGGAGACAGTTAATCTATAACAAATATTAGTGATTGAAAGGGGAGGGTATCTGGTCTCTGATCTCTCATTTACAGAACAAGAATGAAGAGGAAGGGAGCCAACCTATATTCTAAGAAAAAGAAGTTACAACTACATGTGACGTGGCTGAGATCACAGTCACATCTCTCTCAAGGCTTAAAGTGTTTGGAAGTTTGTAACAACTTTTAAAGTTTATTCATTTTTAACTTCCCAAGTCAAAACTCAGTAATTTTGACTTCTTTTATGTTCAAGAGTTTAGTCCCACATCACTAGGAGGGCTCATTCCTAAAATTATATTGTCCTGTAATGAGGGGGAATTAGACAGGCTATAAGTTAATAGAATACAGATCAAATTTAAGACAACATAAAGAAAGTGAATTTGTGACTTAAGACAGGCTAAACAGTTACATCTTCAATTAATGCAATTATTTGAACAACCGTTATTTTAGTTTTTTTGGACATGCATTTATTTACTCCATTGCAAAGAGATGTTGCAGCACAAACGAAGACAAAAACAATAAAACACAACAAATGATTATAATTCCTAGAGTAAGTAACAGTTTTTGCCACCAAGTTCCCCAAGGTCCAAAACATCTGCTTAGCCAATTGTTTAGAAAGCGTGTTGGATTTGAAAGGTTATTTATTTAGGTTTTCATATCAGCTATTAGTTGAATAATATTATCTGATTTATCTGGTATATAGACATAGCACTCAGTTTTAATGATCCTACAAGTTTCCCCTTGCGCTGCTGTATGTCTGAAGCCAGATGGTTCTGTAATATAGCTTTTTTTTCATAAGATAACTTTATTGTTTAATAACAAAATACCCATGTATGTATCGTTTGTGTATAATTGGTTAGGGCTTCTTTATGCTAAATGACATTATCAATACCTAGTCATAGTATGAAGATGGAAGCTGAATGATCATACCAATGAAATATAGAATTAGCCCGATGAGATTGTGAATGAGGAAAATTTGCAGATGTCGACAGGGTATGACCCTCTCAACCTTGTGTCTAACATAACCCAAAGAATATCATCCTAACCATCCTGTTGGTAACCATGGTCATACATTAGTGCCGAATAGCCAAGACATTTTATTTGGAGCTAACCAATAAAAATCCAGTTGTCGTGCCCATTCAGTGGCATGCCAATTAGTACTTTATATATTATGATGGGGATACACTGTTCTTTGGGTATCCATCCCATATCTCTGGTGCTATTGAACGGGGTATCCTCAGTATGATTTATCTGTTCCCAACATAAATGGGCAAGCTGACTAAATTAGCCAAAGGAGTGGGTTAGTCAGATAAAACTGTCCCAAATTTGTGTTATGCCATCCTGAAATTGAGTTGTCTTATCTCTCACTTGGGACAGTGTCATTGTTTCATTCCTCATTTGGGGCAGTTCCAGTGTTACAATTAATGAATTGGGGGCTTTTTGTTTTTCTGTTTTTTTTTTCCCTCAAAATTCTTTTTCTATGCTTTTTGCTTTGTAAAGCAATATTAATAGGCCAGTGATGCACACCATCCTTGGTCATACTAGCACTAAGTACTGATGATTGTTCTTGAGAAATATGGACGTATTTCTGATATTCTATCCAATCTTGTCCTTGGAGAGGTGATACCACCAGGGTAGTCCAGAACCATCAGAAAGAGGCAGTAGACTACATACCCAACAAATGTTTCTTGTTTTTTGTAATCTATTACCATAGTCCTGAGCCCACTGCAAGAAGATGTTTGCTACATAGTCAATAGCTGGTGATAGTAGCAACAAAATATAAGAATTTGAGATGAAAAGGAAGAAATTTAGTGGAAATTTATAAAGGAAGACCTTCCTCAAGTATTAATTATTATTAATGTAAAGTGTTCATTTGGATACAGGGCTGATGTGGTGTCTTCAGAAGGCCGATTACCTCACATGCCATCTTCTTTTGATCTTTGTTGGTTATGGAGAATTTCAATTGTAGATCACCAGTTTGACATGAAGTCTAAATTGGCAAAGCCAAAGTAGCTTTCTTTAAGTGAATGATGCATATCTGGAAACAATTCCATTTAGTTTAGTGGCACAAGGGTTAGTTAGGAGCACCTGATAAAGTCCCTTTCACCTTGATTGGAGAGAGTCCTTTAAAAGATGCCATTTACCGTAGACACAATCTCCTGGCTAAAGTCTGTGGTCCTTGAGTTTTTTGTCTCCCAGAAACTCACTGTGGAAATTCTTTTACTGAATTACAGTTTTTATAAGGCTACTAAACTAATACAACCTGTCCCTTTTTAATATCATAGATTCACAATTTCTTAGAGACAATTTCATATTTCTGTATGGTACAATTTCAAATGGAGACAGTTGGTATTTACTAAAAGGGGTCAATCTTAGGTTAAGCAAAACTGATGGAAGAGCCTTTGAGCAAGAATTTTAAAAACCTCAGTTAATTTTACCAAACTGAGTTTTGATTACTCTGCTTATGCTTTCCACTAACCCATAAGACTAGAGGTGACAGGCATAATGGAGATGTTGGAGAGTGGGCCAAATTTTGCATACTGACAAGATTATTTGTCCAGTGAAATGATTATCTCTGTTGTTATAAAGTTCTAGAGAAACTTTCCAAGTTAGAATAATTTTCTCTAAAATAATTTTAGTTACTGCTAAGGCTAGTCTTCTGCATGGAAATTCTCTGTCAAGTAAGAGAACATACAAACCATCACTAGAACATACTTGGATACAGCAAGGTTGAACTTTTAAGGAGAAGCTTGGAATTCAATTTCTGCAGTATCCTGCCAACTCCAAAATCATCTCAGTTGTTTCTTAGTATTTGGGGTAGGGAAGGTGACTATTCCTTCTATTCCATTTAGATTGATAAAAAGTCCTTCCTTTGGTATTAGATTACCTAAATATCTTAATTGTTTTTGACAGAACTGAAGTTTTTCTTTTGAGATCTTGTGTCATTTTGAAGCTAATTGTTGTAGCAAATAAATGTCATCATCTTTGAAGGCTTGTTTATTCCCTGAGAAGAGAAGTAAAATATCTACATACTGCATCAAAGTGGATGTCTTAGGGGTGTCAACATGTGAAAGGACTGCTTTTTTAATATTTGTAAAAAATAAGTTGAGCCATCAGTGTTTCCCTGAGGCATGACTGTCCATGTGTATTGTTTGTCTTCCCAAGTAAAGGCAAAGAGAAATTGTCTATTTTTATTCACACGAATGCCAAAGAATGTACTACATAGGTCTCACCTTCAGGTGGGATAGCAGTTAACAACACGTGGGGGTTTCATACCACTAGATGTCAAGGAATAACTATGTTACTAATTGCCCTCAAATCCTGTACAAAGCTCTGTTACCTACAATTTGATTTTCTTATGAGGAGGATTGGAGGGTTACATGGTCTTGTATAAGGAACAGTCAAGCGTCTTTTTATATTCAAAATTATAGGTCTTATTCCTTTTGAGGCCTCTAATCTTAGAAAGTTTTGCTTAAGATTTGAAAGAGAGTTCGATGGATTATTTAAATATTACTTGATGTGATCAAGATAATTTTCCCCATATCGGTGGAGGATTTTGACCATGACTAATCAGGTATTATATTTAACCACTCTTGCAATTCATTATTTAGCAATTTTATTTCCTCCATAATAATATGAATTGCAATTTGTGAAATAAAAAGATCAAATTTTGAAAAAGCTTTTGATCCTAATGGTTCTGTTTTATCTTTTAATTCTAAATACATTTCCCATTTTGAGAGAAAGAGATATGGGTATTGTATAATTATAAAAAGTCTTTCCCTATCAAATGAATGGAAGCTGAGGGAACCAAAAGGAAAACCTGTGTTCCTTGAAGAGGACCTAACTATAAACCAATGGGTTTAGATTTATATACTGATATAGTAGAATTTGTTATACTTATCATTTGTATTGTTTTCTTACTCTGAGGAATGGGACCTTAGAATAAAGTGGGATTTACCACTGATAATGTAGCTTCAGTGTCAATAAGAGCATATGTTTTCTCTTCATTTAAATTAATTTTCATTTCCTCTAAGATATTAGTCTCTTTAAAGTTCTCAGAGAATCTCTATTATTCTTTTACTTTGGCCTGTAACTGTTCTTTACATTTTAATTTCTTATAATTCTTTTAGAAATGCCAAGACCTTTTGCAGTAATTGCAAAGTGGGAGATTTGGTTGGTTTTAGAACTTACTAATGTTTAGTAAGGGATGTTTAGGGTTCACAGATGGGTGGACCAATTGTTTTAGTGGTAAGCTCATGATCTTATTTGCTTTTCCTTTCTGTTTAGTTTTCCTTTTTCTTTTTCTTGTTTGATTAGAGTACAGGACATTGATCAGCAAAATTAACTAGATCATGAGCTTAAGAGGTGGCTCAACTGAGGCTCTGTCTCTTAATTATTGTCAAGCTAATCTACTTAAAACTCTTAATCTAATCTACTTATAAAGTTTGAGTTGAGAATATGGTTTAATGATTAGCATGCCTTTCTTCTAATAGGCCTGAATATTGTTTAAATAATTTTTCAAATCTTTCACAATGTGACATTACAGGCTCATTAAGATCGTGTTGGCACTGTTGTATTTTATTCTAATCACTGGTCTTTGGAAAACTAAGGGGATAACATCCAGTAAAGATTGGGAAGTATTGTGGGCCCATTCACAATCTGGTTCAGAAAATTCATGGAAGTCCTCCATAATATTCCTGCAGTTTGTTTTTGCTATCCAATCTTTGGCTTCATTGTCTGACATTAACACGTGAACCAACTGATGAAAATAAGAGAATCTGGGGTAACAAGTTTGAATGTTTAATTTGAATTTCTAGAAAATCCAATAAGGTTCTAAAAAGGATCCAAGAATTCTTCAATTATGTCTTTGGGTTCTACTTTTAGCCATAGTTAATAAACCAAGGTAAGTTCTCCTCTACTGGACACAGGATGTTCCTGAAATGGAGCCAGATCAGCAGAAGAAGGAGAAGGAGAAAGGGGAGGTAGAGGCAGACAAGGAAATTCTAACAGAAGAGAAGGAGAAGACAAAGGAGGAGGAGGAATTTTGGCAGCATTTCTCAATTCAGAAATTGTTTCAGACAATCTTTTCCTTTTGCAAAGAAATGACTTTATCAGAACCTCTTTTAAATGCTTGCAAGTATCATTGACAATAGCTCCTCCAGTTATGTTGTTTTATTTTAGAGCTGTTTTTTTTTTTCTCTCTTAGCACACAGATAAACTAATTCACTTACTTAAAAGTACCCCTTTTGGCCAATGTAATTTGGGGTCTTTGAAATTTATATGAGACCATTTTTCTGGTCTTATATGCATGACAAGGTGCCATGAATATTTAGCAGCAATTCAGCTGGTGTTTTCAATGATGGCTCCCTCCTGAAAGAGGAAGATTCCGTTTTAGAGTATGATCGCCCATAATTTAGACTTTCCTTTTGAATGACCACAAAGTAGTAATCTTCCTCGCAATGTAGCAATCTGTAATTAATCAAACCACTGTGGCATATACACTGGTCTGCTATGGAAAAATGTAATCCTGCTGAAACAGCTCTGTCTCTGTTTGGGAGTTGCTTTGGATTAAGTGTTCTGCTTATCAGAATTGCGGCTCAATATTTCACCTTTGAGTAAGTTCTTCCTTTTTATGTGTCTTGATGGTCCCAGGAAACTTGGATGCTTAAGGTACCAGGTGATCAGCCTTTAGGTGTGCCTACCAGATTAAGCAAGGTTTCCTGTTCTTCTTAATGGACTCCCTGTAAGACCATTTTATTGTGAGTATAAGCTCCAACACTTCCATAAGACCTTAGTCACCTAAGGTGCCTTTCAACTGGGAGGAACAGTGTCTCTTCAGAACTTATTTTTGTAGAAAACCTCTTACTATTTTGGACACTTAAAAAGAAAGTTTAGGTTTGTCAGTTGAACTGAGCTTCAGAATGTAGCCAATTTTAAAGATTACTCATCTTTGTTTAAGCCACAAAGATTCACTCCCTCTTTTCAGAGAGAAACTGTTTTGTTTCCCTGACCAAAATTTCAAATGTGAGAAAAGGTTTAAAAACTCTATGGAGCGATTCCAAACAAAACCTTAACATCAGAGGAAAGGGAAAATCACAAATCCTCAATTAGCAGAATCTCTAGAGAACAGCAAATGAAGCTACTACCTTGTAGTAGTGCTTCAATTCCAACTCCATTGAGTTAGAAATGTGTGCAGTTTGGGTAACATTCGAATCCTCAGCTAAGCCTGGGAGGATTGGGATTTGAGAGGGGTCTTGCCAAAGATCTCTGTTGACCCCAGCAAGGTTGGATAAACAAAAGTTATTTATTCTGGTGCCAAGTCTCTGGCTGTTGGCAAAGTAACAAGGATTACCAGACGTTCATGCCAGGTCCCTTCTTGGTTGCCAGAATGTCAACATTGAATAATAAGATTCAGGGAGTATGATTACGTATGGAGTTCATTTGACCACAAATCTTGAGGCTGGCCATCCAGAAACACTGACTCCAAATGAATGAGGTACACATTTCTAAGTGGAGAAGTTAAGGTTTCACTTATACAAACAGAGACAGAGCTGTTTCAGCAGGATTACATTTTCCATAGAGGACCAGTGTCTATGCCACAGTGATCTGATTAATTACAGATTGCTACATTGCAAGGAAGATTACTACTTTGTGAAGAAGGGCAATGATCTGGGGAGGTCTTATCTCTGGTGGCTCTTGGCCTTCCTAATTCACAAGGACCAAAAAGGCAGACATTGAAGTCACATGCTGTGTAACTCAGGCTGAATAAGCATACTCCTCTCAAGGCTCAAAATAACTTAAAGTTCCAACAGCTTTAACATTTGAATTGTTTAATTGTATAATATGAATTGTATTTACATACTGATATATATGTGATTAAAAAATATTGTGTGTATGTCTGTGTATACATACATAGCAAGAGAAAGAGACATATACCTACGTCTATATCTGTGTATTTATATGTCACACGTACATGTATACACAAAATATTAGCAGTGATGTCTGTTTGGTGGCAGTATTTATAATTTTTAATTTATTTCTTTTTATACATTTGATTATCTCATTTTTATATAATGAACATTTATTCTTATGTAATAAAGTCATTAAAATAAATAAGTATGTTTAAAAAAGAACAGAAAACTTTGAAATATATAAAAAACCTTTTACTGAACTGTATCAAAATATTTAACAATAGTAGAAATCTATATAACTTCATTTGTATGTTTATCTTTTGGTTTGATATTTCTATATAGTATGGAATACTCTTATATATCATTTAAAAATACCTTGAAAATTAGCATATAGTACTTAAAATATAGCATTTATTCAGCATCACTTAAAATATATATAGTTTAAAAATCAAAGAAAATGGCAGAATGTTGGTGAAGCTGTGTTGTAAGTTATAGATAATTTTCTCTTCTTAATATGTGTTTTCAAAATATTCTAAGAATACTTAAGTAGTATTATCATAAAAATATTCAAAAACAGAAAATTACTATTGATCTGGATATTATCACCCCTGTATAATTTTCACTTTTGTTTTTCATTAGATACCATAAGTGATAGTGAAAACTTGTTTTTGAGATATTTATCCATTTCAAATCTTTTAATTTCAATTCTTCATCAGTCCTGCAATTTTTTGTACAGTAAGGGAATTCCAGCCTTGACTACTGTCATTTTTTCAGCAGCTGGGTTCATTCTTTTCAATATCTAATGTTCTTCACATTTACTAAAAATTATAAAATTTATTTTTCATGAGCAATTCATAGTACAAATCTTTTGTGACTTTTGACATAGCTTTTCCAAAATGCAAGTCTTTAAAGAGCATTGGAGCAGTGATCTCATTAATTTCTACTACATCCCTGAGAGATAAATGGCAAGCCTGACCTGAGAGATGGATTGGGGGCATTTTTATTAAGTGCATGGCAGACACCAAGGAAGGTGGCCAGCACTCAGCAAGACGAAATTAAAAATTAAAAGAAACTTCAGAGCAGTGACTAGATGTTACAGAATAGAATTTGAGACAGATTACTTCTCTGCAATAATTTACCGAGAATAAATGTGAACTGCAAATTAGGAACAAAAATAAAATGAGAATTGGAAGTTGTAAGTAAAGACAAAAAAAGCCATACACACTGTATTGTAAAAAAATACATACAAATATCTAATTTTCATGAAAAAAATAGCTTTCCCAAAATATTCAGTATCCCATTCTCCCTGAAATACATTTTTTAGTTTGTCTCCAACCTGAGAAAAACAAAAGTCCAAACACAGACAAAGAAACATTTTTGATGTAGGAAAAATGCTGAAGTACAGGATATTTTAGAGGAGATTAAAATGCTTTGTACTGATTTTGGATGGCAGACAAACATGGATATTTATAATAAATTTTAAGTATGAGAAAGATTGTAAAATTATTGAGACTTTATAATTTCATCCTCCACAAAGGTCAAATAAATGTAAACAACTTTAAAGGGCAACTGGAGTTATTCAAGACAGATGGGAGAACTTTTAAATATTACCATGTGAATGATGATGTAAAAGCTCGGAAGAGCTGAGAGGAGAATTTATTTATTATCATTTTTCCTATTGTGGTAAGATATACATAACATGAAATTTACTACATTAAAAATTTTTTGATGGTTTATAATTTTGTGGTGTTAATTACATTCACCATATTGCATAACCATCACCAACTAACTACTTCTAAAATTCTTTTCATTACCCCAAACAGAAACTCTGTAACCATTAAGTAATAACTTCTCATATCCTGACCCCTAAATCCCTGGTAATTTCTTTTTTTTTTTTTGAGATGGAGTCTTGCTTTGTCACACAGACTGGAGTGCAGTGGCACAATCTTGGTTCACTGCAACCTCCACCTCCTGGATTCAAGCGATTCTCCTGCCTCAGCCTCCCGAGTAGCTGGGATTACGGGCACCCACCGTCACGCCCAGCTATGTTTAGTAGAGATGGGCTTTCACCATGTTGGCCAGGCTGGTGTCGAACTTCTGGTCTTGTGATCCACCCACCTGAGCCTCCCAAAGTGCTGGGATTACAGGCATGAGCCACTGCACCCAGCCATCCCCGGTCATTTCTAATGTATATTCTGTCTCTATGAATTTGTCTGTTCTAGATACATCATGTAAGTAAATCATACAATATTTGCTTTTTTGTGTCTGGCTTATTTCACTTAGCGTAATCTCTTCAAGGCTCTACTATGTTGTAGCATGTATTGGAACCTTATTTGTTTTTATTGCTGAATAATATTCCATTGTATGTATGTGCCACGTTTTATTTACTCATTCAATTGCTGAGGACAATTGAGTTGTTTCCAGCATTGGCTATTGTGAATAATGCTGTTGTGAACATTGGTGTACAAGTATGTTTTTCAGTTTCTGCTTGTAATTCTTTTGGGTACATACCTAGAAGTGGAATTACTGGATTATATAGCAATTCTGTGTTTAGCTTTGTGAGGAACTGTTAAACCGTTTTTCATAGTGGCGTACAATTTTATATTCCCATCAGCAATTACATAGTTAGAATTTTTCTACCTCTTTAACAACATTTTGTATTTTGTTTTTATTGAAATTTTAATTTAATATTTTCCTTGATAGTAGCCATTATAATGGAGGTAAAGTGACATCTCATTGTGGTTTTGAGTTGGCATTTTCCTAATGATTAGTGATGTTGAGCATTTCTTTGTGTGTTTATTGGTCATTTGTATATCCTATTTGGGTCTGTTTAAATCCTTTACCACTTCTTAATTGGATTGTTGTTGGTGTTGTTGAGTTGTGAAAGTTCTTTATATATTCTGGGTATTCATCCCTTTCCAGGGGCTTTTCTTACAGTAAGATACATTCTGACAACAATAAAATATAAAAGCTGAAGCTTTTAAAAATAGCTTTTTTGAGATATAATTTAAGTACCATAAAATTCACTCATTTAAAGTGTAAAATTCAATGATTTTCAGCATATTCAGAGAGTTACGCAACCCTCACCACAATCTGATATTAGAACATTTTTGTCATCCCCTAAAGAAAACTCACTCCCCTTAATAGCCATCCATTATACCCTCTCCTCAGCCTTAGGGAACCAGTCATCTATTTTCTGTCTTTAGATTTTCTTCTGTTGAACGTTTTACATAAATATAATCATAAAATATGTGGTATTTTGTGACTAGCATTTTCTTTTTCCTTTTTTTTTTTCTTTTTAAATAGAGATGGGGTCTCAAAGTGTTGCCCAAGCTGATCTCAGTCTCCTGGGGTTACAGGTGTGGGCTACTGCACCCAGCTGACTATCTTCTCTGGGGTTTCATCCATATTGTAACATGTATCAGTACTTTTTTATCGTAGAAGAATATTGCATTCTATAGATATACTATACCACATTTGTTTACTCATTCATAAATTGATAAGCATTGGAGTTGTTTTATTATGATGATGATTCTTTTCAATGCTCACATGGGCTTTCATGTACAAGTTTTTGCATGGACATATTTTTCAATTCTCTTATGTATGTATCTATTAGTGAAATTGGCAGGTCATAGAATAACTTGATGTCAAAATTATGGAAAATTGTTTTCTAAAGTGATTGCACCATTTTACATTTCCACAAGCAGTATATGAGGGTGTTAAGTTCTCCACATCATCATCTAGACTTGGTACTGTCCCACTTATTAATATTAGTCTTTCTACTGGGGATGAAGTGACATTTCTTTTTGGTTTAGATTTACATTTCCCAAATGAACTGATGTTGTCCATATTTTAACGTGCTTCTAGGTCACCTTTTGGTGGTGGTTTTGTTTTTTTTTTTTTTTTTTTCCTTTTGACAAGGTTTTACTCTGTTGCCCGGGCTGAAGTGCAGTGGTCCAATCATGGTTACTGCAGCCTTGACCTCCCAAAGTCAAGCAACCTTCCACCTCAGCCTTCTGCATAACTGGGACTACAACCACACACTACCATATCTGGCTTTTTTTTTTTTTTTTTTTTTAAGAGAGAGAGATATGGGTTAGCCATGTTGCTGCTCAGGCTGGTCTCAATCTCTTGGTCTCAAGTGATCCTCCTATGTGGGCTTCCCAGAGTGCTGAGATAACAGGTGTGAGACACTGAGCCTGACCTCTTGACTCCTTATATCTTTTCTGGATAACTATTCAAATCCTTTGCCCATTTTATAATTGGGGTATTTTTGTTTTTTATTATGGTCAAGTATTATTTATATGGTTTAAATAAAAATTCCTTTTCAGTTTTATAATATGGGCTTTTATATTTAGTGTTGATCCATTTTTAGTTAATATTTGGACATAGTGTGAGACAGAGGTCCAGAATAACTCATTTTTGTGTGTTTATCTAATTTTCTCAATACTATTTTTTGACAAGATAATTTTCCCCCACAGAATGGTCTTTGTATTCTTGTCAGAAGCCAATCAACCATCAATATATACTTTTCCCCTAAGCTTTTAATGTTATTCCATTGATCTATATGTTGATATTAATCTCAGTTGCACATTGTTTTAATTACTGTATCTTTATAGAAAGTTTAAGTGTCTCTTCCAAATTTGTTTTCCTTTTTCAAGATTGTTTAGAAATCAATCAGTAGTTGAGAACCCGTATGAATTTTATAATAAACTTTTTCATTTCTGCAAAAATAAATTACTGTAATTTTGATAAGGATTTCACTAAAGTTTTTGATCATTTTGGGTAGCACTGCCACCTTAAAAATTTTCTTTTAATCCATGAACATGGGATGTCTTTTCGTTTATTTATGTTTTGTTTAATTTCTTGCAGCAGTATTTTAAAGATTTTGGTACACAAATCCTCTTAATGCGGTGTATTGTTTTGACTGATTTCTATAAGTTTAACCATCCTTGCTTTTCTGAAATAAATTCTACCTGGTCATGGTGTATAGTGCTTTTAATATACTGTAAAACTTAGTTTGTTAGTATTTTGCTGAAGATTTTTGTATCTATGTTCATAAGGGATATATTGGTCAATAGCTTTCTCATTTTATACTATCTTTAATAGTTTTGCTATCAGGATAATCCTGAGCTTATAGCGTGAGTTGAGTTAGAAAGCGCTTCCAGCCAGGCACAGTGCCTCATGCCTGTAATCCTAGCACTTTGAGAGGCTGAGGTGGAAGACTCCTTTAAGCCCAGGAGTTCGAGACCAGACTGGACAAAATACTGAGACCTTATCTCTACAAAAAAGTTAATAAAAATGTTAGTCAGGATTGTCTCTGTCACCCTGGCTGAAAGGCAGTGGCATTATCATAGCTCACTGTAGCCTCTCCCTGCTAGGCTTAAGTGATTTTCTCAGATCAGCCGCCTGAGTAGCTGGGACTACATGCATACACCAACATGCCCAGCTAATTTCTTTTTAATCAAATTTGAGAAGTTTTCATCCATTTTTTTTCAAATATTATTCTGTATTTTTACCTTATTCTCTTCTCTTTTTTGGACTCATGCAGTGTGTACATTGGGATGCGTAGTGTTATCTCACATGTCTCTGAGGCTCTGTGTCCTTTTCTTCATTGCTTTTATCTTTGTTCTGCAGACCATTCTCAACTAACCCAGCTTCAAGTTCATTGGTTGTTTATTCTCCCAGTGTAGACTTCTGTTAAATCCTTCTAGTGAATTTTTCACTTTAGATATTTCATTTTTCAGCATTAGAATTATTCCTTATTTTTTTATATTTTCTTTATCTTTACTGATACTATTTTCTTGGTGAGACATCATTGTTATATTTCTCCTTACTTGTTCAGATATCATTTTTAAATCTCTTTAATTGCTGATTTAAAAGTTGTTGTTTAGTAAGCCTAACACCTGGGACCCCTTAGGAATGATTCCTATTGGTTGCTGTTTTTTACCTTGTGTATTGGCAATCTTTTTCTTTTCCTGCCTCATTTTTTTTGTTGTTGTTACTAAAAACCGGACGTTTTAGGTGCCATAGGGTGGTTTTAGGTACTATACATCAGATTTTCTCAATTTTTTATAGTTTATCACTATTCAGTTTTTTTCCTGTCATTGTTTTTGTTGCTACTGTTTCTTTTCTTGATACTTTCCTAGGCTAATCCTGTAAAGTCCTATATTCCTTGTATGGTGTAGTTACTGAAGTATCTGCTCAATTACTTTAGTGATCGTCTAGTGAGATGGTTAGAAATTTCATTAGATTCTTAGAAGCATTGAAGCATTAACCTCCGTATGTTTGTGTTGGGACATACCTTCTATAATGAAGAAGTTCCAGGTTCTGACTTAGTCTTTTTTGCCTGCCTCTGCAAAGTCTCAATTTTAGCCAGCAATAATAGATTCAGGCCTTCCCTTTTTGGTATGTGCACATCCCTGCTTGTGTG
This sequence comes from Piliocolobus tephrosceles, assembly GCF_002776525.5. Lineage (NCBI taxonomy): Eukaryota > Metazoa > Chordata > Mammalia > Primates > Cercopithecidae > Piliocolobus > Piliocolobus tephrosceles. Next base: position 78,178,081 of record NC_045455.1, read on the forward strand.
TGCTGTCTTCCGGAACACTAGAAATATGTCAGAACTCTTCAAAGCCTCTCATGGACATCTTTTTCCACAGATCTTCCTTTTATGTCTTGGCCATGCTCTTGTTTGTACCAACTCATATTTTCAGCTTTAGGAAGTTGTGATGTTAAACAACTGCCTTTGAATCTTTCATCGAATTCCCTGAGAATAGGGTTTCCCCACAGAGCAAGCTCCAAATCAGGTCAAATAATAACAACATCTTGCAAATGAAGGTTTCCCAAGGAGCTGTGAGACTGGTCAAATAATAAAAATACTCTGGGAACAGGCCTTCTTTAGGAGGTCCAAACTCATCTACTCCTTCCAGTGCCTATAATACTACTGTTTTTCAGATTATTGTTTGCAATCTTCTTTTTTGTTTTGTTTTGTTTTTTTTTAATTAGCAACCACCAGTTTTCAAGGCAACTATAGAATTAAGGAGTTGGGAATGGGAATAGGTCAAATCAGAACATCATAAACTCTGCTGTTCTTACCTTGGTTTAGCAACTTTTCTTGAATAAGTATCCCTAAGGTTGTTGCAAGCCATTGGTTAATTTCAAGAGTTTCAGAAAGTTAATTTTGACCATCACCAGTGTTCTTGTTGATTTTATGTAAGGACTTATTTGCAGCGGTTCTTACTCTGCCTTTCTGAATGTACAGATTGGTTTTTGACAGCCTTTCAAGGCCTGTTAAGGCTCAGTAAACTATTAAACACATACTCCCATGGCTTACAGAAGAAAGAATCACGTGGAGTTTTTTGGTTAGAAAATAAAGTGCAGAATTAGTTTTGCTCAATATGGTTTGTCTACCAGTTTGGGAAATTTTGAGGTATTATAAATATTGGCTCTTTCCCAGTAACTTAAAAAAAATGTTTTTGATATTTCCCCACAAAGTTCATGTGAGGTCCCAAGGAACAACTCCTTGAATATGTAGCATTTAAATAGGTAGCATCTGTAGCAGTCAAGAACATGGACTCTGGAGTCCAACTGTGTAGATTCAAATCCTGGCTCTGGTGCATGCTAGCAGTTTGTCCTCAGCCAAAGCACTTAACATCTCTGTGCCCAGGTATTTTTGTTGTAAAATTCGTATAATAGCCACATCTACTTTATAGTGTTTTTGAGAGAATTAAATAGGCCAGTATTTTCAGTATATCTAAAATATTGTCTAGCCTATATACAAACTGCATAAGCATCTTTTTCCTAAAACTTAAAATAATGCTATATGTGATTCATAAACTACACACATGGATTTCTTTTCTTTTTTTTGAGATAGAGTTTCACTCTGCTGCCAGGTTGGAGTGAAGTGGCGCCATCTCGGCTCACTGCAACCTCTGCCTCCTGGGTTCAAGTGATTCTCCTGCCTCAGCCTCCCGAGTAGCTGGGACTACAGGCGCCCGCCACCACGCCCAGCTGTTTCATATTTTTAGTAGACATGGGGTTTCACCATGTTGGCCAGGATGGTCTCAATCTCTTGACATCATGATCCACCTGCCTCGGCCTCCCAAAGTGCTGGGATTACAGGCATGAGACACTGTGCCCAGCCTACACATGGATTTCTATGGTTTGCCAGAAGCAGACAAAGATCTTTGGACTGTTTGTCATTATTTTAATTCCAATGACAAGGAAGATGTGAACTCACCTTTTTTTTTTTTTTTTTTTTTGAGACGGAGTCTCTGTCTCGCAGGCTGGAGTGCAGTAGCGTGATCTCGGCTCACTGCAGCCTCAGCCTCCCGGGTTCAAGTGATTCTCCTGCCTCAGCCTCCTGAGGAGCTGGGACTACAGGTGTAAACCACCGCGCCTGGCTGTGAACTCATCTTTTTAAAACTATTTCAGATCATTAAGTGGCTTAAACTAAATAAAAAATTAGGAAGACCATTATATATCCCATCTGAGACAGAAGGAAGGTGCTCAAATCTCTGTTTTGGCTTGATCCTGAAATTTGAGTTTCTCTTTCTGTGCTTGGTGCCACAACTTTACAAGAACTATCAAATATACTTCATGAAAGCAAGAATCTCACTGTCTCCATCCATGCTATATATTAGCACCTAGAGTAGTACATAAAACACATATTTTATCAATTAAAACATATTTCAACTGAAATAATAATGATTCAAATTAAATAAGTTAGCTAAAATAGTTCCATTAGCAGTTTAATGGTCAAAGACGTACAATTGTCTGACTTTAGCCATGTTTGACTCATTGAACTAAAAGAGAGATAAAATTAACTATACAGTCAGGTTTATAATGAGCAATGGAAGAAGCCAAAGTTATGATAGAGAGGCTAAAAATCAGAGACTCATCATTTTGCCCACAAAATTTTGCACCTTAAGTTTCAGCAAAGTATAATTTCTGTAGACTCGTCAGTAATAGTCATAGTTAAAGCATAGAAAAGTTAGTAAAGTGTACAAAAACCTCAAATAACTTCCACTCTGTTTATTTCCTTCTCTTTTAATTATAGGAATTTTGCAAATGTCAAGCCAGATGGGTCTTATACTTTTTAAAAAATGGTATCTTAGAAAAGTATGTAATTAGTTTGTAAGCAGTATTTTCTTTCAATTACTCTTTTCATTTACAGAGCAAAAGCTAGGGGTGCATTTTTAATTTTTCTTTGTCACATGTACTCAGTTTTGGAAGGAAGCTTCATTTGCTAAGTTATTAAAAACTGCCTCATTTTCCTATTATATTTTAAGAAATGAACCAGTTTGTTAAAAATAAAGCAGTATAGAATAAAATTCGTCTTAAACAGGTTTATATTACCTATTATTTGAAGAATAAAAATGGAACTTAGACTCTTTTAAACATGTTTGCATGTACGTTCTACTCCAAAATAATACTAAAAGTTACATTACAGTGAGAATTTTTTGAGATATACTGAATTATCAGTAATATTTAATTTCTTGATGCTCAGTGTGTACTTTTTTTTTTTTTTTTTTTTTTGAAATGGAGTTTCGCTCTTGTTGCCCAGGCTGGAGGGCAATGGGGTGATCTCAACTCACTACAACCTCTGCCTCCCGGGTTCAAGTGATTCTCCTACATCAACCTCCCAAGTAGATGGGATTACAAGCATGAGACACCACACGCAGCTAAATTTTTGTATTTTTAGTACAGACAGGGTTTCTCCATGTTGGTCAGGCCTCAGGTGATCTCTCGACCTCAGGTGATCTGCCCTCCTTGGCCTCCCAAAGTGCTGGGATTATAGGCGTGAGTCACCGCGCCCAGCCTCAGTGTGAACTTTTAAAGAAAAAATTATGACAAAATTAGTAAATATATTCCAAACAACTTATTATTTTATGACCAAGGTTAAGAAATCCTGACATTATTTTTAGCTTTAAATTTTTTTGATATTTGTAAAGTAGTTGTAATTTTTTTCCTTATTTCTTTTTATTTCTCTATGATTTTTCATTTAGAATTAAGGATAAACAAAGACCAGTTTTATGGATTACAAAGACTTTTGCTTTATTAATGATTTATTATGGAAACTGGTGAGAAATCTACATTTAAATATATAATTAGGGAATGAAAGATAAATTTTATTTACACTATTTCTGTATCACCCTCTAGCCTTTTTTCATGCTTACAGGTGTATTTTTTAAATTACATTTTGTTTTATTTCATGTTTTTTAGATTTGATTATCAGATTACTTTTTTTAAAACTTTTTCTTCAAAGCTTCCTTTAAGTTCAGGGATACATGTGCAGGATGTGCAGGTTTGTTACATAGGTACACGTGTGCCATGGTGGTTTGCTGCATAAATCGTACCGTCACCTAGGTATTCAGCCCAGAAAACATTAGCTATTCTTCCTGGTGCTGTCCCTCCTTGCACCCTCCACCACCAACAGGCCCCAGTGTGTGTTGTTCCCCACCATGTGTTCTTATAATTCAGCAACCACCTATAAGTGAGAACATGTGGTGTTTGTTGTTCTGTTACTGTGTTACTTTGCTGAGGATAATGGCTTTCAGTTCCATCCACGTCCTTGCAAAGAACATGACCTCATTCCTTTTTATGGCTGCATAGTATTCCATGGTATATGTAACACATTTTCTTTATCCAGTCTGTCATTGATGGTCATTTAGCTTGATTCCATGTCTTTGCTATTGTGAACAGTGCTGCAATGAACAGACGCATGAATGTACCTTTAGAAAAGAATGATTTATATTCCACTGGGTATATACCCAGTAATAGGAATGCTAAGTCAAATGGTATTTCTGCCTCTAGGACTTTGAGGAATCCCCACACTGTCTTCCACAATGGTTGAACTAACTTACACTCCAACCAACAGTGTAAAAGTGTTCCTTTTTCTCTACAACCTTACCAGCATCTGCCGGTTTTTGACTTTTTAATAATAGCTATTCTGACTGGCATGAGATGGTATCCCATTGTGATTTCTATTTGCATTTCTCTAATGATCAGTGATGCTGAGCTTTCTCCATATGCTTCTTGGTCATTTGTATGTCTTATTTTGAAAAGTGTCTGTTCATGTCCTTTGCTCAATTTTTATAGGGTCGTTTGTTTTTTCTTTAAGTTTCTTGTTTCTTGTAGACTCTGAATATTAGACCTTTTTCAGATAGATTGCAAACAATTTCTCCCATTCTGTAGGTTGCCGGTTCACTCTGATGATAGTTTCTTTTTCTGTGCAGAAGCTCTTTCGTTTAGTTAGATCCCATTTGACAATTTTTGCTTTTGTTGCAATTGCTTTTGGCATTTTTATCATGAAATCTTTGCTCATCCCTATGTCCTGAATGGTATTGCCTAAATTTTCCTCTAGGGTTTTTATAGTTTTGGGTTTTACATTCAAGTCTTTAATCAATCTTGAGTTGATTTTTGTATATGGTGTAAGGAAGGAGTCGAGTTTCAATTTTCTGCTTATAGCTAGCCAGTTCTCCCAGCACCATTTATTAAATAGAGAATTCATTCCCCATTACTTGTTTTTGTCCAGTTTATCGAAGATCAGATCGTTGTAGGTGTGTGATCTTATTTCTGGGTTCTCTATTCTGTCCCATTGGTCTATGTGTCTGTTTTTGTACCAGTATCATGCTGTTTCTGTTACTGTAGCCTCATAATACAGTTTGAAGTCAGGTAGCATGATGCTTCCAGCTTTGTTCTTTTTCCTTAGGATTGTCTTGGTTCTTCTTGGTTCCAATTTTCAGGTAGTTTTTCCTAATTCTGTGAAGAATGTAAATGGTAGTTTAATGGGAATAGCATTGTATCTATAAATTGCTTTGGGCAGTATGAACATTTTCATGACATTGATTCTCCTGTCCATGAGCATGGATGCTTTTTCATCTGTTTGTGTCCTCTCTTATTTTCTTGAACAGTGTTTTGTGTTTCTTCTTGAAGAGGTCCTTCACTTCCCTTGTTAGCTGTATTCCTAAGTATTTTATTCTCTTTGTAGCAGTTTTGAATGAGAGTTCATTGATGATTTGGCTCTGTGTCTATTGTTGGTGTATAGGAATGCTTGTGATTTTTGAACACTGATTTTGTATCCTGAGCCTTCGTTGAAGTTGCTTATCAGCTTAAGAAGTTTTTGGGCTGAGACGATGGGATTTTCTAGATATAGGATCATGTCAACTGCAAACAGTTCGACTTCCTCTATTCATATTTATATACCTTTTATTTCTTTCTCTTGCTTGATTGCCCTGACCAGAACCTCCAATACTATGTTGAATAAGAGTGGTGAGAGAAGGCATCCTTTTCTTGTGCCAGTTTTCAGTTTTCAATACTCCTGGCTTTTGCAAATTCAGTATGATACTGGCTGTGGTTTTGTCATAAATGGCTCTTATTATTTTGAGGTTTATTCCACCGTTACCTCATTTTTTAACAGTTTTTAACATAAAGAGATCTTGAATTTTATTGAAGGCCTTTTGTGCATATATAATCATGTGGTTTTTGAGTTTAGTTCTGTTTATGTGATGAATCACATTTATTGATTTTTGTATGTTGAACCATCCTTGTATCCCAGAAATGAAGTCTACTTGATCATGGTGGATAAGCTTTTTGATGTGCTGCTGGATTCAGTTTGCTGTATTTTGTTGAGGATTTTTGCATCAAGGTTTATCAAGGATATTCTGAAATTTTCTTTTTCTTTTTTGTGGTGTCTCTGCCAGTTTTTGGAATCAGGATGATGCTGTCCCCATAGAATGAGTTAGAGAATAGTCCCTATTTTTCAATTTTTTGGAATAATTTCAGCAGGAATTGTACCAATTTTTCTTTTTACCTCTGGTAGAATTCAGCCATGAATATGTCTGGTCCTGGGCTTCTTTTTGCTTGGTAGGCTACTCATTACTGCCTCAATTTCAGAACTCATTATTGGTCTATTCGGGGATTCTGTTTCTTCCTGTTTCAGTTTTGGGAGCCTGTATATGTCCAAGAATTTATCCATTTCTTCTAGATTTTCTATTTTAGGAGCATAGAAGTGTTTATAGTAGTCTCTGATTGTTGTCTGTGTTTTTGTGGGGTCAATGGTAATATCCCCCTTATCATTTCTAATTGTGTTTATTTTAATCTTCTCTCTTTTCTTCTTTATTAATCTAGCTAGCACTCTATTTTATTAATTTGTTCAAAAAACCTGCTCCTGCATTAGTTGATTTTTTGAAGGGTTTTTCTTTTTTATCTGCTTCAGTTTCACTCTAATCTTGGTTATTTCTTGTCTTCTGCTAGCTCTGGGGTTTGTTTTCTCGTAGTTCTATAGCTTTCTTTAGTTGTGATGTTAGGCTGTTAACTCGAGATCTTTCTAGCTATTTCATGTGGACATTTAGTGCTATAAAATTTCCCCTTAACACTGCTTTATCTGTGTCCCAGAGATTCTTGTATATTGTCTCTTTCTTCCTATCATTTTCAAATAATTTCATTATTTAGCCAAGAGTCATTCAGGAGCAGGTTGTTCCATTTCCATGTAGGTGTATGATTTTGAGTGAATTTCTCAATCTTGGGTTTCAATTTGATGGTGCTGTAATCCGAGATACTACTTGTTATGATTTCAGTTCTTTTGCATTTGCTGATGCGTATTTTACTCCTAATTATGTGATCAGTATTAGAGTAAGTGCTATATGGCAATGAGCAGAATGTATATTCTGCTGTTTTGGGTATAGAGTTATGTAGATATCTATCAGATCCACTTGATCCAGAGATGAGTTCAAATTCTAAATATCTTTGTTAGTTTTCTGTTTCGATGATCTAATATTGTCAGTGGGGTGTTAAAGTTGCCCACTAATATTGTGCTGGAGTCTAAGTCTCTTTGTAGGTGTCTAAGAACTTGCTTTATGAATCTGGGTGCTCCTGTATTGGGTGCATATATATTTAAGATAGATAGTTCTTCTTATTAAATTGAACCTTTTACCATTAAGTAATGCCCTTTGTGTTTTTTGACTTTTGTTGGTTTAAAATCTGTCTTGTTAGAAACTAGTATTGCAACTCCTGCTTTTTTCTGTTTTCCATTTGCTCGGTAAATTTTCCTTCATCACTTTAATTTCTAGCCTATATGTGTCTTTGCACACGAGACAGGTCTCTTAAAGGTTACTATTGTTAAGTGTGAATTTGATTCTGTCATCATGATGCTAGTTGGTTATTTTGTAGGCTTGCTTATGTGATTGCTTCATAGTGTCACTGCTCTGTGTACTTCAGTGTGTTTTTGTAGTGGCTGGTATCAGTTTTTCCTTTCATACTTAGTGCTTCCTTCAGAACTCTTGCAAGGCAGGCCTGGTGGTGATGAATTACCTTTACATTTGCTTGTCTGAAAAGGATTTTATTTCTTCTTTGGTTATGAAACTTAATTTGGCCAGATATAAAATTCTGGTTTAGAAATTATTTTATTTAAGAATGTTGAATATTACCCTCCAATCTCTTCTGGCTTGTAGAATTTCTGCTGAGAAGTCTGCAGTTAGTCTGATGGGCTTGCCTTTGTAGGTGACCTGGCCTTTGTCTCTGGCTGCCCTTAACATTTTTTCTATTTTGACTTTGGAGAATCTGATGAATAATTATGTGTCTTGGGATCGATCTTCTTATGGAGTATCTTTCTGGGGTTCTCTGCAATTCCTGAATTTGAATGTTGGCCTGTCTTGCTAGTTTGGGGAAGTTCTCCTGGATGATATCCTGAAGTATGTTTTCCAACTTGGTTTCATTCTCCCCATCTTATTCAGGTACCCAAATGAGTTGTATGTTCAGTCTCTTTATATAATATCACAATTCTTGGAGGTTTTGTTTATTCCTTTTCATTCTTTTTTCCCCATTCTTGTCTGCTTGTCTTATTTCAGACAGATCATCTTCAGGCTTTGATATTCTTTGCTTTGCTTGTTCTATTCTGCTGTTGATACTTGTGATTGCATTGTGAGATTCTTGTGTTGTGTTTTTCAGCTCCGTTAGGTAAGTTATGTTCCTCTCTGAACTGGCTCTTCTGCCTATCAGCTCCTGTATTGTTTTACCATGATTCTTAGCTTCTTTGCATTGGGTTACAACATGCTCCTTTAGCTTAATGGAATTTGTTATTATTTTCCTTCTTAAACTTACTTCTGTCAATTTAGCCATCTCAGCCTCAGTTCCGTGCCCTTGCTGGAGACGTGTTATGGTCATTTGAAGGATAAGAGGCACTCTGGCTTTTTGAGTTTTCAGCGTTTTTGCATTGATTCTTTTTCATCTTTGTGCTTTTTCATCTTTGTGGGATTATCTACTTTCAGTCTTTGAGGTTGCTGAACATTGAATGGGGTTTTTGCTGGGTATTTGTTAATGTTGTTGTTCTTGTTGTTTTCTGCTTGTTTTTTTTTGTTTGTTTGTTTTGTTTTTTTTCTTTTAACAGGACATTCTTCAATAGGGCTGCTGTGGCTTTCTTGGGGCCACTCCAGACCCTAGTTGCCTCGGGTTTTCCTGTGCCTGGAGGTATCACCAGTGAAGGCTACAAAACAGCAAATATGGCAGCCAACTCCTTTCTCTGGAAGCTCTGTACCAGGGTGGTACTGACTCATTGCCAGTCTGAACATGCCTGTAGGAGGTGGCTGGAGACCCCTTTTGGGAGGTCTCATCCAGTCAGGAGGAATGGAATCAGGGACCCTCTTAAAGAAGTAGTCTCACTGCTTTTTGGTAGAGTAGGTGTACTGCATTGCGGGGAGCCCTTCCTCATCTGGTCCAAAGAATCCTGGTTAAATTTGCTGAAGCCCAGGCAGGGAGGTCCCCCCTAATGAGGAGGAATGGATCAGGATTCCACTTAAATAAGCAGTCTGACCACAATCTGCCAAGGCAGCTGTGCTTTGTTGTGGAAGACCCTTCCTCATCTGGACTGTTGGATTCTCCAAAGCTGCCAGGATGAAAAGGCTGAGTCTACTGAATGGCAGAGATGATGGCCACCCTTCCCCCCAGGAGCTCTCTCTTACTCAGGTAGACTGCAGCCTGTTGCCATTGTCTGGCTGGAATTCCAAACCAGTGTAACTTAACTTGGGAGGTGCTGCGGATTTGGGGCCTGCAGAATGATGCTTGCTTGGATCACTGGATTTGGCCCCTTTCCTTGGAATATGTGCAAATGGATCTCCTGCCTTGCTGGAGATACTGGAGCCAGTGTATGTAAAATTCCTGGGTCTCTGTGTGTACCTGAGTGGTTACTCTGCAAAACTCCACACAGCTCTGGGTATCAAACCCAAGGTCTTTGTGGCATGGGCTCACAAGGGAATCTCCTGATTCATGGGTTGCAAAGATCCGTGGGAGAAGCATGGTTTCCCAGGCTGAGTGGCACAGTCACTCACCACTTGCCTTGGCTAAGGCTGGAGGTTCATTTGGCTCCACACCACTCACAGGTGGGCTGTTGCCCCACCCTGCTTTGCTTCATTCTCCATGGGTTGAGTAAGTTGGTAAGTTGCCTAGTGAGTCCAAATGTGAGAACCTGGATATTTTGGTTGAAGGTGCTGAATTCATTCGCCCTTTCATTCCTCTTCATGAATTCCATGAACTGTGGCTGCTTCTAATCGACCATCTTTGCCCCTCCCTCCAACTTCTAACGTTTTAAACATGTGTGATGGTGTCTTTGCTCTCCAAAGTGATGTAGACAGTTTTCTCTGTGATCTGTACTTTTTAAATTCAAATCAAGAAATATTTTCTAATATGACATTATAAAAATTGTCTCAGATTTTCCCTTAAAATTATTGACAATTTGATTTTAAACTTAATAACATTACATATTTGGAACAGATTTTTTAATAACACGAACTAAGTTATCTATTTGTCTATCAATGATAACTCCCCATGCTTTGTTAATAAGCAGATATCTTTCTACTGATTTGTACTCCGATTACATACACTGTTCTGACATATTTTTCTGAATCAAATAAGATTTATTTATTTATTTTAACTTTTAGGTTCAGGGCTATATGTGCAGGTTTGTTTGTAGGTTGACGTGTCCTAGGGGTTTAGTGTACAGATTATTCTATCACCCAGGTAATAAGCATAGTAGCCAACTTGTACTTTTTTCTGATCCTCTCCTTCCTCCCACCCTACACCCTCTTCAAGAAGGCCCCAGTGTCTTTTGTTCCCCCGCTTTATGTCCATGTGTTCTCATTATTTAGTTCCCACTTATAAGTGATAACACGTGGCATTTGGTTTTCTGTTTCTGCATTCATTTGCTAAGGATGTTGGCCTCTAGCTCCAACCATGTTGCTTCTCTTTTATGGCTGCATAGTTTTCCATGATATATATGGACCACATTTTCTTTATCCTGTCTACCAGGTTAATATTCTGACATATTTTGAAAGAGAGTCTCTTTTAAGCTCCTTCTTTGTTTTTATCTCCTGTAACAATAGTACTTTGGTCTTAAGATTTATTACTATATTTCTAACAAGTTTGTTACTACTATAAATGTTACCTTCAATAAATTATTGTTTCTCATTAATTGTTGTTGGTATAAAGGAGCACTATTGATTTCAGTGTAAACGTTTCATTGTGTAGCAACCTCATGTCTAGCAAACGTGTATCCTAAAATTTGTCATAAATTCTAAAGATTTTTATTTTAAGCCTGCTGGATTTTCTTTGTGAAGAGTAGTAGTATTTTGAAATAAGGATAGTTTATGCTTCTCTCAAATTTTTAAATTTTTTCTTCCTTTTTATGTCACTTAATATGTGAGCTAGGATTTTTAGAACAAGTTTAAAGGAAACTGTGATGGTTACTATGCTTAATGTTTCTGTAGGTATTTCATAAATATTAGGCAAGGAGATTTTTTACTACTCCTGATTAGTTCAGACTCATTTGTTAAACCATAATGAGTGATTGTTATCATCAAATATTTATCTGCATCTATTTATAAAATATTGTGGCTTTTGTTCTCTGCTAATCTCATGTGTTTAATAATTTTATAATTCAATTACTTAGACAATTCTTGATAACTATGATTGTATAGAAAAAAAAACACTGTTTTTTTCTATATTCATATTCAATGCAGGGTATTTCTGTGACCAGATATGTAGGTATTTTCCCTCACATGGACCAATTTTATGACATCAGGTGCCCTACAATTTAACTGAGTTCTGACATTCTCTCTTTTGAGATAGGCTCAGATCCCAAAGGTTGAGGCTTCAGCCCTACAAGATTGCCCGAACTTCAGATGCCAATCACAAGTCCAGTTTGTTACTTGTGTTTCTGAACGAATGGGTATAAATCAGAGGTTTTCACAGTCCCCTCTTCAGGTTTAATCATTGGCTAGAGTGGCTCACAGAACTCAGAAAAGTGCTTTACTTACTATTACCCATATATTGTAAAAGGATACAATTTAGGGGACAGCCATATGGAAAAGAAGCATAGATCAGGTATGAAGAAAGGAACACAGAGCTTCCATGCCCTTTCTGGGTACACCATCTTCTAGGTATTTAGGAACCCAGAAGTTTCACAAAACCTGTTATTTTAGGGCATTTTGGAAGCTTTATTATGTAGGCATACTTGACTCATTAAGTAATTGGCTACTGATGATCAACTCACTGTTAGCCCATCTCCTTTCCACAAAGACCTGGTTGGTACTGAAGGTTTCAGTTATCTAGTCACATAGTTGATTTCTCTGGCAACCAAGCCCCTGCGACCTGTGATTATCTAGGGAATTTCAAATATCACCTCATTAACACAAACTCAGGTGTGGTTGAATGGGCGTCTTATGAATAATGAAAAATGGTCCTTTCACCTGTGTTGCTTATATCACTTAGGAAATTACAAAATAACCAGCTAGCATCAAGATGACAGGATCAAAACCACACGTAACAATACTAACCTTAAATGAAAATGTGCTAAATGCCCCAATTAAAAGACACAGAATGGCAAGCTGGATAAAGAGCCAAGACCCATCAGTACACTATCTTTAAGAGATCCATCTCATGTGCAAAGACACACATAAGCTCAAAATAAAGTGATGGAGGAAAAATTACCAAGCAAATAGAAAACAGAAAAAAGCAGGGGTTGCATTTCCAGTTTCTGACAAAACAGACTTTAAACCAACAAATGTGAAGGTTTCTTTTTAACAGATTGGTGTCAGAGTGGGATACAAAGTAGAACTCCAGTGACTTCCAGGAGCACCAAGTGACCGAAAGGTACTCATTAGGACTCATTGTTCCCATTTATCACCCACAGAAACTGAGGTAATGGGTGAGTTCTCTCCTGGATTTGAGCTCCATAAATTTGTGTTTTGAGCTCTCTGACTTTATTTGATCAATATTTACTAGACTTGGTCCAGGATTGAACTGGATTCAAGAACTAACTAATTGGATCCAGTTAGAGGCCTCAGGTATGTCCAGTTTGAGAATGAGTTCCTTGAAATCTAAAGAGTCTGAGATGCCACTTTCTGGGACATTGGATAACTTTATATACAAAAATTATAGGCCCAGAACCTGTGTATTTCTGGAGAAAAATGAGTTAACCTTAACAAGGACAACTTAGAATTATAGCAGCTAGTGGCCACAGTGGGGAAATTTTACCTAGATAAAATGGTTCACTTGCAAAGTACAAAAAAAGGAAGTATCCAAAATTACAAAAAAAAAAAAAAAAACCAAAAACAAAAACCTGAAGAATGTATTATTTAACTGGTATGTAGAGACAACTAAAAGAGTAAGTGAATCAAAAATTGCCTATTTAAAAGACTTCTTACAGAAAACAAATTTTAAAAACTCAACTATTTTTCACAAATATTCATGAAAAACTTGACCCATTTGAATGTGAAATCTTGTTTCACTAGCCAGAAAAACAATTTGGATCCAGATAACGTTTTATAAATTAGCAGCTTGTATTATTGTAACTAGCACATGGCTAAACCATTAGAGAGAAAGTTATAAGATCTGTGTCTATCTCTTCATGTATGTCTGTATGTATGATACGTATGTGTGTTTGTCTTCTGATGATACTGCAAAATTTAATTGTAAAAGAGCTTTACTTAATTGGTCTCATGTAAAATAAGTGCATATATAAATAAAACATTCTCTCAGAAAAGTTATAAGTAACACAAATAATTTTAAGTTCATATGAGCTGAGTAATGTTTGGTAAATAAGAATATTACTGAGTTGATTAAAACAGGCATGTCTTCAGAGTTTTCAGCAGTATATAGTACACATGCATAACTTTTCCTACCTAGGTTAATTGGCAAAATAAACATATTATCTCTATATAATGAAATTTGTCAACAAGAAAAAGAAGGTGATGACCAGCTACTTAGCAACTTATTTTTATAAGAAATCTAAACATAATTGCTAAAAGTAAGTGAGTTAAAGAGATTTAATCTTCCCATGTAAAATATGTCTTTTCTATATCAGAAGGTTTTAACATTCTTATCATCAAGAATGAAAAGCTGAGGCTGAGGGAAATCTTTACAAACAAAATTTTTATTCTCAGTCTTAGCCGAAACCAACAAACCAACAAGCAAACCAAAAGCACATAAGAGAATAGAGATGAAATTTTGCCTCATCTTCAGTTCCTTATTACAGAGAGACTAGAAATGTTTGGAACCATTAGTAAATAGATTATTTGCTACATTGACAAACTGCACCATGAAAACCCACATGTTTCTAGAAATAATTATTCACATATTTGCCAATCTAGAGGCTGTTGGTATGACAGAGAGTTCCCAATTGCTTGCTTCCTAGTGTTTCCTGGAAAGTAAGGTCACTAAGAGATATGAATTCTAACTACTATACGTACCTAAAATTACTGGAAATGATAAGGAAAACAATTCTATACACAAATATATAAGAAAGCTAAGATGTGCTTATAGTAAGGACAAGCTGTAAAGTATAGGATGTTTTGTTTTGGTAAGAAAAAAAAAGAGTAATTTTTATTCTAAAATAGAATGACATATTGTTCCAAAATGAGAAGAAAAAACATATAGGACAAAAACTGAATGGATGGGAAAATTGTAGAAGGTATGTAGAAGATCAATCTTGTGAAAGAAGTTTTATGCATGATCAAGCTGGCTAAGATTAGATGGGAATTATAAGCTTTTCTAAAAAGTGAACGTCAATATTAAAAGTACACTGATGCAAAACTAGAGTTTGATCCTCTGTATTAAAACAACAAGGCTTCTTAGGAGTATTGGTCTACCCTTAATAGAAAATTGTAAAAGGTCTTTACTTTCTAGATAATTGACGTAGAAAACAAAGATTTTGTTTTACCAAGTTAACTTCCTATGTTTCATGTTGTTTTTATTATATTTTTATTCACTGAGTCCTCCTTATTAAAAGAGCTAAGTTTTCTACAACTATATTTTCCTTTGAAGACTTTTAATGACCTTGGTTAAATTAATTACTACTGTTCACAGTGACGTGGGATTCTATTTTGTCAAGTGTTTTAAATGTTTGATATTTTTGACAAACTTTCCAAAAATCAAATTATGAATTACGTATTTTTCTTGACCTCAAATTAACTTTAGGATGTTTTAGATGGGCTTTTTGATATATTTCCTTATAAAAAGAGAGATATTAAACTAATTGGGCTTGATATATTAAATTATATGTGCACATATAATTTGTTATTAATATGTGTTTCAGAAATTGTAAGAAATTCTTAGAAATCTAATAGTCCTGGTTAACACCATCAGTCATAATTCCAGTGATTATCTTAAAATGTTGTATGTGCAGAAATAACCATATTTCCTTGTCAGGTGCATCATCATTATAATAATAATAAACTCTCATCTGATCTTAAATTATAGCTATTTTAAGTATTATCATTAACAGATGCTTATCTGCTTATTCTAATACTTTTCTGAGCAGCTATAAGCCTAAAGTGCTTTATCTTCAAAAAGATTCATGGAAGGAGTGATGACAAGTACAAGTATCTGATAACTTAAGGTCTTATCATTATATTGAGTAAGAATTTCTAGATCTCTAAAGAGGAAACTGATTATTCATAAAATTGCTAACCCAACATCAAGCACAATAAGAATTAATGAAATAACCTAAGAAATAATTTCACGGATTTTCATAGGTCAGCCACTACTGAAATTGTTAAGTTATGAAATTTGAAACTCCATAAGAATACATCAAACCAAATTACTTATAATAACATTATAACAAACTGTGCTATACACCTGAAATGGAGAAGCAAAATTGGTGTTTAAGAGGCCATAATTCCAATGTTAAACATGGATTCATGGAGAGCAGGAATGTCTATTTTGTCCTTCCTGAATTCTTAAACTTTCTAGTAACAAATGTTCTGCACTCAGTGACTCATCATGGTAGAGATGCAATGACCTAAATTATGGACAGATTGGTGGACTGTTCTAAATTGACTTAGCTAAGGCTTATGCTCTAACAGTAAACTGGAGACTTTGTTGAGTTTGTGGGTTAATGCCCCCAAATCAGGAAAAAATGTACTAATGTATACCATTACCACTCTGTGTTCCCAGTGAGAGTCACCCTGAATCCACAAAAGTAGAGTGGTAAGTTATCCTTGATATTCTAGATATCACTGCTAATTGTTTTTTTTAATTCACTGAAAATCATACCCTTACCTTTCCAATTAATATTCTAATTGCCATCAAACATAGAAAACTTGAACAAGTGATGCCAGCAAAATGTATATTGTCTTCCAGACATCATGTAATCAAGATTTGAAGATGACCTATGAGATTATGCATAATTGGTTGTATAATGTATAACTTATTTAAATCTAGTCTCTAGATATGGCTATTCACCTTCCACTCTGCTGCAAAGAGACCACAAAAAAGTAAGTTCCCACTGGACCTTGTTCAGAAGCTGTGCAGACATATGGATGGATGAATTTAACTGACCTCTGTTCGGACCCCACTAGATGGCCCTCTTTTCTAGCTCTCACGGGCCCATATCAAGTCTGTAGAGAATCTGCTTATTCTTTTAATGCCTCCTCACTGGCTTGGCTCTTCCTATTTGACCTGGTTCACTCCTGCCTTCTGAATAGCTTTCTCTGAAAGTCTTAATAATACCTCTGATAATCAGAGGTGAAAGTAGTCAATAACCAAAATTAGTATAAACCTTGAAATAGATGAAGATAAGTCAGTGTCCACTGAGTAAAGATTTCAGTGGAGATTCTGGTGGCTCACTCTTGGTGAAAGTGAGGTGATGGCTGCAATGGAATTTCAAACTAATCTATAAATTGGGGAAAATCTTGGATTTCATAGCAAATCAGATCTTCCAGGGTTCAGATGGGTAGAAGCCCCTCTCTGAAAGGTGCATGAGAACATTTCTGCTCAACAAAATCACTTCATAGAACATCACACAGCTTTAGAGATCTTCTGTGCCCATGTTGGGGTTTTGTGTATGGTTTTGAACAAAACTGAGTTTGCACTTACCTTTCCCTTGATTTTACTACTACAAGACGTTTTATTGCAAAGGTGGCTGCTACTGTTGTTTCTCTAAATACTGTCATCAAATACATCAGGAAATTTCTCAGGGGAAAGAAACACATGATGTTTATGAGAGTTGATGACAGCTGCCTTGCAAGCATCCTAAATGGTGAATGGCAAGGTTGGCCCTTCCAAAGTTTTTAAATTTTCATCCCTTTTACTAGGTCTCCAGGTTACTATGCCTTGTGTTACCAGGCTAATGACAAAAAATTGGTACCTTTCAAAATCAGGCCATTTTACAGCAAAGTATAGTCCTTAATTGCCATCAGGCCACAAGCAAAGAGTATAATCAATTGGATGTATATATTATTGAACTATCTTTATTTTCTAAATTTTGAATTTTGTTTTTTTCAGTTTGGGTCATGGAGACTTTTGTTAAGGGATGCACTTTAGTTTCTGGGTATTATCTTCTAGATGTCATCGTAATAGTCTCCCTGATGTGTCATATCCTCTCAAGAATCCTAAATGCTTGTACACAGTCATCCTTTGCACATCACATGGTCTCATTATGGTTAGAATAACATGAATAAAGCATAAAACATCATTTAACAAATTTGCCATTGTGCATTGTGAATTTCATACTGAGCTTAAGCAAGTTAATTATGATAGTGACAAAAAGTGATGTCAGTGCCCAAGGTTTTGGTTAATCTTGCAAAATTGAAAGGCTGCCTAAAAAGGGGGAAAGCATGAAAGTTGTTTGACTAAATTTTGGCTTAATGCTGCCTCCATTTGTAGTGAACTATAGCCTAACTTTATAGGTAAACATACTGGAACCTAACTTGAGAGTAACAAGCGACTGAGTCTCAGTCAATCATAGCAGCTAAGCTTTCAGCCAATCACAGGCTGCAAAATTCTCAGACATGTCCACATTAAGTAAATGCTAAATTTAATTTGTCTAAAGTGTTTCTTTTAACGCCTGCCTGCGTGGGGCAAGCCATGAGTCCCATTAGCGTCTCTGCCATCATTGAAAGAAGATAACTAATTTTGGAGCATAGACCAATGACCAGGAATGATGCCGCTCAAAGTTATGATCTCAGATAGGGTACACATGGAGGGCCAAAAAATCTTTATTCTGAGGTTGTGGTTGAGACAAGGAGTTCCTGGCCAGTTTTGCAGGCATGTGTACAAAATACCAGCATGAACTGAAAGGGAAGACTTAAAAATGGTTTGAAACACATGTATAATGAGATACTCAAAAGAAAAGAGAATGAAAAAACTTTGAGGCATAATAGATTAAGACTTTCCAAAGCTCATGGAAGCATCAATTTACAAATCCACAAAGCATTGAGAAACCCAAGTAGATTATATGCAAAGACGTGTACACTTAGATATATTACAGTCATTCTGTTGAAATCCAAAGACTAACAGAAAACTTTGAAAGTAGCAAGAAAAAAAAAAAAAAGTCTCACAACATACAGGTTAGCATCAATATGATTAGTGCCTGACTTCTCATCTGTAACAGTGGAGGTCAAAAGCCAGTGACATGACATAATCAAAGTGCTGAAAGAAAAAAAATCTGTGCATGTTTGATTATCTCTGATGTGCATGTTCTAATCCTTAGATCCTTATGTATAATGTTACATGGAGAAACAGAACTGAAACTACAAATGAAATTAAGTTTATCAACTGGCCTTAAAATAGTGAAATTATCTTGGATATAAACAGTGAGCTCATGTAACCACAAGGGTCCCTAAAAGTGGAAAAGATGGCCAGGGGTAGTGGCTCACGCCTGTAATCTCAGCACTTTGGAAGGTCGAAATGGGCAGATTATGAGGTCAGGAGTTCAAGACCATCCTGGGCAGCATAGTGAAACCTTGTCTCCAATAAAAATACAAAAATTAGCTGGACGTGGTGGCATGTGCCTATAGTCCCAGCTACTTGGGAGGCTGAGGCAGGAGAATCGCTTGAACCTGGGAGGTGGAGGTTATGGTGAGCCAATCATGCCACTGCACTCTAGCCTGGACAACAGAGTGAGACTCTGTCTCAAAAAAAAAAAAAAAAAAAAGAAAGGAAAAAAAGTGAAAAAGATGACAGAAATTAATATGAGAACAATGTGGTCTTGGAAAAAGTCACCTGGCAGTTTGGACTCAGAAGATGGAGAAAGGGGAAAATGAGCCAAGGGCTCTAGGAGCTGGAATGGGCATAAAAATAGATTATTTGGTAGAGTCTACAGAAGGAACTTGGCCCTGCTGGCAACCTTGATTTTAGGCCAATGAGATCTGTATGAAACTTCTTACCTATACAACTGTCAGATAATACATTTATGTAGCTTAAATCACTAAATTTGTGGTAATTTGTTACATCAACAAGAGAAACCTATTATAACCTGTGGTATGGACTGAATGTTTGTGTGCCTCCAAAATTCATGTGTTGAAATTCTAACCCTAATGTGATGGCACAAAGAGGTGGGATCTTTAGGAGCAGATTATGTCATTAAAGTGAAACCCTTGTAAATGGGATTGGTTCCCTTACAAAAGAGACCCCAGAGAGCTCTTTCAGCCCTGCTGCCCTGTGAGGACACAGTGAGAAGAGGGTTGTTTATGAACCAGGTAGGGAGCCCTCATCAGGCACCAAATATGCCAGTGTTTTGACCTTAGACTTATCAGCCTCCAGAACTGTGAGAACTAAGTGTTTGTTGTGGATGTTTTCCACTCTGATATTTTTGTTATAGCAGCCTAAATGAACCTAGGCAGTCTGTCAATCAAGACTTCTCTACTCAACAAAAATATCCTTCAAGAATGACACCAATTTAATAAAGGGTGATGGAACAATTGGATACCATATGGAAAAAGACCCTTGTACAAAAATTAACTCAGAATGGATCATAGACCTAAAAATAAATGATACTACTTTTAGAAGGCAATACAGGAGAAAATCTTCAACATTTTACATTAGGCAGATTTTTTTAGATATAAATCTAAACACATAGGCCATAAAAATAAATAAATTGAATCTTATAAAAAGTCAACACTTTTGCCCTTCAAAAGATACTGCTAACAAAACAAAAAATTAAGGAACAGACTGGAAAAAAATTTGTAAAATTCATATCTGATAAAATATTCACGTCCAGAATATACAAAGAAACTTACACTTCAAAATAAGCTTCAAGAAATTTCAAAATGGGGAAACAACCCAATCAAAAACTGGGCAGTGAATTTGTATAGACGTATCACCAAAGCAGATAGATGAGTAGCTAATGGGCATGTGAAAATATGCTCATCTTTGTTAGTCAATGGGAATGTGTAAGTTGGAACCACACCAGAAGACTATTTTGTACCCACGTGAATGACATTAATTAAAAAAATTATTGCAACTATTTGTGGAGATGTGGAGAAGTGAAAATCTTCATGCACTTCCGATGGAAAAGTGTACAGACATGCACACTTTAGAAATTTGTTTGACATTTTTCATAGAGAGCTAAAAATAAATTTATCATATAACCCAGCAATGTCATTCCTGGGTGTGTTTAGCCAGGAGAAATTAAAATATACACCAACATAAAGTTTTGCGAACAAATGTTCTCAATAGCATTGTTAATGGTGAGAAGGGATCCCAATCCTAGCTGTCATTGACTGGTGGGTTGATGGACTCTGCAGTACTAATGTCCAGCAGGGTGCAAAACAAATTGCTGGTGTGTATATAACACAGATAAAGCTCATAAGCATTGTGCTTGGTGGAGAAGACCAGAGGACAATTGTAGAATTCCATTTTCATAAAATGTGTAGATGAATTTCTATGGAGATGGAGAGTGAATTAGTGTTTAGCTTGGGTTGAGAAGTGAGGTAGTTGAGGAACACAATAGATCTTACCGGGGTTCTAAAATTGTTTTATGGTAATAGTTGTATAACAATGTAGGTTTACATTAAATACTATATGAAATACTATATGTTGTGCAATTGTAGTGGTTGAATTATATGATAAGCAAAATACACGTCCATAATTTTGTTTTTAATGAAAGCAAATGAAGATATTCCCAGAAAAATAGAACTAGAAGGATCTGTTGCTAGGGACACACCTTAAAAAATGTACTAAAAGGAGATCTTCAGATTGAAAGGGAACAATTCTAGCTGGTGACTAAAACATGAAGAGGGAAATGAAGAATACCCTAAACAGTAAACTTGGATGCAAATATAAGAAACTATATAAATGTGATTTTTATTTTTTCTTTAAACTACCTTGAAAACATGAAATTGCACAAAATAATCATTATGGCCCTGTGTTACTGGACTTATTTATTTATTTATTTTGAGACAAGTCCACACTCTGCAATGGTGCAGTATCAACTCACTACAACCTGGAACTCCTGGGATCAAGCAATCCTTCTGCCTCAACCTCCCTAGTTGCTGGGACTACAGATATATGCTACCATGCCCAGCTTATTTTTTTAATTTTTGACGAGAAAGGGTATCACTATGTTGCCCAGGATGGTCTTGAACTCTTGGCCGTAAGCGATCCTCTTACCTTGACCTCGTAAAGTGCTGGAATTACAGACATGAGTCACTGTACCCAGTCTGGACTTAAATATAGATGTCCTACATGTGACAATAATAGCATATAGAATAGAGGAGGGAATTATGCTGCAGTTATATATTTTAGTGGAATTAATGCATTATTCTGAAGTAGATTATGATAAATTAAGATGCACATTTTAGTCCTTACAGCAACTACTGAGAAAATAATTTGGAAATATATAGTTAATACATGAGCCAAAAATTGAGCAAAGGAATGAAAATGAACACTATAAAATATGCACTTAGCATGAAACAAGGCAGTCAAGGAGGAGCACTGGAACACGAAGATGGTAGAATAGTTCCCTAAACACATGAAAATAAAAGTCCATTGCAGTGCTGTACCAGCCAAACCAAAGTCATCTTCAAGTCTAATCCAGTTTAAGAAAAACTTGGGTTAGGATCCTAACTCCATCACTTTCTAGCTGCATTGCCTTAGGCAAACTACTTATTTTCCCAGTGTTCCATTTGTTAAATAGGGATGATAATATCTTCTTTATGGAACCATTGAGATGATTATATGTAATTAAAATTTAAAGAGAATGTGTTAACACTCTGCCTAATATTTTATAGATTCTTATTAAGCAGGAGCTACAATAATGTTCATTATGATGATGAATGCCACTATTGGTGGTTATTTTATTGTTATTGTATTCTTGTTGTTATTTTACAGTCAAATTCCTGATTTACTAATTCCTGATTTAGGAACTAAAAGCATCTGTCCCAACATAGAGGAAGGGGAAAGAGTTAGCCTGCTCTGTTTGATTCTGTGTTGGTATGAATAAGATCCACGGTTCTTCATAATATTAATGTTTCTCACCATTCCACAGCAGTTTTGAGTATGGGACATTAACATTTTGTGTGATGTGGGGGATTGTTTCCAGTAGGTGCTCTACACATATAATAATGTTTTGCTTTGTAACTCTGATCCCTCACTGACTGCATATGACTCTAGGAGGTATTACAAAATCTCTTACTACATGAGGATTTGAAAGGGGTATCAACTATTCTACCAAAGGTATTAGTTTATAAAGACTTTCATGATAATTCTCATATTCATAAACAATCAAGAGAATAGACAAGATTCTATAAACTGTATTCTCCCAGAAAGTATAAACTTACTTGTGGTAAGAATATGATTAAGTGCTTAACAAGCACCTGTTTTATTTAAGCAATAACAAATGCATATACATCCACCACTTGTTTGTAGAACACATTTATTTATTTAGCAGAATTGCCAACTGGGGGAAAATTGCATCTAAATACCACTTAACAAATATCCTTGTTCTCTAAATTTCCATAAGAAAGACATTAATGAGAGTTTGCTCATTACAAAACCTTGCAGCTGAATTGTCTGGGCAATAAAAGGGAAACGACATGGATCATGAAAGGGATCATGTCACAGTGACCAAACTGAAAGCCCTTGACAATTGCCCACTCTGATGTCCAGATGTCAGATAGTCTTCTGGGTCCTGCATACCTCCAGCAAAGGGTGTCCGTAAAACATTCTAACGTTCATAGTAGTTGGCTGGCTCATCAGGTGGGCAGTCATCACAGACAACCAAGCTGCTCTATATGAAGACGGACACATCTACTAAGTGCAGTGGGCC
The DNA here is from genome assembly GCF_002776525.5 of Piliocolobus tephrosceles. NCBI lineage: Eukaryota > Metazoa > Chordata > Mammalia > Primates > Cercopithecidae > Piliocolobus > Piliocolobus tephrosceles. Next base: position 78,201,031 of record NC_045455.1, read on the forward strand.
TTCTTCTGGGTATGGTGATGATCAGTTAGTTAAGCATTACTATTAAATGATCTCTTTGGTTGTTCATCTGGTACAATATTTCACACTGTAAAATAATCGTGACATTTTCTGTGTTATGACCATATGCCAAAACCCTTCACTTACCAGATAATTCAGCTGTGAGGCACTGCTACAAACTTACTATCATTAAGATTCCTCTTAGTGACACTCAAATGGTCCCAAATGTGGCTGATCTCCAGAATCATCAGTGGAGTTTCTGAAAATACCAAATCCTGGGCACTGCTTCAGACATACTTCATTCTTTGGAGAGGCTCTCAAGAAAAGGTATTTTATGATGATCAATAGAATTTGTCAAAATATCCTACAGATAAAAAAAAGAAACTCTCTGTAGCCTGGAATTTTGATACACTGTTTCATTGATACTTGGAAGAAAATTCCATTGCCTAAGATTTTGCTGCTTATCTGAGTCCTGACAATGTACGTGTTTGGAATAATTCAGGGAGAAAAGTTGGGCAGAGCAGGTGAAAGACCCTTACAGTGAATAAATTTGAGGCTTCCACTTGTACAGACATTTCAGAAGTGTTAATTAACTCTGTAATGATTACTGGGCCTCAACATCCCCATCGTTCGAGGCAGGTGTCCATTCTACACAAGGGGTCAAACTACACTTTTAGTTGCCTGTTACAACAAGAATTTTCAAACTGTTTTCTGCAGGTGGCTGCAAGTCTACATGAGTGCCTCAGAGCCACAGTTAACATTGAGAAGTGTCACATAGATGGGAAACTGAGCCCACAACTGAGCCCACTGCCCACAACTTAATCCAGAGACAATCTATTCTTACCAGGTTTTATGTTAGGCAAGTTTTAAAAATAAGTATTTGAAAACAATGTTCTAGAACAATTAGCCTCCAGAGTTTTTACCTAATCAGACTCCCAAGAAGTGTGCATTCCTACCTGACTTTAAAAGATTGGAAAGCTCCATTACCTAATCTTTATGTCATTCAGTTTGTCTAGCTACACTTTTTCCCTGGGTGATCTTAACCATTCTCTGGCTCAAATCATATTACATATATAGTCTCAATATGTTGATGACTCTCAAATTTATATGAGTAATGCAGGCCACTTCACTGAGCACCAGGTCATCCTACTGCCTATTCATAATCTTCTCTTGGATGGCTAATATGTTAGTCAGGGTTCTCTAGAGGGACAGAACTAATAGGATGAATGTATATATGAAGGAGAGCTTATTAAGGAGTATTGATTCACACCATCACAAAGTGAAGTCCCATAATATGTCATCTGCAAGCTGAGAAGCAAGGAAGCCAGTCCGAGTCCCAAAACCTCAGAAGTAGGGAAGCTGACAGTGCAGCCTTCAGACTGTGGCTGAAGTCCAGAGAGCCCCTGGCAAATCACTGGTGTAGGTCCAAGAGTCCAAAACCTGAAGAACTTAGAGTCTGATGTTCGAGAGCAGGAAGCATCCAGCACAGAAAGCAAGATGAAGACTGGAAGACAGCATGTCTGCTCATTCCACTTTCTTCTGCCTGCTTTATTCTAGCCGCATTGACAGCTGATTAGATGATGCCCACCTAGATTGAGGATGAGTCTGCCTCTCCCAGTCCACGGACTCAAATGTTAATCTCCTTTAGCCACACCCTCACAGACACACCCAGGATTAATACTTTTCATCCTTCAGTCCGATCAAGTTGACACTCAATAGTAACCATCACAGCGATAACTGCCTCACTATATCTTTAACTTTCTCCATCTTATGTAACACATACAAAGAGAGCAGCTCTTGCCCACAGAGTAGCCCAAGTAGCATTTCAAAAGGGAAACCAAATTGTGTCATTGCTCTACTTAAAACTTTGTAATATCATAACACTTAGAATAAGTTCAAACTCTACTTGTAATCTACAGACTTGTAAGGTACGCACGAATCCTTCCTCCAGGGATGTTTTGCTGGTCAATATGCTATTTCTTGGCTTTAGACCCACTCTTTTACATTCTGCCTTATAAGGCTGGTGATAGGACTACGCTAATTACATTACTATTTTGCTGGCTGGACTGGTAGTTTAGTAGAATAGTCATTTAAGACACCATTATGACAAAAGTTGGGAAACAGTACTTTGAAACAATGGTGTCTATCATGTAGAATGCAATTTACAAACCTCCTAAAGCACTTATTTTCAAACCACTTTCTAAAGATGCCTTCTTGTCTGTGTAAGCACCTCAGTAGCTACACCAATGGTAAAGAGAGTAACCAACAGATGGGGCTTTATGAGTCTGCAGAGAAGATTTGTTCTTGTCTTAAAAGTGACCAATTTATTTCCCCCATAGTCAGAATATGAGGTTCTGGAAATCAAGAAAGGGAAATGGAAGGGTTGACCCTTATTAATTTCCCTAACCCTTATTAATTCCATTCATGGAATTTTTTGGTTTCTGTTTCCACAGCTTTGAAAGCTGTTGAGTTGCAGGTCCTACTTGCAAAGAGAGGAATATTTCCATCAAGGAATCCAACAGGGTTTCCACTGAATTGGAAGTTGAGACTGCTTCCTAGCCATTTGGTTCTCCACATGACATTGAGCCAATATATAAAGAAGAGGGTTAACATATTGGTTCAGATGACTGATCCTAATTACCAAGGAGAAACTGGGCTGCTTTTAAGTAATGTGTAATAGAATAGAGGACCTATGCATTCTCTGGGGTGGGTGCCTTTTGCTACTTCTTGTCATGTAGCAATAAGAAAAGGCAGAATCATTGTGGAGTCAGACTGTTCGAAAATGAAGGTTTGAGTCACTTCACAAGATAAAGCATCTTAGGAAAAGCTGAGGTCCCCACTGAGGTAAAGAAATCATGGAATGGGTAGTGCAGATGGAAGTAGGAAGTAGAAATTGAAATTATTCGTCTCATTTAGAGACTCATGATTAGTTATAGGAATGAAGGCAGTGTCAGTTATTAATAGTTTCTTCTATTATTATGTATGTACTTTTGTTTTTATTAATGAATATGATATTTCTTTTGTCTCCTTTCTGCCATTTATTATCATAAGTAGAGTTGTTCTAGTGGTTAATGTTATAATTTTGTATTTAGTTTCAGAACATTCAGGTGGGACTGTTACTGAATTTGGGGAATAATTCACACCTTCCAGACACATACCTTGTGACTATCATCTAGCAATGAGCGAAATGACCTGGGACTTTGGGTCTCCCCCTTAGGAGGAGAGGGTGAATATGTCTTAATGTGTTCAAAGAATAATTATTAGGAGAAATTGTTGGTTGAAAGTATCAATGTGTTACTGCCATATAGAACTTTGGATATATTTAGATGGGATACTGACTAGCCAAAGAGGTGGACTCTACTGCTTACTAAACTATTGTCTCAACTCTGCACCTGTCTTCCCCAGGTTGGGTGCTCCAGAAGCAGACACTGAGACTCCATGTAATAAGCAGGGCATATTAGAAACACTGGTAGAAGGAAGGGTGGGGGGCAGGACTGGTACGATGGAGAAGTTGAGCCGCAAAAATTGTAACACAGAGATGATCAAACTCTGCCTAGAGCCCTGTGGAGCTCTGGGTTGTATAGAGCTCATCACAGTTGTCTCAGAGTGAGCCAAAGTGGTGAGGCCTTTATAAGCTGGTGAACAGTCATCAGATATGACTTATCCAGGAATGGTCATGTTCTTGAATGAAGCAGCTTTCAGCAGCCAAGTTCAGCTCTGAAGGAACTACAGATGAGCCTGCTTATAACACTCCAAGCTGCTGGTCTGAGCAGTGTGGCCACATCACCCTCCACTACCTTTATACTCAGTTTGTGAAGCTGGGGCTAGAAAACCATATGTTTTTCCTTGTCATATGGCTTCCCGTTATGTTCTAATGAAGAGAACTAGAGGGAGACTTTAAGAGAGAAGGAACTTATGCCTTTCTTTCGTTTCTTTTCTTTTTTTTTTTCTTGAGATGGAGTCTCACCCTGTTGCCCAGGCTAGAGTGCAATGGCATGATCTTGGCCCACTGCAACCTGTGCCTCCCAGGTTCAAGTGATTCTTCTGCCTCAGTCTCCCAAATAGCTGGGATTATAGGTGTGTGCCACCACGCCCAGCTAATTTTTTGTATCTTTAGTAGAGATGGGGTTGCACCACGTTGGCCAGGGTGGTCACGAACTCCTCACCTCATGATCTGCCTGCCTCGGCCTCCCAAAGTGTTGGGATTACAGGCGTGAGCCACTGCACCCAGCCTCTTATGCCTTTCTTTTCTTTGTGTGTGTGTGTATTTTGAGACGGAGTATCGCTCTGTCACTGAGGCTGGAGGGCAGTGGCGTGGTATTGGCTCACTGCAACCTCCACCTCCTGGTCCAAGGGATTCCCCTGCCTCAGCCTCCTAAGTAGCTGGGACTACAGGCACGTGCCACCACACCCAGATAAATTTTTGTGCGTATTTTAGTAGAGGCGGGGTTTCACCATGTTGGTCAGGATGGTCTCGATCTCCTGACCTTGTGATCTGCCTGCCTCGGCCTCCCAAAGTGCTGGGATTACAGGCCTGAGCCACCGCGCCCGGCCCTCTTGTGCCTTTCTTATTGTGCTTGCTGTATTCAGCAAATTCAGCACCATCTAGCCAAACTTTGCCTCAGCAAATCAAGCTGTGTCGTGGTATAGACTAATTCCTAGGTTTATGATAGGAAGCAGAGAAATGCAAATATTTTCAGTCTAGCTGCTAGCAATTACTAGTCATAAAAAGGTAGTAACAAAGTTTCAGTAAAAGCTTATAAAACTATTTCAAGACTTTTAATACTAATCCTGTGTGAAAGAATAATATACAGACCTAAGTCAGTTAATATCTCAAATCAAGATAAATCCTTGGACATGTTAGATTACTTTATTCATTTTTGTTTGAAAGACAACTACATTATTTCTCCTTGATTTTTATCTCAGACTGGAATATAATAAAAGCGTAACATTAAGCTTATGTGAGACAAGTTAATTTTCTCATAGAAAGCTTAATTAATTTTAACTTCAATTTTTCCCTACACTAGTTTAGTGGTCAGGTATGTTATTATTACTTCCATTAAATGTAACTGATGTCACGTGTTGATGACCTGTAATATTTCAAAATTAATTAAGAGTCTTAGAAATTGTTTTATGCTGGCATTAAGTAACAACACAGTTTGCTTTAAATTAATTGATAAAATACAGAAATAATCTGATAATGAGGGAAATACATGTGCTTACCTCCAAAGACAATTAATAATTACATTGAATTAATTTTGCAGTTTAATAGTATAATTATCAATTAACCAATTTATTACTTAATTTCTTGACATAAAATTATCAAAATATGACAAGCAGTGAAGGATATTTCTATTTCATTATGTACTATTTTCTGTGCCACTTTGTTCAGAGAACTGTTGCCCTGTCTATAATTCTCAAGTTAGTAGGTCATAATTATGCAAACCAGAACAAATTCTTTAAATAATATGCTGTTCCAGCTGATCTCTCTAATTTTGTTAAAAGAATCATATGGCAAACTAGAGATATTCCAATTTAGGCAGCAAAGAAATAAAATGCTCAGAATAATTTCCCACTTGAGCACCATGGTGGCCTTTAAGGTGGTCCACTTAAGTCTTACCTTCCAGTGGGCACTCTTCTATGTAATGCCTTCACCTTGTGTGTGGGTGGGACCTTTGACTTCTTTATAAGCAGTAGATTGTGGCAAAGGTAATGGAATGTGTGATTAAGTGTGCTTGAATACATATAGTGCTTATCTTGCTGGAGTTGCACTAGCTCGCTCTTTCTCCCCGTGCGCTCTCTCTCTCTTTCTCTCTCTGTCTCTCTGTCTCTCCTTTGCTGACTTTGAAGCAGCAAGCTTGCATAAATCCTATAAATATCCACAAGGAAATAAACTCTACAAACAACCAGAGGGAACTGGGAAACAGATCTTTCCCCAGTGGAGCCTGTAGTGAAATCTCATCGTGGCTGGCACTTTGATTCCAGCCTTCTCAACCACAGGAGCCATCAGATACAGATAAGTTGCACCTAGACTCTTGGTCCACAAAAACTATGAGATAATAAATATGTTTTGTTTTAAGTCATTAAGTTTGTGGGAATTTGTTATTCAGCATAGAAAATAATACAAGCATTATGTAAGTGATCTCAATAGATTATGTCTTGTGGCTTCTCACAAGCTTAATACATCATCAAGGACATTTACAGATGATGACTCTAGAAACTGAGATTTAAATCAGTACTTTTTGCAATAGGTTAAACGGAGACATCACAACTCATTTAACTAAGGACCCTAAATTTGAATTTTGCTGATTCTAATAATATTTATACATAAGTCAATTTCTTAATAGTCTTGCTGGTGGAATCTAGGATTATTATACAACAAATAGGAATGATAGCAATTGATGTTAGAAACATAACTCTACGGGATGATGGGCAGATATTATATTGAGTGTTTTCACAACCTTTTTAAAAAAATTATTTTACATAGATTCAGTACCAATCAGTCTTCTTTTCTGCCAGGATATAAATGGGCAAAACAACTCTGCAACCAAGGCAATATTAGCTATGTTATCTTTAAAAATATATCTTATTTAATTGGGTATAATTGTCCTGCTGTTGAGAAACAGGTGTCATACTTCGAATGCAGAAATCATGACTATGACACAACAGTCTATTAGTATCACAGTGCTTATGAAGTCACAGCAATTTTGGTGGTGAATTCTGTGGCCTTAGAGAAATTAGGAATACCTGCACGTTATTGGTACTGCACACAAAAATCTGATGGAGATAAATTTTCTGTTCTTGTTTCTTATCTCTGGTTCTTGATGCATTACTAAAGAGAGGTTTAGTAAAACTCTGAAACATTACAGGCCAGAGAGAAAGCAACCTGTGCTTATCTTCAGATTGTAGTTAACATGATTGCCTTAGCATTTGTGCCACTCTATATGACTTTTGATTAACCCTACAAGGAAGTTTGAATGTATTTATTACACTTTTTGAGAGGCCTAAGTAGACATTTCAAAATATAAACAATGTAAGTGCTCAACTTCATGGATTCACAATATTGTCATTTAAAGTTATTTGACTTGGAATTTATCTGAAAAGTCTTTCCTAAAATTGAAAACTTAGTTAAAGAAATACAATCATTGAAAATACAAAACTTTTAATCATGGTTGCTATTTTATTGTAATTTCACTGTCTGAAAGAATTTTAGTAAGCTTTTTACTAAGCAACACATTCCATGCATTTCTTTGTTTTTTTTTTTTTTTAATTATACTTTAAGTTCTAGAGTACATGTGCATAACGTGCAGGTTTGTTACATATGTATACTTGTGCCATGTTGGTGTGCTGCACCCATCAACTTGTCGGCACCCATCAACTCATCATTTACATCAGGTATAACTCCCAATGCAATCCCTCCCCCCTCCCCCCTCCCCATGATAGGCCCCAGTGTGTGATGTTCCCCTCCCCGAGTCCAAGTGATCTCGTTCAGTTCCCACCTATGAGTGAGAACATGCGGTGTTTGGTTTTCTGTTCTTGTGATAGTTTGCTCAGAATGATGGTTTCCAGCTGTATCCATGTCCCTACAAAGGACACAAACTCATCCTTTTTTATGGCTGCATAGTATTCCATGGTGTATATGTGCCACATTTTCTTAATCCAGTCTGTCACTGATGGACATTTGGGTTGATTCCAAGTCTTTGCTATTGTGAATAGTGCCGTAATAAACACACGTGTACATGTGTCTTTATAGCAGCATGATTTATAATCCTTTGGGTATATACCCAGTAATGGGATGGCTGGGTCATATGGTACTTCTAGTCCTAGATCCTTGAGGAATCGCCATACTGTTTTCCATAATGGTTGAACTACTTTACAATCCCACCAACAGTGTAAAAGTGTTCCTATTTCTCCACATCCTCTCTAGCACCTGTTGTTTCCTGACTTTTTAATGATTGCCATTCTAACTGGTGTGAGATGGTATCTCATCATGGTTTTGATTTGCATTTCTCTGATGGCCAGTGATGATGAGCATTTTTTCATGTGTCTGTTGGCTGTATGAATGTCTTCTTTTGAGAAATGTCTGTTCATATCCTTTGCCCACTTTTTGATGGGGTTGTTTGTTTTTTTCTTGCAAATTTGTTTGAGTTCTTTGTAGGTTCTGGATATTAGCCCTTTGTCAGATGAGTAGATTGCCAACCGGATCCAGCAGCACATCAAAAAGCTTATCCACCATGATCAAGTGAGCCTGGGATGCAAGGCTGGTTCAACATATGCAAATCAATAAACGTAATCCAGCATATAAACAGAACCAAAGACAAAAACCACATGATTATCTCAATAGATGCAGAAAAGGCCTTTGACAAAATTCAACAGCCCTTCATGCTAAAAATGCTCAATAAATTAGGTATTGATGGAACGTATCTCAAAATAATAAGAGCTATTTATGACAAACCCACAGCCAGTATCATACTGAATGGGCAAAAACTGGAAAAATTCCCTTTGAAAACTGACACAAGACAGGGATGCCCTCTCTCACCACTCCTATTCAACACAGTGTAGGAAGTTCTGGCTAGGGTAATTAGGCAAGAGAAAGAAATAAAGGGTATTCAGTTAGGAAAAGAAGAAGTCAAATTGTCCCTGTTTGCAGATGACATGATTGTATATTCAGAAAACCCCATTGTCTCAGCCCAAAATCTCCTTAAGCTGATAAGAAACTTCAGCAAAATCTCAGGATACAAAATTAACGTGTAAAAATCACAAGCATTCTTATACACCAGTAACAGACAAACAGAGAGCCAAATCATGAATGAACTTCCATTCACAATTGCTTCAAAGAGAATAAAATACCTAGGAATCCAACTTACAAGGGATGTAAAGGACCTCTTCAAGGAGAACTACAGACCACTGCTCAGTGAAATAAAAGAGGACACAAACAAATGGAAGAACATACCATGCTCATGGATAGGAAGAATCAATATCGTGAAAATGGCCATACTGCCCAAGGTAATTTATAGATTCAATGCCATCCCCATCAAGCTACCAATGAGTTTCTTCACAGAATTGGAAAAAACTGCTGTAAAGTTCATATGGAACCAAAAAAGAGCCCGCATTGCCAAGACAATCCTAAGTCAAAAGAACAAAGCTGGAGGCATCATGCTACCTGACTTCAAACTATACTACAAGGCTACAGTAACCAAAACAGCATGGTACTGGTACCAAAACAGAGATATAGATCAATGGAACAGAACAGAATCCTCAGAAATAATACCACACATCTACAGCCATCTGATCTTTGACAACCCTGAGAAAAACAAGAAATGGGGAAAGGATTCCCTCTTTAATAAATGGTGCTGGGAAAATTGGCTAGCCATAAGTAGAAAGCTGAAACTGGATCCTTTCCTTACTCCTTATACGAAAATTAATTCAAGATGGATTAGAGACTTAAATGTTAGACCTAATACCATAAAAACCCTAGAAGAGAACCTAGGCAATGCCATTCAGGACATAGGCATGGGCAAGGACTTCATGTCTAGAACACCAAAAGCAATGGCAACAAAAGCCAAAATTGACAAATGGGATCTAATTAAACTAAAGAGCTTCTGCACAGCAAAAGAAACTACCATCAGAGTGAACAGGCAACCTACAGAATGGGAGAAAATGTTTGCAATCTACTCATCTGACAAAGGGCTAATATCCATGCATTTCTTAACACAAAATTGTAATGAGAATGATCAACAGTGAGGAATGGAGAAAAGTTATATTACATGTTTGACAACATTCTGAAAGATACTGAAGAGGTGTTAGTTGATCTTTATTTGATATATATCTCTATTAACTGACCTTCCTTTGATACATTTGGCACCTTTGGGCTTATTGACTCTTTAATAGGGTGAGTAACATCTAAAATTGAGAAGCTTATTATGAACTTCTCAACCATGTTACTCATTGTTTCTGATTCCTTTCAACTCTATATGTCAGAGATTATTAGGAAGGTATTTTGTTGCTTTTAATTTTTATCAGGAGGTGGTATCTGTAAAAGGGGTCACCAAATATTATAAATATATTGCACAGATATGTGAATATAACAAGGTTAATTATTTGCTTTTCAAGAAAATATTTTTATTTTTAATGTAAATGTTATGTACTTATTTACATTTTTATTTTAAATTTTTATGGGTACATAGCAGGTGTATATACTGGTGGGGTCAAGAAATTTTTTTTTTTAAATTTCTTGAAAGTATTTGGCTAGAAAAACATTGATATCCGAACACACATAAGCAAAAACCAAGTTTTTCTTTGTAAACTTAAAGTAAAAGAAATGAATACGCTTCTAGGATTTCTGAGGGAAAAATATAGTGAACATAAAAATGCATATCTAGGTAAGCGTCTAATTAATGTTGAAATTGAATGGAAAATTATCAGATATCCAACAGCCTTTCTACATATGTACTTTGTTGCAAATGTATTACTTAAAGAAGTACTCCAGTCAACCAAAAATTCTCAAAAAAATTCAATACAAATAGGAAATGTTTCTTTAACAAATGGAAGTGATAAACCAGGAAAACATAGTGTTAAGTCTAACTTACTATTACTAATGTAATTGTTTAAATGTTAAAATATAAAAAATTCCTTATGAAATAATGCATATAAAGTGAAATTATGCCAGGGCTGAATCAATTAATAGCTTATAAATGTAACATTCAGAAATCATGTGGAGGAAATATGACAAAAATATCTTAATGAAAGCTAACTAAAAATGCACAATTTATTTTTATCAAAATAAAGATGAAATAAACATGATAAAGAATAAAATACAAAACAAGTTTGGCAAATCCTAAATATTTTATATGGTTTAGAAATAAATAAGTAAAATATCGAAAAAGTAACAATATTAGTTGAATATTTCCAGAAGAAACAATAATGGAGTTTGAATATAAAGAAATGTTCACTGAGATTTACAGAGAATTATAAAATCAGCAAATAAATTGGTTTTTACCTTAAAAAGTTGTTTTTATTTATTTTTTGTTATTATTATGTTTCTTTTTCTTCATAGTAGCAGTTCCCGCTATAAAAAAGTTGCTTTTTAAAAACTATTATTTAAAAACTACACAATAATGATATTGTCATGTCTCAGTCAGGAAACCCTTCCAGTAGACAACAGTTATAAAATGTAACAAAATATTTACTGTAAAACGATTTAAAGACACTGGCTGATAAGTGACTAAAGCTGGAATAAACTGCAGGAAAGATTACTCCCAAAAGTAAGTGACTGTGAGAGGTAAGAATTGCAAGTTCCTGCTTACAAAAAATATTAGAGCACTCCCCATCTTTTCTATTTCCAGTAATAGAGAACAGCAGCATTACTGCATTGAGGTAGTGGAGAACTGAGAACATCTTCAGCAGAGTTGAAAATCGGGGTGGGCTCATGGAAGTGAGAGCCGTAGAAAGAATAAGACATAAAATTGGCTCTGGATCCATTTTGTAAGCCTTTTATTTTTTTTCTTTATATGTAATCAGACAGTCTTACTCCTTTAATTGAGACAGTTCATTTACATTTATTATAGTTAAAAATGTATTTTGGTTAAAAACTACCATTCTATAATTTGTTTCAATTAACCTGCATGTTTTATGGCACTTTCCTTTCCTTTTGTAGCTTTTGTTTTAATAAAATCTTTCTGTTTAACCTCTGATATATAGACCTCTTACATAATGCTATTATATGACCTTGCTGAATACACACACCATACACACACATACACACAAACACTCTTTTACTGTACTTTCAGAAGTTACTGATGAGATTAAAACATGTATTCTTGAGTTACACAGTCTAATTAAAACAATTACTTTTACAACTTCCCCACTCATATTCAGACGTTAGAATAACTTCATTTATCCCTTCCAGACTTATTTTTGTCATGCATATTAATGCCAAAATATTTTAACTTTTACGACATTATTTTATATTTATCTATATTTGCCAACATATTTGTCTTTTCCAGTACTCTTCATTCGTTCTGCAGTACCGTTTGTGACTAAAATCATTTTTCTTCAGTCTGAAAAAAGCCCTTACAAGATTGTCTTCATAATTATATGCTGGCAATAAGTTTACGTTTGGTTGAGATATATATTTTTGCTTTCACGTATGGAGCATACTTTTGGTAGACAATGAATTATAGATTGGCAGTTATTCTCCTTCAGCACTTTCATAGTATTATTTGCTTTCCGTCTTTGATATTTGGTGTTTGAAATAATTTCAGTCTCTTTTTTTTTTTTTTTTTATTTGAGACGGAGTCTCCCTGGGTCGCCCAGGTTGGAGTGCAGTGGCGCGATCTCGGCTCACTGCAAGCTCCACCTCCCAGGTTCACGCCATTCTCCTGCCTCAGCCTCCCTAGTAGCTGGGACTACAGGTGCGCGCCACTACGCTCGGCTAATTTTCTTTGTATTTTTGGTAAAGATGGGGTTTCACCGTATTAGCCAGGATGGTCTCGATCTCCTGACTACGTGATCCACCCCTCTCGGCCTCCCAAAGTGCTGGGATTACAGGCGTGAGCCATCATACCTGGCCACCTCATTTTTTAAAAAATCAATTTAACTATGACTTACCTTGGTGGGCTATCTTTATATTTATTTTATTTGGCATTTCTAGAGCTTCTTCAAATAAATGGTTGATTTATTTCAACCATTTAAGAAAATTTCTAGCCATTATTTTTCCACTGATTGCTTTTGTCCCCTTGTCTTGCTCCTCTCCATGTGGTACTCCCACTGCATGTGTGTTAGAATTTTTGACTGGATTCTATACATTGTTTCTGCGTTTTTCAGCATTTTTCATCCTTTACTCACATCGTACTTCAATTTTGACATTTTCTATTAATCTGTTTTTCAGTTTACTAATTTTGTCTTCTTTCATACCTAATTTCTAATCATCTATTGAACTCATATATGACTTAACTTGAAATGCACTATATATTTCTAAAACTTTCTATTGATTCTTCTTACAAGTTTGCTTCTCTGGTGAAAGGTTCTATTTTTTTCATCAATTTGTCCTATCGCCCCCCATAATTGTATTAAAATTTTAAGCATGTTAATCAATCATAAAATACCAATTTTAAATACCTTATCTACTAACTTCAATATTTTGATCAACTCTGGATCTATTTTACATCTGTTTTTTCTGGTTTCTGTTATATGATGGTCCTGTTTCTTGGAATGCTTGATTATTGTTTATTGACTGCTTGACACAGTGAGTAAGAATTGTAGAAAGACTTTATAATTTTAGCTTCCACCGAAGAGATGATTCACCCATTCCACATCTTGGCAGATATAGAGGGGCATAGGGAGGCTAATTACCTTCATGTCATCAGGGCTGAGCTGTGTCTACACTGGGCTGTGGTTTGAGTAAGGCTCTGGCCACATACATTTCATTCTTGGCCCTAGAGTTCAGCAGCTAACTCTTCCTTGATTTTTATCTTTACCAAGTACTCCCAGGAGAAAGTTTGACTACAGAGTGTCAACTTAGCTCCCCCTAAACAACGTTCAGTCCATTCTGTGTTATTTGTCCCCTCTTACTGGTACATCTTTGTTTATAACACAGGAATTCTGTAAGAAGTATTCTGATATGTTCACCACATGCTTTCAGGTCAGTTACTTGGCTTTCCATTTCATACTACTTCAAATGTGGACAGACAAATGTCTTGAAAAGAACACCAACCACTGAAGCCCCTCAAGTCTCAATCCTTCCTTCCTTCATTTTCCTACTGCTCCTTCTAGCTGCCAAGGACTTTGCTGGCATCCCGCTCCCCACAAGTTGCCCTGTCCCATAGGCCCAGGTTCTCACTTACCCAGGACTTGTGACTTCAGAAGAAAAGCAGTCACAGATGATCACCGCACCTATGAGAGGTTCTATCTACTCTAAAATTTTAGTGCCTGTAGTTATTGTTGTGTCTGAAGCCCCCTGATTCCTTTAAACATATTTTTAAAACAAATTTTTATGATCTTTTCTGGTTTTTTATAGCAACATTGTTCTGCCACAAATTGCCCTATCCTACTCAGATACAGAAGTCTCTCATTTATGTTTTAAAGTTTCATAAATGAAATATAAGTATATTAATATTATACAACTATAAATATAGTAAGGATAAGGAAATAAAATTATCACACAGAATAAATTTGATTTTGAAGTGTGAGAATGAAAAAATGGTTTCATATGAGATTGTGACATATGGATGGATGTGGCAGAAGGAGAAACAGGCATAAGGAACTAGTATCTAGAAACCCACCCTTAAAATACATAAGGCATTGTTACTATCCTACAAACATTATAAGCATTATCTCTAATAAGTTAATATATACTCTGATTATCCTCAAAACAAACATCTCATAATAAAGGAAAATGTATTTTTGTTGCCTTTGAAAATTTTTTCTTACGGGAGTCTGCTCACACACCGGGCTGTGGGGCACAGATACAAACCACATACTGTATATTTTCACGAGTTACTCATGATTATCAAGTTGGGATTAGAATTGTCCAGAGATGACACATTCTATGCCAAAAGAATATTCTTTTGCAATATTTTAGGACTTTCTTCAGAAACCTCCTTTCACATTTCAATAAAGAAGAGACTCTGAAAAGGGGCGAACATGCAATGTTTTTTCTTATGTATATATACCTAAAGTTTGTATGTATTTTACGTTTTTAGTACGTGCATAAAAGACAGTAGAGAAATGTAAGAAACACACATCACACATTTAATTTACAGTAACTGTTCAGCTCTGTTTTTGTCTTTTTTGTGCTCACCTTTTTGAATTGACTTCATAGACTCTCTCACAAAGTCACTTTACTTTCATATTTTGCACCAATTAATTTTCTTCAAGATTCCCCTCAAAAATGGGAACCAGCAAGAATGCTCCCTGGAACTAAACCAGCAAGAGTGCTTCCTGAAACTTAAAAGCAGTTTTATGCATATTTTAAAGCAATGTAGACATTTCTACAAATATTCCCATCCATGTTGCAGTATATAAACCAGATTCAAAGCACAATTAAAGAGTTTTTTGTTTAAGCATAAATGTCTTTCTTGTAATATGAGTAATGGAGGGTCACATCCGAGTATAGCCCGCCATGAAGAATTGAAAAACTCTCATTCGTAAGTTGGCATAAACTGGGAAATAAGTTGGTGAATATAGGAATATGTCAAAGTACTCTTTTAGTTCTGTGATTCTGATAGTTTTAGAATTCCGGGAGCAGAAAGAATAAATTTTTCTCTCAGTCTGTTTAATGTGTATTGGGGTTATGAGCAAGGAGCTTCCCTTCCATTATCACAGCAGACTCCCATGGAATTCTTTATGCCTTTTTTCAGGGAATATGGATTTGAGGGATATTTTGAATGGTGCATTACAGATGAACAAATGTTGTTTGTGGTTGAACGTTACATTACAGATTACAAAACAAAATTACACTTATTTTAATATGTGCATAGAGATGGTCTACTTTTAGACACCAGGATATTGGGGAAGAAATAAGGATATAAAATAAAAGGTGTGATCACTGATAAAAATATTTATTGATGTATTTTAAAGTTTCGGTGGGATGATTTTTCAAAAATACATAAATCACCAAATAGTCAAAATTAGCAGAAAATCTGACATTCATACCTAAGAGAGATGTTTAGAAAGTTTATAAACAACTAACCACAGGGATCAAATCATAGTTAAAATTTGACAAAAATATTTAAGGAGGAGGGAAATGACACAAACCCCAATGTCATTAATATTGAACTTCATTCACTACAAAAGGTGGGTAAATGGTTATTTCCTCTCATCCGGTGTCTTCCTGCACTAAAGTTACTTTGTTCCCTTCCCCTTCCCCTTCCCGTTCCTTTCCCTTTTCTTTCTACAGAGTCTCACTCTGTTGCCCAGGCTGGAGTGCAGTAGCTCTGTCTCAGCTCACTGCAGCCTCCACTTCCCGCGTTCAAGCGATTTCCCTGTCTTAGCCTCCAGAGTAGCTGGGATTACAGGCATGCACCACCACACCCAGCTAATTTTTGTATTTTAGTAGAGACAGGGTTTCACCATGTTGGCCAGTCTGGTCTCGCACTCCTGACCTCAGATAATCGGCCCGCCTCGGCCACCCAAAGTGCTAGGATTATAGGAGTGCGCCACCATGCCTAGCCTAAAGTTACTTTTCTTACATTCTGTCTTTTTAAATTTTTTGCACTTTTATTAATTTTTTTAACTAATAGCTGCTTTCGTGTAGTTTGGCAATTGTATTATATTTGGAACTGTTATATATATATTTCTTTTCTGGAAAATGGAAAATCATACACACCCTTCCCTCATACCTTCCTAAAGCAGCTATGAGTCTAAACCCATTTTGTAGTGCTGGTGATCTTAAAATATATTTAAAGGATGTATAACACACTATGTAATATCTATGATGGTAAAACCTGAAGAAAACTAGAACTTACTTTATTTGTGATTGGTCTAAAATATTAAATAAAACATGAATGAGGAAGGTACAGTATATCAAGAAGTTAGTTTCAAAAAAAAAAAAAAGTTTAGTTGAACTGAAGAATTAATTACAGCTTTCTTCTCATTCCAGATTCACAGTCTTCGGGTGCTGCCCAGTAGCAGAGTAACTGTTTGATCTTTTTAACCCAAGTTCATCCTCTCAGACACTTTAGCCCTTTTGAGGTATCCTATGAAATACTGAGGTATGTGAAAGAGTATTTCTTTTTAAGTACTATTTAGATTTTATTTCTTCCTAAATTTCTTCCCTAATTACTTTCATCAGATGGATTATAAACAGTTTCTACTAAAAATCACTCGGCAACTTTACATAGAAAGCTGTGCCACATTAACTGATAGTACTCAGTGCAGAAATCAGTCACGCCCACCTCTCCTGGCTGTGACATTTTCTATAACTAATCTAAGACTTCCTGTTGTCTACTACCTTTAATTCAGTTATCTATCACAGGCAACCTTTTGCATACGAATTACTTTTTTGTTAATATCGTATCTTTTTGTAATGTTTTTGAAGACATTTTAAGAAACAGTAATCCAAATTTAAGCTAAAATTCCAAAGCATGTATTACTTCCAATGAATATAATTCAACAGGGGTATGAATTGATGGAGAGAAAATCTTCCATTTGGCCTCAGTGTTAAGGGTTGGGTTCTTGCCCTTGTTTGTAAGGCGACTTAAATTTCTGCTTCCAGTCCTGTTCAGTACCCCATAAAGCACTTTTGTGTGAATGAGAATAAAACCATTGCTTCTGGCAACTGCAACATAATGAGCATGTAGCTTGACAAGCATATCACAGGCTGCATTTCAGACTGTGCTTACCCTCTCCATCAGGCACCATCCTGCAGGGCTGTTGTATGCAGTGAATTTATTTGGAACCAATGACATGCTCATCTGATAAAAAGCACAACAGTTAATGTAGTTACAGGTGAGAACTCAAGCAGCTTCACTCCAAGTGCTGATTCTTCTGCCTCAGAATTTCCTTAGTTTTCCTTAATTCAAAGTAGAATTAAGTAGGTTTAATAGGACAGATTCTCCTTAGGCATCAGAGTCCACGTAACCAAACTAAGAAATGCATTGGAATATGGACATCTGATGAGGTCGCTTGATAAGCTGATCCCTAGATATAGTCCCTGTACCTCTGATTTTCCTGAGATCCCAGCACTCTCTCCTTGCATCCCCAGGCCCATGTCACCATCATACAGGGTAGAGGTGCAGGATGGAAGAGCCCAGTGGTCCTATAACTTCCAGCTAAATAGAGAAGACTGTCCTGAATGGCCCACCATTCTCTGGGATTCTAACTGCATTGATCACATCAGAGTTCACATGGACATTTACCTTAGGCAGCGCAGTATTTCCAAGACTTCCAGAGGATCCATCTGTACGTGGACTCTTATTCTTTCCTACCTTATTAAAACCCTTCCCCTGTGTCATCTCACAGTTCAGTTTTGTTACCCTAAAACTCGCCTACATCCTCCAACTCTGCCATAAGTGTTCTCTGTATTTTGAAAACCTCCTGCCCCACAGTTGAGTGTACTTTCCCTTCACACTCTTCAAGTCAAGATTGATGATTTTTGACTTTCTGTACCTCAAGGTCTTGATGAGGTTAAATACACTCTATTTATTTCATGTGACTTGAGACTCTAATTATTAAATGTGACTTTATTCTTTCTCATACTGCCCCTTCAAGCCCATTCTCTCAAGTTGTTTTTGCCTGTGTCTTGGTAAAAATCACGGGACCCATAGATTTTCCTGGTGATTCTCAGTTACTTTTAGGTAGTACAATGTCCATTGTAGTTTAATGATCACATAAATGTAAAACTTCCCCTCCTTCCTGGTTTGTGACTACAAACTGTAGGTGAAAGGGAGCTATAGTTGGCTTCTTCCTAATTCTTGCACCAACTCTGTCACTGCATGTCACCACCTGCTGTTTGGAGCCCCTCCAGGGTCCTAGTGGAAGAAAGGAGAAGTGATAAGGGAAAGAAAAGCTGTTACGTGTCTGGTGCATGTATAATTTAGCATGTTGCATTCTGTCCATCATGACAGAATGATGTCTTTCTCCTGTTGGAGCTTTGGTGGGTTCTCAGGAGATGATTCCTGGGTATCTCTCAATTTTGTTATTTTCAACCTGGGAAATTCTGCATCTGACTGGCCATGTACAACTCTAGTTTATCCCCCTTGTTTTTCTTAAATGTTTGCATCTTCTGGATCATTTCACATTTCCGAGTAGGCCTCTTGAATGAAGCTTTCTCAAGACTACTTAATTTTGGTTCTTGGATAAGATCCATGTCTGGCCACAGGAAATTTCCATATATTCTGGCACCCTCTAAAGTCTCAGACTAGGCTCATCAATTAGTAGCCCTGTTTGCCCAGGAGACTTACCCATTTTCATAGCTGAAAGTCCCATCTCCTAGAAACTCCCTCAGCCCTGGGAAAACCAAACCTCTTGGTCATTGTGCCTTGAGGTACAGAAAAATTCTCCCTTCTCTGATGCCTGTAGGGCTAGCTATAACCAAGCCATCTCACATTTAAATTCTAATAGGTAGGAGGCAGATACCTGTTCTTATAATATTTAAAACCTAAAATCTAATGCTAAGCTCCCTCTAAGTTGTTCTTTCTGAAGATGTTTCATTTGACTCAGTGAAGAGGAGGCATCCACTTCTTCCCCTCACCAAGGAAGTGAGGGACAGAACACTCAGCTCATGAAGCAAAGGTCTCCAGGAGAGCAGATGGTGGCCTCATGCTAGTGCAACCTGTTTCTCAGTCTTACAGATAACCTGTACACATGGTCTAGCAACTTGCTTTAGAATATGGGGTTACTTGAATCAGCTGTGTTGCTGCTGACTTTTGAGATCTTTACCAAGATGCTGAGTCAATAAGAATAATATTTAATATCATATTTCTAGACCTAAACATGAAGTTAGTGTTCTGTGTTCCTTTAAGTCTATCTCTTCTTCCTTCAAGATTAACAGTAACTTTGAAATGTCTGACATCAGATTAGCCACTTGATCATCTTCTTTGTTACTTTTAAAAATGGCTACGAGGTTTTATGTGGTCATTACAAGAGTTTCCCTATATGAAAATCATTTTAAATGTCTATTTTATGTTATTACCTAGTATGTGTTGATTTCAGAAAAATATATTGTCCTCACATATTGCTCCTGCTGTATTCTTTTTCATTTAAGTACAATACTTAATTTAAAAAAAAACAACCATTATAGTTTATTCTTAATAGTAAGGTGTAAATATATGTTGAGTTTATTTTAGGGAATGCTAAGCTTGACCAAAGGATATTGCAACAGAGTTTGAATTTTCAGCTCAGGCAACTAGGCACATTCAATAGTTTTTAACACAAGCATCAGACCATTCCATTTTAAACTCCCCGGTCAAAAGTCTGTCGATGACTCATCTGTATTTTCTCACAAAGAAACATATGTACACACACAAACAAACACACACACATTCATAAACACTGTCAATAATCTGAATATTATGAGTTTTTTGTGAATTTAGAACAGATTTATTTTCATTTTATGCATTCCCTTTCTGATCACTCTACTCCCATCTCAGGGGAAGAAGACAAACCTTTAAAGCAAATCCTATGTCCATCGTGCATCATAAGAAGACAATATTCAGTAGGAATTCTCAACCATAGAGATACTCTTCAAATACCTGCAGACAATAAAATGATAATTTTTAGCCTTGGGTTAAGTAATCATCTGCTCTCTGCCATTAGATACCTATTGCATAAACATTTCTTATTCTCCTTTGTTACCAAAAAACAGACATCATTAATTATGGAGCTAAAAACCCAATGCAGGTAGTTCGGTGCTTCTTTGAGAGATAGTCTTATAGCAAAAACACAGCTCATTCAGGAGAAAAACATCAAAATGAATTCACTTTAAAGGTCATATATTGATATCTAAAGAATGTGCTGGTAAATACCTTCATTTCCCCAAATGTATAATTTTGCTTCAATTATAATTGTATGTGAAAGCCACATCAATTGGTGTTAAAAGCTGAGAATATGTAATAAAAACACTAAAACACATGAGAAATTTATGACACCAAAGATTCAAATAATTCACAAGTCCTGAGAAGTCATCGGTAGCTACCATCACCTCCATGCTCCAAATGGTTAAGGATCACACAATTTTAATGTGTGTGTGGAGTCTGAACTCTACCATATTATAATTGCATGGACTTTGGCAAATCAGTCCCAATGACTAACAGACTTCCCACTTCTTAACATTAAGAAATGTTTCTAGTGAAGCTGTTTTTAAAAAATATAGTGTAGTGACAATGATTGGGGGGCTGAGAAAAACATTACATGAAGAGTATATAGTCAGTCAGTAATTGCATATATTTTTAGCCAATCTTACCTGTATAGTAGCTCTTAGTGTCTGAAGCTAACTCATGGAAATATGATACATGTGAACCTTCCCTCAGGTGTAGCTATAGAAAGATAATGGCTGACAGTCACTGAAGTACTTTCCCAAGAACTTGTAGCATAACTTAGCCAGCACTTACTTTGGGTGAGATGATATGGAAAAATACAAATGGTTAAGTTTTTACAACTGCCAAGGCATATGTTTGTAAAACTTCTGAATATTGAGGACAAAAGAAGCTATAAGTGAGAGAAAAAACAGGTCACACAAAAATGGTTAGGTGCCCAGACGACTGGGTGCTTTTAATAGAAGCACTGACAGCTTGAAGAGAGTGGAGACATGGTTTCAAAAATCTGAGGTTAAAAACATTTCCAACCTCGAGTACTATACTAAGCTAATATTAGGTAAGAATGATGATAGAAAGATTACATATATATATAGCCTCAGAAATTTAACTTTTTATGCATTCCTTCCATATTCTGCCATGATAAGGAAGCAAATTATTAGGTTGGTACAAGAGTAATTGCTTTTTTTGCCGTTGAAAGTAATGGCAAAACTGCAATAACATTTGCATCAACATAATAAAAAGAGAAATATAAGCTACACCAAACAGGGGATACAAACAAACATTACGGATAAGGTGAAGGGATATCCCAGGGAAGCAAATATGCACCTATCTCACAGAGCAACCAGACAAAACTGGAATATGTCAGAACCTCTGGGAGGGATGATTCCAAACAGAAGACATTGATGCAATACCTCCTGCATTTGCATGGCTTAAAAGCAAATTTAGATAATTATTGGAAAGCCAGTGTTGGAAGTAACAAGTAATGTTTAGTATACTGAACAAATGAAAAAAAAAAAAAAAAGCAACATGGATACTAATAGACCTAGGGAACAACAGCCAAAAGATTTGTGCAAGAAAGGAAAACTAGTCATGGTGCAAAATATGTTTAGTTGTGCATAGCATATGTGTAATTTTGGTAATACAAACACAGAAATCTGATATAACCAAACTTACCATATAAAATATCGAGAAGGTAAAAAAAAATGTATTTGGTGTGTATTGGCATGATATTAGATTAGAGGTTGAAATTGGGACATCAGTAGAAAATATCTAGTATTAAAAAACCAGAAATTAGTAATATAAGTGAGCTTAGTAGAGATGTGGAAGTAAATATCTAAAGAATAAGCTAAAGAGTTTCAAGTAGTTGCTTTTAGGGAGGAACCTGAGGGAAAGGGAAGACAAGGAGCTTTTCCTTATTTCCTAGTTGATCCTTATCCATATCGTATTGATCCTTATCCATCCTTGCCTGTCCTCCTCAGGCTTTCTGGAAGGCTGCCCTCTATGGTTTACAATACCCAGACTCCTTTGCCCTCTGACTTGCAGCTGAGTTTGTCCAATGGGACGTACTAAGAGGAAATTTAAATATCAAAGGGCAGGAAGAGAGGAAGATAAAAGTATTTACCTTTATCCCTCCTGCTTTCTGACTCTTTCTTACACTAACAAGTATCCCCCTTCCAGGCTTGACCTCTCACCTGAACGGAATTAATGAATAAATTCAAAATTTAAATAGAAATAGTCAGTTGTATAACCTATGTTTACTTTTTCATTTTAAGCATGATAAAATCTTACCATTGACGTATTAGGCAGCTGAGAGTTAAAATATATTTAGAATAAATGCATGTATACTTGCCCAATATAATAGATACAAGCTTGAATATTTGTTCCAGAGAATTGAGACTTGGTCTGTTCCTGGAAACTCATTTTTAGACTTACCTCTGTGCTCTGGTAGTGCAGGTAGACGTGAGCATGGCTGAGGATTCTGTCAAGATTGCTGGAATCAGACACTACTTGAAGATATTAAGGGACTTTATATTGTAAAACCCTGGAATCCTTCCCAGTCCACCCTCAACTGACTGGCATGCACCCCTACCCCCGAATATGTGCACACACACACACATACACAGACCTGGGAAAAAATGAGAGAGCCTACCTACACCCCCCACCCACCAAAAAAAAAAAAATACACCCAAGGACATGGACCTTGCCTGAGGTACTACAAAATGTAGAGGGAACAGAGACTGATAATGTGACAATTTGCATTTTTCAATATTAAAGAAGAAAACCTGAGGCTTTGTACAATATTCTTAAGGAACTATTGTAAATATAATATATGTGAGCTACTACAGTAGCCTTATCAGGAAACCTACCTTTAGCTGACCTCAGTGACGATGAAATTGCAGTGCTGACCTGTCTACCTGTACAAGCACTTACAGGTAATTTGAAAAGAATGCAAATTTGAATGTCTATTGGGCCACTGGCAAAAACAGCTACAAGAGGCTACCATAATAATCTCTGAAAACAGTAGTTTACAAGAACAGGTCAGGATGAGGTCAGGGAAGGAGGGTGGCGATGATGATCATAGTAGATCAATACTGACACTGTCTTGATTCCTTACATTGTATTGTTTACATTTAGTTTACCCTGAGTAGTAATCCTCAACCTACTTCTTCATCTTTCTCTCCAAACACCAATCTAAGAGCATATGGACAACCTATTTATATGTTTCTGCTTGAAAAATGTCCATGATATAAATTGGTTAATCTCTTTTAATTGTCCTTCCACATCAGCTCGCTTTGCTTTAAGATCCACATCTTATTCTGTTATCTGATATACACAGAAAACTACTTCTAAAAATATTTTCTGTAACTTGCATGGTTCATCAGATGCTGAATAATAAAACAAGGCTAATTTTCATATTTTATGTCTTAACATCTCATTATAGTTAATAATAATTGGGAAAATATATAAACTGGGGAAGAGCTCAATTTAGGAAACACAGTGTCTTAATAAAGCCACAGATAAATTGTGACTTTGCATTATCTCTTTTTCTACCCACTGTGTTCACCCCTTTTAAGAACTCAAACTGTCTGGTTTTTATACTGCCCTTCAATCTCATGTGACAAATACTCATTGATTATTTAGCGTTTCCCAGGAACAATGTAAAGGAACTCTCATAGAGGTAGGAGTTGAGTCCATGTCATCTGACCTCAAGTGCAGTGCTTAATCAACCACCATTCACTACCTCCATTCTAATGGACTTGTGATTAGTTGCTTAAGACATTTCATCATTCTGAAGGTGAAATAAAAAGTAGTCCTTTATTTTATGATTTAATACAAAATGTACTTATCTTCTTCACATGAAGTCATGTATTCTCCTTAGTGAGAAACAAGTGGGAGAAATACAGTGTTATAATTGAGAAACAGATGGCTCCTGTAGTAGGCAAATTAATGACCTCCCCAAATATATTTAAGCCCTGCCAGGCTCGGTGCCTCATGGCTGTAATCCCACCACTTTGGGAGGCTGAGGCAGGCAGATCCTTAGGGGTCAGGAGTTTGAGACCAGCCTGACCAACATGGTGAAACCCCGTCTCTACTAAAAGTACAAAAATTAGCTGGGCATGGTGAGGCACGCCTATAATCCCAGCTACCTGCGATGCTGAGGCAGGAGAATCACTTGAACCCAGGAGGTGAGGCTGCAGTGAGCTGAGATCGTGCCACCACACTCCAGCCTGGGTGACAGAGCAAGACTTTGTCTAAAACAAAAAAGAGATTCAAGCCCTAATCCCCAGAACATGTTACCCTGTGTGGCAAAGGAAACTGTACAGATGTGATTAAATTAAGGCTCCAGCAATAGGGAGATTATCCTGGATCATCCAGATAGGCCCAACGTAATCAGCAGAGTTCTTACAAGAGGGAGCAGGTGATGTGATGACAGAAGAGGATGCTGAGTGATGTAGCCGTGAGCCTAGAAATGGGGGCTTACTCTGGAAGCTGGAAAACACGTGAAATAAATGGATTCTTCTCTAGCACCTGTAGCAGGAACACAGTTTTGTCACCAGCTTGATTGTGATGCTTTGTACTTCTGACCTCCAAAAATGTAAGAAAATAAACGTGTTATTTTAAGCCACTGAATTTGTGGTAATTTTGTTACAGCAGCAGTGGGAAATTCATGCAGTTTCTTTTTAGTTCACCAAGCACAAATCTTACATACGACTTGCCAGAGTATGAGAGCACAGTGCAAACAAAACACAATCTACTTTTTATCCACTAGGTGCATATATGTTTGCTCTTTATTTGTCTTCTAGTCCTACTCAGTGGATTCAACCAACTGAATGTAGATTGTAAGTATTCAAAACATTTTTTTCACAAAGTTACAAAAAGAAAAACTTACATTTGCTACATGCCAAGTACTATGTTGAATCCATGAGAATAAAGTAACGTTTAGGCATTGTGTTAGGTATTATTATATAGTAGTTTCCAAAGGAACACAGCAGGTGCTATTCTATGTGCATTTTCAGCACTCCTGGAACCAATTAAAGCCAGCCAGATGTTAAATGAAAACCATTTTTTAAACATGAAAAGGAGTCAGAGTAATACAGCATGTATAGAGTATCACTTATGTGATAAATGTTGTAGTGTATAGTATGTATATGTAGTACATTTTTACATATAGGGTGTAAAGGTGAACTATCTCATTATAGTAGACTCTAGTCCTTCCCCTTCCAAAATTAAAACTTCTCCAAGAGTTTTATTATTTTCTTCATTTAAATTTCTAGAAACAAAACTTATGTCAGTCTTTTCATTCATATATGGAAGGATAGATATTATTTTTACTTTTTATCGTTCATCTTTCTATAGGTAGCCATTGTTTCAAGTTATAGTCTTTTCTAATTTTTCTTAAACACTATCTGGTTTTCCTTCAAATGAGTTTTGTATAAATGATCTTATCCAGATATAATGTATATACCATAAACTGTACATATTTAAAATATACAACTGGGCCGGGCGCGGTGGCTCAAGCCTGTAATCCCAGCACTTTGGGAGGCCGAGACGGGCGGATCACAAGGTCAGGAGATCGAGACCATCCTGGCTAACACGGTGAAACCCCGTCTCTACTAAAATACAAAAAATTAGCCGGGCGTGTTAGCGGGCGCCTGTAGTCCCAGCTACTCGGGAGGCTGAGGCAGGAGAATGGCGTGAACCCGGGAGGCGGAGCTTGCAGTGAGCTGAGATCCGGCCACTGCACTCCAGCCTGGGCGACAGAGCGAGACTCCGTCTCCAAAAAAATAAAATAAAATAAAATAAAATAAAATAAAATAAAATAAAATATACAACTGGACAAGTTTTGACATGTTGCTAAGTCAGCAACCATCACCAGAATCAAGAAAATGAACATAACCTTCTGCCCCCTTAAAATTGTCTCCTGCCCTTGTGTAATTCCCCTCAGGTACCCCCTACCCTCAGCTGTAGACAACCATTGAACTGCTTTGTGTCACTCTAGATTAATTTACATTTTCTAGAGTTGTATA
Source organism: Piliocolobus tephrosceles (assembly GCF_002776525.5). Taxonomy (NCBI): domain Eukaryota; kingdom Metazoa; phylum Chordata; class Mammalia; order Primates; family Cercopithecidae; genus Piliocolobus; species Piliocolobus tephrosceles. Next base: position 78,227,312 of record NC_045455.1, read on the forward strand.
TAAATGTTATACCATATGTTCACATTTTAATCTTGCTCTTTCCTTCAGTACATTTTTTTGGGATTTATCCTTGCTGCATGTATCAAGAGTTCGTTTATTTTTAAGGCTAAATAAGAGTCCATTCTATGAATGTATCATAATTACCTTTTCAATTCACCTGTTGATGGACATTTGGATTATCTCTAGTTTTTGGCTATTACAAATTAATCTGCTGTAAACATTCAGGTAATATGTTTATATGGGTGTACGTTTTCATTTCTCTTTGGTAAATTACCTATGGGTGATATGATCATCATACGCTAGGTGGAAAAAAGGTGCCAAACTTTTATTCTTTTCTTTTGGAGACAAGGTCCGACTCTGTTGCCCAGACTAGAGTGCAGGGGCTTGATCGTGGCTCACTGCAACCTGCAACTCCCAGGCTCAAGCCATCCTCTCAGCCTCCTGAGTAGCTGGAAGTACAGGTGTGCACCACAATGCCCAACTAATTTCTGAATTTTTGGTAGAGATAGGGTTTTGCCATGTTACCAAGGCTGGTCTGGATCTGAACTCAAGCGATCTGCCCCACCTTGACCTCCCAAAGTGCTGGGATTATAGGCTTGAACCACTGTACCTAGTCCTGCCAAACTTTTAAAACCATAATTTTATGAATACTATTTTTCATTCTCACCAACAATTATACAAGTTCTAGTTGTTTCTCATTCTCTCCAAGACTTGGTGTGATCTGCCATTATATTGGTTGTATAATGACATCTAATTTTATTTTGCATTTCCCTAATGACTATGAGGTTGAACATCATTTTATCCGATTGTCATCCATTTATCTTCTGTTAATGAGGGCTCTGTTCAAATACTTTGTACATTTAAAAAACGAACTGTTGATATTGTCTCATATTGAATTTTGAGAAGTATTAGACAATTACTATTTCTTTTCACTGCAATATATGATAGAATTAATCAGTGAAGCCATATGGGCCTGAAGTTTTCTTTGTGGGGAGGTTTTTAGCTAAAATCCAATTTCTTGAATAGATATAGAACTTTGCTTGCTATCTTTTTCTTTTTAGGTGAACTTTAATAGATTGTGTGTTTCAAGGCATTTTTCCCACCTTATAAATGCTATATAATTTATTCGCATTAAGTTGTTAATAATATTGCTTATTTTCCTTTAGTTACCTATCGATTCTGGAGCAGTGTCTCTTCTCTTACTACATATAATATTGGCAATTTGTGTCTTCTCTTTGGTTGTTGGGTAGTTTGCCTATTTTAATTTCCTGATACTCTCCAGTGCAGTGTGGATTTCTCCTACTGTGTGCTGTCAGGTAAACGTTCAAGTTAATATTCCTTCTTATTATTTCTAACACATTGAGTTAGAATAGCATATTTTAGCTCATTATGTTGTGAATGATATAGACTTTGGTATATTTTTCTATATTTAAACACCAATATCTGAATTTTCTAGTAGAATGGTGCGTATTATTGAAAGAGGGGCTCTTTGAGTAAAAAAATATGGATTTGAATCCTGAATAATATCCATTATGATCTCCAGTTATCTCATGTGTGAATGAGGATAATACTACTCATCTTTTAGTCACTGGGAAGACTAAATGAGGCAAACTACATAAAGCATAGTAATTGACACATAAAACGTTAATCAGTATATAACATTATTTGATTTTTAATTAATCTACACTATTTTTCTATCCATTGTCATTTTATTTCTTGTTTCAGATTAAAATTCAATGAATAAATATTTATTAATCTCCTAAATGATTTTTTCAGAAGGCATATTATGTTTTTGCATTCAGAATTATAGAAGCAATATTCTTGCCTCTTAAATTAGACTTTGTCAGAATTCCATTCAAATGGTCAGAGCAAAAGACTATCCATTATACAGTATTTGAAAAACAGACTTTTTGCATTAATATAGAAGTTTGCATGGCTTTGCCTTTAGAAACAAAAACAGGGCTCTCTTTTCCCCCTTCTTGAAGTGCCTTGCCAATCACATGGCACAGTGATATCAGATAGCAATGGCAGATATCATTACAAGGATAGCAGACACAGTAAGAACTGGATTACTTCACAGAACATAATATGCTTTATTCAGGGATAAAGAAAATCATGCAATGGAAGAGAACCTAAAGTAGAAACAGAATATTGCAAAGATCACAAAATATTCAAGTGTACTTATTTTTTTCTTTAGTGACAGAAATATTTTAATAGTACTCAGGCTGGTCTTGCACTCCTGGGCTCCAGCCATTCTCCATCCTCAGCCTCCTAAGTAGCTGGAACTACAGGCACATTACAACACACCCGGCTCCAACATACTTTTTGAGTGCATATATGACCCATAGGAACTCTAAGAAATAGTTTGCTATATTTGTTTTAAAGAAATTAGAGGTCCTTCAATGGTAGTTGGAGTCTGAAGGTTGTGAACTAACATGAAAGTTAGAATCCTGCATTTGTATCAAAAGAATCATGGTAATATGATTTAACAAAAAAACCATAACCAACCATAAATATGATGTCAAATTTTTTCTTATAGAAACTATTATGGTATGGGTTAAAACACACACAATTAGAGACTTTGACTATTTTTAAATCTAACAAGTCAACGTCACATGTTTAAATAATACATGCTGATGATACTTAGAATTCCTGCTCCAGCACTGATCTCAACTGCCTTCTACTCTAATGGTCAATAGCTACCTAAAAATCAACATGTCTAATTTAGAAAGAAATTTTGTTTTTTTTCCTTGTGCCCAAATCTATTTCATTCTTCTCCATTTTAGTAAATAACATACCATACTGATATTCAGGCCAAAAATCCCTACTAATCTTTGATTTCATCTTTTATTCTTTTTTTCCCCTTCTTCCCTTTCTTCCTTCCTACCTTCCTACTTTCCTACCTCCTGACTTTCTCCCTTTTTTTCTTCCTTTTCTTTCTTGCTATATTCTAGAAAACATAGCAATGCCTAGAATGTACTAATAGCTCAATACATATTTATTAACTGATTGGATGAATGAATACATAATTGATAATAATTAGAAAAATGAACTATTGCACTGTGAGCTTCCACTGGATATATATTGTATCAGTTAGGGTTCTTTGGGAAGCAAATATTGAGAACCAGTTGGGAATGCAGAACTTTTATTGGGTAGGTAGGGCAGCTGAAGGAAATACCTGTGAAAGAGGAAAGAGGAGGAAGCCAGATTGATCAAGGAAAGTCTTCAGACCACAATGCAAATGTGACAGCTGGGAAAACAAAGGGGGCAAGAAGTGGAATTTTCCCGGGAGACCTTCAGACTGCAACACAGACTTGACAAGGTTTTGGGTAGCCAAGAGGAGAGCTTCAGAATGAAGATTATTCATTATAGGACTTCTGTATTGGGCAGAAATGGCCAGGCCCTAGCAGCTCCAGCATGCTCAGTCATTGGTTCAGAACTGTCCAGAAAAAAATGCAGTCTCCATTCAAATTTTGTGGCAGAACCGAATGGTGCTACAGCTGGAAGCATATAAGTATCTGTTGTATTCACAGTTACACAAGCATGATCTTGAAAGAGCTCTGAGAAAAGAACCTCTAAAGCTTACCTGTGTGTGTGTGTGTGTGTCTGTGTGTGTGTGTGTGTATGTTCTAATTCATTGATAACTTACTCATATAAAGTACACATACATTAAGCTTATAATAAAGCTTATAGAAACTCAGGGAAATTTTACAATGTAATCACATTATGTAATCACCACCAAGGTAAAAATATAGACAATTACAAAGAACCTCAAAAGCCTCTACCCTGCCCACTTTCCGTTGTCAATCCCAAAGGTAACTAGCATAAATTAGTTTTGTTTGCTTGTGAAATGTCATTAATGAAATGGCACTGTATATACTTCTTTGTGCCTACTTTAATTCGCTTACATTTACATCGATAGCATTCACAAATGTGGTCATCTGTGACAGTAGTTCCTTAACTATAATTGCTGAAAAATAAAGATATTACTATGTATCTATAAGTGCATGTCTATTTATGAAAAGAAAGGCAAGATATGCCAGCCTTCTGAAGCTTAAACCTCCTTACTCTTATTTCATAGATTTTCCTACTACATTTTGCATTCACTTTGGAAAAAATAACAGCAAACATCTTCTCAATTGTTTACTTTTTTATAGAAAGATGTTCAAAATTGATAGTGCAATTGCTGTCATCATTATGATGCTTCAGAACACAAGAGCAGCTTTTTAAAAATATAACGTAACAGTCACTTGACTCCGAATTACAGATTCAGTAGGTCTAAAGTGTAATTTGTAATTTGCAAATCATTTTTTAAAAATAAGTAGTTCAAGGGATTCTCTGGCTATGGCTCAAACCCTGTCTCCCAATCACTCCTATAATCAAGTACTCTACCTTCAGGAAAATGAAAACCGACTCCATTTTTTTTTATACTTGTAAGAAATATACTTTCTATGGGATTTTTTTCATCTTTCCCCATACCAAAATATAGGAAAGGATAGAAATAAAGAGGAATTGATATTCCCTTCAGGTTGACTAAACTTTAGATAGATTTTTTTTTTTTTCTGACTATAGGCCCCTAATGTATCTTTTCTCAGAGCTTTTACCTTCGGAAACTTGCAATTGCAAATCCAATTATTTCTTTGCCTTTTTGAGATGTTAAGCTTCTTCTCATCTCTTGCCAGTTGTACAATCCAGAGATGTCTTTCTCAAGTACCTGGAAGCCAACTCTGAAATGTAACATCAAGAATACACTGCTCCATTATGGAAAACAGTAATTAAAATTAAAATTAAAAAAAAAATAGAACTACCATCTGACTCAGCAATCTCATTTCTGGGTACATATCCAGAGGAAATAAAATCATATACCCAAAAAATGGTTGCACTCCCATGTGCATTGCACTATTATTCACATAGCCAAGATAAAGAACAGCCTAACAGGCGAATGGATTAAATAATGTGATATATATGTATATATAAAATCGCATGTGTGAAAACAGTGTATAGATATATGGCTATTTGGATATGTATGTGCGTGTGTGTATATATATACATATATATGCACACAATGGAATATTATTCCATCTTTTTTTAAAAAGGATATCTTTTCATTTGCAACAACAAGGATGAGCTTGGAGAACATTGTGTTAAGGGAAATAAGCCAGGCATAGAAAGACAAATACTGCATAATCAGACTTATATGTAGAATCTTAAAAAAAGTTCAACTCCTAGTAACAGAGAATAGAATGGTGGTTACTAGGGGCTGGGTATGGTGAAAAAGGAAGATATTGGTCAAAACATACAACCTTTCAGTTATACAGTGAATGCGTTCTGGAGACTTAATATACAGCATGGTGGCTACACTTAATGATAATATATTGTCATTAATATAATGTAATGTCTTGAAATTTGCTGAGAGAACAGATCTCAAGTGTTCTTACTACAAAAAAGGCAATAATGCGAGATGATGGGTATGTTAATTAGCTGGACTATGGGAATCATTTCACAATGTATACATTTATCAAAATGTGAAATTGCACATCTTAAATAAATATATATATATATACATATATATATATATATATAATTTGTCCATCATACCTCAGTAAAACTAAAAAGAAGAAAAAAGAAAAAAATAGCACTCCTATCTCCCAAGCTCTGTGGAGTGTAAGAACTTACCTTAGATAAATCCAATTAGCATACACAGATGGTCTAAACACATTGACCAACTTCACTCCTAATGTCCTCCAGTACTTTCCAGTAGCTCAGCCCAGCAACTAAAAATTTCCCTGCTTTGCTTTAGCTGGAGTTTAATCTCTCTTCTTTACTGTAATAGTCTTAACCCCTGTGGAAATTGTCTTGAATAGAGTCTTTTCTTGCCTGATTAATTCTGTTCAGTGCAATTTTTCTTTGGTAGAGAACTAAGGGAAGATTTCTGTATTTTCCCCAAATTTGTAGAATGGGAATATACGTTGGATACTTTTTCCCAAACTGCTACAGTTTTGTAAAGCTCATAGAGCCTTCAACTTGGCTTTGAGAAAGAAGAAATTTCATTTCACTTTTTAAATTTAATAACTAAAAAAGGGAGAGAGGCACAAGGACCAGGTGAGTGATCCTGTCTGATTTATGCACTAATTATAGAAAAGTTTCTCATGGAGCACGAAACTGAAAATGTTAATGGGAAAATAACAAATAAATAGCTTTGGGAAATAATTAGCAAAAAGTAGGAAGGGCAATGAAGAAACTATTGTAGTTGTCCAGACTTAACGCGTAATCATCACCTACTTCCACTGAGAGGAGAAAGCCAGCGCTAATCTCTGTTGGAGGTAATTAGCTTAGGTAGAAACATTAAGGGCGGTTACATTTTTTAAATTATGAAGTTTAAATCTTCCTGTATGAAACTGTCTTGATTATTTTAGAAACACAGGACTTTTATATGTCATTTACAGAACTTAGTCAAGTAATTAGTCTCAGAAAGAATAATTTTACAAGAAAAAATGCATAAATTATTATAAGTCTGAGAAAACATCACCATCTGAAGTGGTAAGATTAATATTTGCATATAAACCTTCTTTCTTCTCTATTTCTGACATTTTATGTGCTCTTCCTGTATAATATTAGCCTTACTAATTTAAAATGTTTTGAGAAATTTCTCTCTGTATTCTATTAGCATTTTGTTCTGGATAATCCCAACTAAAATATTCCTTTATTTAAAGCCTCATTTCCTCTTACAGAATCAATACTCCAATTTCTGAAAACGTGATGGTACAGAATATTCTTGCTAACATAGTGATAATGTCATATATCAGAGAGATTTAAGAGCTCATGGGGTATGCCACAGCTCCATAGAATTGATTATTTTTGTTTTAGAAAGGCTTTCCCCCCCCCCCCCCCCCCCCCCGCCCCCCACCAGTGTATATGTAGTTTATAAGTGGTAAAACCAGGACTAAAACACTCACTGTTTGGTATAATTACGTATTGTATCTATCACCCATTTTCCTATTTATTAAACATAGAATGTTTGTTTCCATTTTAAGTTCTGGAATCTCAGCTACCCAATAGATAAGGATTCCTTAGCGAGAGGACAGAACATATAAAATCACAAGATGACTTTAAAGCTCTCAGGAACAATATCAGAGAATCACTGGGATGCAACCAAGCTTTGGAATGATCCAGTCCAACCAACACTTTCTTATGTCTAAGAAACACCATGGAGAATCTTACATTCCCAATTTTGTACCACACTAAAATGAACAAGTGCATGCACCCACAAAGACCTAATTGTGTACAAACATTATGGTTAATGGAACTGAATCATTATGCCATTAACCACAAAAAATTGCTGTTATTTTTTGTTTGTTCCATGCATGTTAGGTTTATTAAGCTTTAAGTCCTAAAAATAGACAGCTATCCTGTGGAATCTGAGAAGCTAATTTAAAAATAATGGTAGTTATGCCTGTGTGATTTTTTATGTATTTAAATAAATGTTTATTTTGTAATAGTTTTAGGTTTACAGAAAAATTGCAAAGATAATACAGCGTTCCTGTATACTCTGCATCCTGTTTCTCCAGTTGTTAATATCTTAATGTTATGGTGCATTTGTTACCATTAATGAACCAATACTGATATATTATTATTAACTAACCTCCAAAACTTTAATAAGATTTCATTAGTTTTCCTTAATGTTGTTTTTCTGCTCTAGCATCTCGTCCAAGCTACTTCATTACATTTAATCATTATGCATCCTTGAGGTTTCTCTGGGCTATGACAGTTTCTCAGACAATCCTTGCTTCTGAAGACTTTTAGATTTAAGGAGTACTGGTTGAGTACTTTCTAGAGTTTTCCTCAGGATGGGTTTGTCTGATGCTTTCTTCTTACGGATAGACTGGAGTTACTTATTTATTATTTTTCTGGGAGAAGGCCACAGAAAGTGAAATGCCATTCTGAAGACATCATGTCAAAGGTACATGCTGTCAACATGGTTTATCACTGATGAGTTTAACCTTCACCATCTAGCTGAAGTAACACTTTCCAGGTTTCTACACTTAAAAGCAGTTACTCACCCAATCCTCCCCCTTTTCCATCCTGTATTCTTTGGAAGAAAGTCACTACATGTAGCCCAAATTTACACCCTACCATCTTGGTGGGGGAATTATCTACATAATTATGTGGAATTCTCCTGTGAAACACTTGCCTATTATCCCTCATTTTAAAAGTTAAATCAATTATTTATATCAGTATGGACTTATAGATATTTATTTTATGCTCTGGCATATAATGCAATACTTTACTTATTTTGTTTCTCACTTTTTTTCAGCTTTGGCCATTGGGAGGTATTTCAGTTGGTCCCTGTGTCCCTTTGACATACCCTTTCATTTTATTTTTTTAGTACTTCCCTACTTTGAGAAACTACAAAATGCTCTAGGTTTATTTTGTACATTTGTTATCCCAGTCCTACTGAAATCTTCCATTTCTCCAAGAAATCTTGGTTCTTTTTATTGAAGAGCAGTACTGGAAACCAAGTTCTAGGCATGGATATGCTCATTGCTATTGTGGTGTTATCACTTCCAGACCATTTCAACAGATAGAGCTGGGAAATGTATATAAATAGAACCCACTTATGTCTACATGTCTATATTCTGTATCTGACCATCAGTATCTATCATAAATTAAACAAGAGTTAATATTGATGTCTCAAACTCTAATCCAGTACAGCATGGTCTATTCTAACCTGTTCCTCTTGCTCATCTCTAACCTCCTGCTCCAGGATGAAAAGCTGTCCACCATCCACTTACTTATTTGTCAATCTCATATGTATATACAGTGGTTTCGGAAGTTAACCCTTATCCCTGTGAGAAACAACTTTAACAACTATAGTGTTTGTGTCAGTTTCTTTTTATCTTTTTGTATATCGTCAGTCTAAAGTTGCTTAGATCAGTACCTCCTTCTCACCCACTTCAGTGAGGTTATGTCCCATATTTGTAATACAGTTAGATTGTTTCAGCAAAGTCTTCATTGTTTTCTCCTATATTCTTTTTTAAATTTGCACATATTGTCTCATTTTTGTTATTTAAAATTATTTGAGTGTGAAACATGGAAAAAATAAATATTTTTGAAGCTGTCAATTAAATCTGAAAATAAAAGCATATAAAAACTATTGTGCATGTATGAAATGATGATGAGAGTGCAAGCTCTGTGAGAGCCAAGATCCACCTTCTTTGTCTTTGGGGTTCTGCACCTCATATTTTCTGGCTTGTAGTAAGTGCTGAGAGATCTGTTACTTACATGCGTTTCTTGATGTCAGACTTTTATATCACTCTTTCTTTATATCACTCTTCCTCATCTAGATAACTTGAGATTGTACAGATAGGGCTCTGGTGCACACATGGCCAAGCATATGTCATTTCCAATAATCTTATTTTATGTTGCAAAATCTACACTGTTTTGTAAATTTGGGCTTAATTTTGAAATTTTGAGCTGAGTTTGAGGATACCTATCCTTTTCCTTTCCCATATTTCCCAAATTCTTTGTTGTTCATCTTTCCAACGTAGAAGTTTTATTGTTTTTTTTTTAACCTTTGTTTTATAAATTTCCCCCATTATCTTCAGAATTAGGTTCTCCTAGTCATTTATTCTATTCTTAGAGAGACTAAGTGATTACCACATAGGGCAAAATTGCTTTCAGCTGAAAAATACTTCCAGCAGAAACTTAGGAGTGAAAATTCCCCAATGCTACTCTATCTTGCCTCCAGGCCTACCAAAATTTCCATCATGCTCATAATAATGGCAATTTTGTTAACACTGTTCTTTATAATTTACAAAACACAGTACAATTTCATTTCATCATCACAATAAATCTACAAATAAGTATCACATTCATTTTGTAGCTGAGTTTCAAAGAAGTGAAAAAAATTGTTCACAATCATAATGCTCATGATGCTGTAAAATATGAACAGGTTTTAAAAATCTCTTAATTATGTACTCTGTTTTCTTAGATGTTGACATGATTTGAAACAAAGAATGTGGCAGTACTATAAAAATCCAGATATCCATATGTATGTTTGTATCTGCAAAAATAGAGTTTTCCTGAACCTTTTCAGAGTAAGTTGCAGACATGATGCCCCTTTACCACTCATATTTCAGTGTGCATTTCCCCAGAATAAGTACATTCTCTTACATAGCTGTAGTACAAAAGGGAGAAATTAACATGGATACAATGCTATTTTCACATTGTATTTACAGATTTATTTCATTGTGTTTCATTATACATTGTATTTCAATGTATTTACATTTATTTCACAGATTTAATGTAGATTTTTTTTAACAGTTCTTCTGTTCTTTTGATGACACCGTTTCCTTCATCTGGCGAAGTAGGACCTTCTAATAAGCTATTTTTAGTTTCCCTTTCACTTTTGTTTCACCTGTGGTCTCTCTAGGATGATTTCAGGGTTAGGGTCATGAATTTTCCTGTATACCTGTATGTTTTTTGACCAGGAACTCACTTCTCTCCCTCATCTTCCTTTCGTAAAATGTCTCTTTGAAGTCTTGCATGCTTTCTCCTTTTCACATTCTAATACTCAGCCTAACTTCATCTAAATGTGTTGATTCCTAGAGGACAATGTAAGCAGTGCTGTGATGAACCCTCCAGTTTATTAATTATCTATTGTCTTCTTCTAAGTATGTATCTGAAATTTAAATTGCCTATCTGTACTCAGTATCAGTTTATATTGTTTCCTTCTGTGAATCTCTGACCATCTCTTCCATTTTTCTTGCCATGTTAAACTTACTATTTGCATAGAGACTAGACTCATATGTTTAGCCAGAAGTATTTTTTTTCCATCTGTCTACAAATTCTGTTTAAATCCCTCATTATCAAGCTGTATATCTTTGGAACAATACTTTTCCCATACAAATGACATAGCTTATTGGCAAGGAATAAGATGTATCAGTCTGGTACCTTGAGTCATAATTTGAAATGCACATATTTAAAATTCCATTTTCATGCCCAATATTTTTATTCCCACATATTCTTTTCTCTTCCAAGGTTCCAACTGCCAGTGAGAACAATGACTAAACACCACCTGTGAGTACTTGTCTTTATTAATTGCCAAAGACTTTATAATCCCTAAAAAATCTTTTATTACTCAAATCTTCAGGATGGCAAGTAATTGATAAAATTGAAAAATCTCAAAAGTGTCTATATACCTAGAAAGACTACAAACCTATGGATTGACTATTTAGGATCTTCATTCATTCACACATGTGTTCAAGAAATATTTGAATTCTTGAACCCAGATAACTGCCTGATAATTTGAAAAGTATAATACAGGGCTAAATAGGACAACTGTCTGGCCTCATTAAGCTCATATGACAGTCAGAGTTTCAGATAATAAAGAAATAAGAAAACAGGTAAGTACAGAGAGTGACATATGCAACAATTGAGATTTAAACCATGGCAAGTTAGTAAATGACTTGTGAGGAAAGCCTCTTTAGGCAGTGCAGGCTGGGTGGTTCTTTCTGATCTGATAAAAATTAGGAACAAATATCTCAAAGAAAAATTCAGGTAGGGAGGACTAAAAAGTCTGCTGTTTTCAAATATGGAACTGCATAGATGTATAGCTATGGTGATTAAATGAGATTAAGTCATGTGTGTCTCTTAATAGTAGTATGAGGACAGTAGTGAAGGTATTTTAGATTGTGAAGTTGTATTCTTACTAGTGACTGGATAAAGAGAGATATGAGACAATTAGGAACTTGTTCAGATGACAAACTCTCAGAATAAGATCAGCGTGATATTCTTGAATAATTTGCTCAATGATATGGGGTTTCTGGATAATTTCTTCTTCTTCATGGTCCAATGATAGTGTGGGGGTTGCTATGTTGTTTGCTGTACAAAAAGAAATTGACTATCAAAAATAAATTGTCTACTACAAATACATGGTGTTGTTAGAGTTGGTATCTAGTCACACATGAGCAAAGCAGAAGACCCCCCACCCCCACCTGGAATGTCAGGCCACCATCAGATGATGGTTAGGTGGTTGTAAAAATGTCTCTCTAAAATAATAATTGGTTGCAGCCTATGCCAGGGAAAGGCAGTCTCCCAACAGATACACACTGATCAACATCTTCCCAGTAAGATCTCAGGAGCTGGGTGAGTGGCTCACCCATGTGCCCTAAGAGGCAAAATGGAATGTAACTGGAATATGACCTTCCTCTAGAAACACTGGATAGGTAAGGGAAAAGCACTTCAAGTGAGCATGTGCACAACTTCAGTAAACACCTGGTGCATGCAGACCCTCCCAAGAGCTGGCAGGCCACTGTGCATGTGGGCAGCCCTCATCAAAGGAAGAAGTAACGCAACCCCAGAAGCATGGCAATGTATACAACCCCAAGCCAAAGGTCACACCATGCACTTGAATCTCTCAAGTTGTCTGTTTGGCCCTCTTCCAAGTGTAGTTTCCTTCCTTTCATTCCTGCTCTAAAACTTTTAGTAACTTTCCATTTCTGCTCTAAAACTTGTCCCAGTCTCTGTCTCTGTCTCTGTCTCCCTCCCTCCCTCCCTCCCTCCCTCCCTCCCTCTTGCCTTAATGCCTCTCAGTTGAACTCTTCCTTCTGAGGAGGCAAGAATTAAGGCTGCTGCAGACCCATATGGATTCACCGCTGCTTACAGTTTCTCATCCACAATTGCCTAGGAGTTTCTTTGTCATTCCAATTGTCTAAAACGACTTGCATTTTCCTAAGTGGGGTCTAGTGTTCACTTTCCACAAGTCTCCAGTCATGCTCAGTGTCTTCTTCTCTTCTTTTCACTTATTATTTCACTTGACTCAGGTTTGTGTTCTTTTCCTCTACTATCAGCTTCATGATTATTTCAAAGGTATTCAACTTTTTTGTGCCTCAGCTTCCTCAACTGTGGAAACATTGTTGATATTATCTTTTAGGGCTGTAGTCTGGAGTTGCTCAGATAACATTTGTAAAACAATTAGCACAACTCCTAGAAACTATTAAATGCTCGTATGTGTTAGCTGTTATTTTTATTACGAGAATCTTGTGCTTCCTCAGTTTTCTTCCACCACCCTTGCCCTCAGCATTTTCTACATTCTCATTTTAGTATATATTATCCAATATACTATACTGGATAATTGAGCAGGTTTATTATAGTTTTTCAGTTTTTCAGCTTTTTAAAATTGTGTTTTCACTTTATATTGAAATATACAGGCCAGGCGCCGTGGCTCATGCCTGTAATTCCAGCACTTTGGGAGGCCGAGTTAGGCAGATCACAAGGTCAGGAGATCGAGACCATCCTGGCTAACACGGTGAAACCCTGTCTCTACTAAAAATACAAAAAATTAGCTGGGCGTGGTGGCAGGCACCTGTAGTCCCAGGCATTCTGGAGGCTGAGGCAGGAGAATGGCAGGAACCTGGGAAGTGGAGTTTGCAGTGAGCCAAGATTGCGCCACTGCACTCCAGCCTGGGCGACAGAGCAAAACTCCATCTCAGGAAAAAAAAAAAAAAGAAATATACATTTAAAGAGTGCACACAATCTAAGCCAACTGATTAATTTTTCACACAGTGAAATCATATAAACATCACCCATGCCAAGAACTAGAATATATTTTTCAACTTTTGTTTTAGGTTCAGGAGTACATGTGCAGGTTTGTTATATAGATAAATTTGTGTCACGTCACAGGGGTTTGTTGTACAGATTATTTCACCTCCCAGGTACTAAGCATAGCATCCCATACTTATGTTTTCTGATCTTCTCCCTCCTCCTAACCTGAACCCTCAAGGAGGTCCCAGTGTCTGCTGTTCCCCTTTTTATGTTCATGTGAAGAACTAGAATATTAAGAGCATCTCAGATGTCTCGTTTTTGGCCCTTCTTAATCACTACCTCTGCACAAAGGGAACCACTATTCCTACATTTATAGCCATAGGTCAGGTTTGCCTGTTACTGAATTTTATATAAATAAATTTGAACAGCATTTGCTCCTTTGCAACTGGCCTTTTGCTCAGCATTGTATTAAAAATATTATTTCATACTGTTTGCACGCAGTGGTAATTTGTTAATTATCTGTGCTGTAAAGCAGAAGTGAGCAAATAGCTGCCCAAGGGTAAATTCTGGCCCACTGCCTACTTTTGTAAATATAGTTATTCCCCCTTTTTCTGTTTGCTTTCCATGGTTTCAGTTACCTGCAATCAACCTGGGTTGGAAATATTCAATGGGAAATTCCAGAAATAAAAGAGTCATATGTTTTCAATTGCATAGCATTCTGAGTAGTATGACTGAATCTTGTGCCCTCAGATCCCATCCTGCTGGGGACATGAATCTTCCCTCTGTTCAGAGGATCTACACTATCTATCCACCCGCTCCTTAGTCATTTAGGAGCCCTCTCAGTTATTAGATCGACTGTCACAGTATTGTAGTGCTTGTGTTCAGGGAATCCTTAATTTACTTCATAATGGTCCCAAAGCACAAGACTAATGTATTAGTCAGGGTTCTCCAGAGGGACAGAACCAGTAGGATATATGTATATATAGAAGGAAGTTTATTAACGAGAATTGACCCACGTGATTACAAGGCGAAATCCCACGATAGGTCATCTGCAAGCTAGGGTAAAAGAGAAGCTGGTAGTGGCTCAGTCCACATCTGAAAGCCTCAAAACAAGGGAAGCTGATGGTACAGCCTTCAGTCTGTTTCTGAAGACCCAAAAGTCCCCAGGAAGTCACTGGTGCAGGTCCCAGAGTGCAAAGGAGTCTGATGTCCAAGGACATCAAGGAGGAGCAGGAGCAAGCATCCAGCACTGGAAGAAAGAGAGCCAGAAGACTCAGCAAGTAAACTTCTCGCATCTTCTTCCCCCTGCTTTGTTGTAGTTGCTCTGGCAGCCAAGTGGATGGTGCCCACCCACACTGAGGGCGAGTCTTCCTCTCCTAGTCCACTCACTCAAATGTTAGTCTCCTCCAGCAGACCCTCCCAGACATCCCCAGAAACAATACTTTACTAGCCCTCTGAGCATCCTTTAATTCAGTCAAGTTGATACTGAATATTAACCATCACAAGTAGTGATGCTGACAGTTCAGATATGCCAAAGAGAAGCCATAAAGTGCTTTCTTTAAGTGAAAAGGTGAAAGTTCTTGACTTCATAAGGAAAGAAAAATGTTTGTATGCTGAGGTTGCTAAGATCTATAGTGAGAATGAATCTTCTATCTATTAAATTGTGAGGAAGGCAACAGAAATTTTTGCTAATGAAACTGCCTTTGCAAAAATTATAACTGAAAAAATTCTGACAGTGAGAGAGATCTGATCTAACCAACTCTGTCTGTCTTCTAACCTCCAGGCTACCTTTGTTCGTTCCTGGGTGTAGGGTGAACAAACTTTGGGCGGAATTTAGTTTGCAGTTTAACTTTGGAAAAAAGATGGTAACAGCCCTTCCCCGAAGCAAACCCCCTCTTTGCTTAGAGACAGACTTTGTAAAACCAACAAATTAGCCACAAGGTTAGAAATTGTAGCTCCGGAGTCAGGCAGCCAGAGGCCACAAAATTACCAACCTCCCCAGTTGCTCCTATAGATAATATCATTATTATAAAACTTAAGATTGGTGTTTGAGGTATTTTTCAGACCCTGCATTCTGATGGATCAACTGGAGCTACCCAGCCCTGTAAACTGGTTTATCTGCTCTTGTGGTCCCCCCTAGGAACTGACTCAGCACAAAAGGACAGCTTTGATTCCCTATGATTTTATCACCAATCCAACCAATCAGCAATCCCCATTCCTTAGCCCACTGCCTGCCAAATGATCTTTAAAGACCCCTAGCCTCCAAATTTTGGGGGAAGCTATTGTGAGTAATAATAAAACTCTGGCGTCCCATTTAGCTGGCTCTGCCTGCATTAAATTCTTTCTCTGTTGCACTTTTCCTGTCTTGATAAATCAGTTCTATCTGAGCAGCAGGGAAGATAAACCCATTGGGCAGTTACACCAGTTTTGCTGTCACACCTCAAACTGCCAAAATGATAGCCACAGCATATGAGAAGTGCTTAGTTAGGATGGAAAAGGTATTAAATTTGCGGGCAGAAGACATGAACAGAAATGCATTCTGATTGACTGCAACTGGGTTCTGTACTTCATGGCTTTAGGTACCCACCAGGGGTATTACATCATATCTCCCTAAGATAAGGGGGAACTAGCGAGCACTTTTATTTCAACATAGCCACTTCAACGTACACACTTGCTGGTGTATACATTGTCTATGGCTGCTGTCTTGCTACAATGGTAGAGTTGTGTAGTTGTGATAGACACTGTGTCACCTGCAAAGCCTAAAATATTTACCATCTGGTCCTTTTTATAAAAAGTTTGCTGACCCGCCCCTTAGTTCAAGGTGGGCTCAGCCCAGACTTCTGTGTTCTCAAGACAAGAAATGTTAACAGGCGGTATTGATCCCAGGCCTTAGAGCCAGAGGGCATAAATTCAAGTCAAGCTCTGCCACTTAACCATATGAATGTGAAAAAGCTACCTAACAACCATATAGCTTAGTGTGTTTTTGGTGTTGTTGAAAAATAGTAATGATCGTAATACCTTTCTCATATGGTATGTGTGAAGAGTTATAAGGTTTAAATATGATGTTGCATGTTCATCGCACTTAGTGTGTCACAGTAGCTGTGAGACCCAGAATAGATTTATTATTATTATTATATTAAATACAAAATTTTGTGTGTATTTAAGGTATACAACATGATGTTATGTGGTACATGTATATAGTAACATAGTTACAATAGGGAAACAAATTAACATTTCCAGAGGAGATTTCTTAAGCTCTCCATGCCCCACTATCCTCATGTATAAAATGGAAAAAATTACAGTTGCTACCTCTAGGGATTTTTGGGATGACTGATGAATTAAAGAAGTAAAGCACTGAGAAAAATGTCTGCCGAGTGCAGGAATTTAGTAAGCACTCGTCAATGCTGTCATGATCATTGCAGTTTTCATCAGAATTGTTACTAACATTTAATCAAATAAAAAGCAACTATGAAAACAAATTATAAAGGAAATGACTAGAAAATTTGACAGAATTTGATCATGAAGTCTGAAAAGATTTCTCTTGAGTACCAAATGTGTCAAATGTATTTGCTTTATAAATTATCATCTGCTTCCGTTGGAACATAATTTTTTTAAAAAATTCTCTGATGGTTCCATTTCAGGAAAGAAATGTTTAAATGTTTATTTCTAATGCTAATATAAAAATAAAAGAATTAAAAGCTACTTATTATTATAAAATATTCCACAACATTTAGAAGAAAAATATATATACTTCGGTGCAATGGTTTGTCCTCAAGTAAGAAAAGTATTTAAAAACTCTATCCTAAATCCTGTTGTGGCTCCATATTTCACTCCATGTAACATTCAAAGTTCTTAAGATAACCTACAGCACTGCATGTGAGCATCTTCCGTTACCTCCATGAACTCTTCCCACACCTTGAAGACCCTGCATAAGGGTCGTTTATTACCTCTTGGAACCCCCTTGTACATTCCTCTCCAGCTAACTGTGTCTTCTCGATGTTCCTGGAATATCATTGCCTTAGGGCCTGTGGTAGGCAGACTTATAAAATGGGTCCCCAAAATATCTCACCCTGATCCCAGGACTGATGATGATGAGAGATCACATCCATGAATATGTATCATTACCTGGAAAAAATGGATCTTGGCGATGTAATTGAGGCTAATCATCAGTTGACTTTGAATTAATTAAAAAGAAGACTATATAAGTGGATCTAACCTTATTGCATGAGCTCTTTAAAGGTAGAGAGTCTTCTCTAGATGGTAGCAGAAGAGGAAGCCAGGGAGATCTAAAGCATGAGAGGGGTTTGTCATAGGGAAGGTTCTCTGCCACTGGAATGGCATGGGCTGCCTGGAAGAACTGAGAGTGATTTCTGGGAGCTGATTGTGATCCCCTGCTGGCCTCCGACAGGAAGGTGTTGACTTATACCTGTAACCACGAGAAACTGAATTTTACCAATGACCTGAATTAGCTGGGAAGTAGATTCTTCCTCAGGTCCTCCAGATAGCCTACTCTGCTGAAAACCTTGCTTTTGGCCTGGTGAAACTCTAAACAGAGAACCCAGTCACATCTACCCAGACCTCTGAGCTATCCAAGTGTGAGATGAGAAATGGGTATTGTTTTAACTTACTGTTTGTGGTGATTTATTATGAAATAATAGAATACTTCCTTGGCCTGTTTTTTATAGGTGGATAGCTGGAAGAATTTCTCCTTGATATCCATTTGGCTAATTTTCTTGCTCCTTGAAATCTTGACTCAAATGTTTTCTCCTTGAGAGGTCTATGGTGGTAACATTATTTAATATTTTAATATGCCCATTCCACCCTAGCACTTGATTTGTCTACTGCCCTGCTTTACCAGCCCATTTTATTTTCCACATAGACTCTTATTACATAGAACGTTAATATACAGATATACTCTGGCATAATGTAATGTATATCTTAAATTTGTTGTTCTCCTTCACCACCTGCCACAAAAATAAAAACAAGGCCTCTGTCTGTTGTATAACAAATGCCAAGTGCGTGAAAAGGGCCTGGCTCACTGTGGGCATTTAATAAAAATTGTCGAATAATTTAATTAACATTAAAATAATTAAGTGTTAAACTAATGAATAAATTTACACAGAATGTTGGACGGTGGTTTGCATTGAAATAGGAGGTTCACAAACATACAAATAAACATGATTAAAAGTCCAAGTTACTATAACAATACTTTGTTTCCCTTTTGTAATTCTGTGCAGAAAATGTCTGCTATCACACAGACTGTTATTTAGTCTTATGAAGGAGATTAAATTTTGAAATGATGTTTAAATAAAGAGCAGAAATCAGATGATTTGTTCAAAACTACAGAGAAAAACAACTTCAAAAATGCTTCCAAGAAAAATATTTTCAAAGTAATCTCATAGAATCTCTGAAAGAAAATGAACAAAATGTAAAGAGACAGTGTCCTCAGCAAGAAGCCATAAATAATGGGAAGACTGGGTATGGCAATGTCTGAATCAGACTTCAGGAGTTAAATCAAACTTACAGATTAAATCAGACTTAAAGAATATAAAATAAAGAGAGGGGAAAAGAATAAGGAATTGCATCTTTCTGCATAGCCTCGTGATTTTTAAGTGGGAAAATTCACAATTAAGAGATACACATTCGTACATGCTCATTTAAATACACAGTGAAATTTATGGAAGGCTAAAATATGCAATGTAAACATTTGGGTTAATAGTGAGAAGAAGGGTTGGCATTACCAGTTGCATTAAATTCTTTTTCGCTGCAGGTATGTTGGCAACTTTGACATGAACGCAACCTGGGAATGGGAAAGCAGGAAATGCAGACAAGGTGATGGTGAAGCTGTATCCCAGCTCTGACACTGGAGACAGAGATGGATAAAACGTGTACACATTGGAATAGCCTTCATTATAGCGAGGTATTAATAAACCTACATGTGGCAAGTAAGAGCCCATATATTTGTTTTCTTTCTTTATAGTCTTATTTGTTAATATTAAAGCCATTTTCGTTGTGCTTTGAAAACCCATGAGACAGTATTTCTTTCTGTACTGTACTAGAGCATGAAAATGGAATAACTCAGTGTGAAGGTAACAGTGTTAATCCGAGTGAGGGAACCAAATGGTAAAAAGATCAAGGAGAAACAGAATCAGAGCAGATTAGTGAACTGACCTCATCCTCCTCCAGCTTCTTCTTACCATGCTGAAATGTTGGATCTCCGGGTTTTGTTTAATAAAGGAGGTTTCTCTTATATCTAATTTATTTAAGCTTTAGGATGAGAACCCTGGTTAGAACCCCAGTTAAAACGTAGACTCTTTCCTAGCCCTGCTATGTCAATCATTTGTTGAATCATGTCTCAGTTTCCAGCTCCAGTGATGTTATTAGCTACCTTTCAGTCTGTCATCTTCTGTGGGTAAATCAGGATCTCATCAACTGTTCTACACCAATGAATAATCTTCTGCCAGTTTCTGCCTGCCACCCCCTCCTGATCTGTCCTGAGTATTAGAAATGGACCATGTGTCTGAAAGAATTTTGACTTACTTTTTAAAGCTAAGAATATAACTTTTAAATTCTCATGCCATTTTTTAGTGAGCAAAACTTCTAAAAATGTAGCTAACCAGAGCATTCCAAAGCATTACAGAGCCTATCCATGTATATCATTTTAGCCTGTGAAGTGTAAAACTGTTTCTGGGAATAAGTAGAATAAAATTCTAAAAAATGGCAGAAATATTGAAAAAATATCAACATAGTAAATGACATTAAGAAAAAGACTTATTTCATCAATTAAAACCCTTGAAGGCATATCAGAAATAATAGAAATACAGGCATTTGTAAGTAAAGAACAATGTTGTCCTGGAAATCTATGCAAATTAGAACTTTTTGGAGGAAACAAGAAAGAAACACTTCATCTAACAACAACAAATAGAATACAGGCTAATTTTTAGTTAATATTAAGATTAATTAAAGTAGTATATATATGTGTGTGTGTGTATATATATATAAAACATATAGGAATAGGTATAGGCTAGAAATGTGAAAATGAATGGTATCACTTGTAGAATTCATCCATAATCCACAAATACCAATGTTCTGACTGCCTATTTGCCACAAAATATAACAAATATGACAAAACTGACATTTTTAAAATAAACCATTGTAACTGGCAAACCTTCTACCGACTACTTAGAATGATCACAGGTTAGCAGGCATTGGACATGAAATATCATTGTTAATTATTCATCTATTAGCTTAGTTTCTGTTTTACTGTCTTTAATTTGGTCTGACAAGGAGATAAAAACATTGGGGAAAAACATATAAATGAGTAGCAACTTATTATTTAAGTAACTGCAGACCCAAAAATCATCCAGAAAGTTCTTGGCTCTGAAAAATGTCTATTTCAAGAATTCAGGGCTACAGACACTTTCCAGTAGATAGAAAATAAATTAGATAAAGATGTGTAAGTATTTTTTTAAAATCCCTTGAAAAAATAAAATAGGAACTAAGGTGAGGTTATATAATGAATTTTTTTTTAATCAGCCCTCCATTTAGGTTAATAATCTCAAACTTCAGCTGAGATTTTAAGCTCAGTTAAAAGTCAAAAATAAAGCAACTTACAAATAGGAAAACTTTGTATTGGCCTTGTCCCACTCCTTTATTGACTTAGTGGCCTGTGTTTCCAAGGTGGGATCCTGGTCCCAGGTTCTGGAGGGAGTAAAGTGGATATTATTCACAAATAATTGGTTATATCTTTATCACCTATCTAGGGGCTACCAGAACTACTGATGCAAGGTTCTTATCTTCATTTCATTTAACACTGAACTCAGTGTAGAAAAGTATCATAAAGCTAATGAACAGCCCACAGTCACCTGGGGCAAAAGATTATGGGTGAGATACACAATAAATGATCCATGCCAGGGAATAATGCTGGGGGCAATTTTTTTGGGAAATCAGGACATTCAAAAATACGTATGTATAGTAGGGAATTTAGAAGCCATACTTATTCCCATAACAGACTTGAGAAGACCCTGTGCTTTCACCTATGGCATATTTCTTGGCTTAGTACAGCTCAGTACAAACAAGTGTTGAAGAAGTACCCAAGCTTAGGGCTAATCTGCAAAGAATGGGAGAAATGATTTTGCAACAACTGGATTTTCATATGCAAAAGTGTGGATTTGGGCTCCTGCCTCATGCCATATACTAAAATTAATCCAGTATGAATCAATGACCTCAATATAATAGCTAAAATCCTAAAACTCTACAAAGAAACATAGGTATAAATCTTCGTAACTGTGAGTTCACAATGGATTCTTGTATACGGCATCAAAATCATGAGCAATAAAATGAAACAAGTGAACAAAAAATAGAAAAATCAGACCTCATTAAAATTACAAGTTTTGTGCATCATAGAATATGATCAAGAAAGTGAGAAGCAAATCCACAGAATGGGACAAAATATTTGCAAATCATATATCTAACAAGAGTTTGATATCCAGAACATACAAAGAACTCCTAACTCAACAACAACAACAAAACCCAGCTTTAAAAATGGGCAAAATACTTAAATAGACATTTCTCCAAAGAAGATATACCAGTTGCTTGCTAACAAACACATGAAAAGTTTATTAACATCACTAATAATGAGGAAAATGCACATCAAAACCATAATGAGATACTCCTCTACACTCATTAGGATGGCTATTATCCAGAAAATGGAAAATAACAAATATCCAAGATGTGCAGGAATGGAAACCCATGTGAACTGCTGGTGGGAATATAAAATGGTGTAGCCACTATTGAAAGGAGTTTAATGGCTTCTCAGTGGGCTAAATATAGAATTACTGAATGGTCCAGAATTCTACAAGGCATATACCCAAAGCAGTTGGAAGCAGGGACTCAAACAGGTACTTGTACAGCAATGTCCCTTTCAGCGTTATCCACAATAAATAGCCAAGAGATGGAAATATTGTAGGTGTCCATCAACAGTTAAATGGATTAAAAAACGTGTGGGTGTGTGCAGGCGTGTGTATACATATCCATATAGTGAAATATTATTCAGTCATATAATGAAATGAATTTCTAATACATGTTTCAACATGGATGAAACTTGAAAACATGCCTAGTGATTTAATCAGATGCAAAAGAAAAAATATCATATGATTTCATTTATATTAGATATTAAGAATAAGCAAATGTATAGAGATAGAAGTTAGATTAGAGGTTACCAAGGATCAGGCGAGGAAATAACGGGGAGTTATTGCTTAATGACCCCAGAGTTTCTATTTGGAGTGATGAAAACGTTTTGGAAATAGAGGTGATGTTTGCACAACATTGTGAATATAATTATACTAAATTGTACACTTAGATATGGTTGAAATGACGAATTTGGTGTCATATATATTTTTACCACAATATTAAAAAATCAAACAATGAGAACTTACATGGTTGTGAATAAGTGAAGCAGTAACAGTGATTAAAAGAGACAGTCAAACCAAAGCTTTCAAATTTTTTTATCTTAACTATAATTTTCATTTGAAACATTCACCAAAATGTAAAAATTGTCAGCTACCCTGTAAAAAATTTGTAGAATTTTAAAATTTGAAAATGTATTCCACAATTTTTACATATAGAAACTGAAACCCAGAGAGGTAAAAACCATGTTTAAAACCACATACACATGAGAGACCAAACCACAATTAGAGTTTCTTTTGCAATTTTCTTCCTATTTTCATTTAGCCGACTGTTACTCCTTAAGCACTGTCAGTTTTTGGAGGACACAGCATTTTACCTGCATTTTTCATCACTGCCAGTTTAGAACTTTGCACAGCGCCTGGTATTCAGTACATTTTTGATAAACTTTCCTTGAATGAATTTAGAAATCACCATTTGGTTATTTCGTGTTTTTTTGCTGGTTTGGTAACATTGTGGCTCAAGAACAGAAGAAATAATGACCCAGCTTAAATCAGACCGGATTTCAGCCACCTGAAACTCCTCAGGTCAAGCCATTACAAGAGAGAAGAAAGGAGTTTGCATTCACACTGTGACAATGAACTGACTCTGTAAGAACAGAACAAATAGAACCATCTCAAATGATGCTCAAAAGAATTACCGTAACTGAAGAGAAGGAAAGAAGGAAGTAGATAAGGTGTTCTGAATATACAATTGCGTTTCTTATAATATTTTCCATCTAATAAATTATATAACATTAATGTTGTCAAAACGTATAATACATTGTAAAATAATCTTAAAATTGTCTTTCAAATTTAAGACATTCTAATCAGAATAATCAGAAGCTATATGTGCTATCTAAGGTAGTTAATCTTTTACTATTTTGCATTTTTTTAACTAATAAGAATTAATGTTTACCATCACCAACACACACACACACCACACACCATACAGATAAATCCAAAACAGTGAGTCCAACTCTTTTTCCCGATTCCCAGGAGCCCTTCTGATCAGTTACGCTACTGTGCCCTTGAAAGATTGTGGACCAGGTTTATTAGAGTAAGATTTCCAACACAATGTTAATGTTTCTCTTGACCATTAATTTTCAAGCTGTGCTCCTCAGAGTCAGAAAGGTCTGTAAGAGATATTTTTTGGGTTGCACTGGGGCATGAGAGGGTGACAAAGAAGAATGACCCCTGAGGACCTCCACTCTTTCAGTAAAAATCTGTTCTATACCAAACAGAAACAGTAAAAACCTTTTCTATGTTGATGAGTTCAATGGAGAGATAGCATGACTTCCAGGAACCTCTTGCTTCAGGGGCTGTATACATAACCTCCTCTAAAGAATCTGTGCTATCTGCCTTTGACCATAACAGTGGTACCTATTTGGAAAGAAGATTGCCACAGAGTCCTGGAAGATGGAGATTTAGAGCTGGAAGGCTGCCCCAAGATCCTTGGTTCCAGTGTTGTTATTTTACAGGAGATGGATCCAAGATAAACAGAGAATAAATCACTTGCTCAGAGTCTCACAGATTAAATAAATCAACATCTATTCTTTCAAAATTTTACGGATTAAATACCATGTGTAATACCGTGTTTACTGATTAAATACCATGTGCCAATACATTGGCTCTGTACTGAGAATCGATGGAGTGCTACTTAAGATGGACACACTCACCGCTCTGTTGAGCTCACACTCAGAGAGACAATAAAATAAGCATGTGCAAAACGAATGTCAAGTTTCAAGAGCTAAAAAGTGCTGTAAGGGAGATACAGCATGGTAAGGGGGCAGAAAGTTGAAAGAGATGGTTAGGTTGGTATGGGAAGTCCATTCTATAAGATAGTACAAGAAGACCTGTATAAAAGGTGATTTTTAACTATGAATTACTGGAAAGAGTGAGGAGATGATGTTAGGCAAGAAAATTCTATACACAGGGAACTGCCTGAGGCAGGAACAATCTTGGTTTGTTCAATAAACAGAAGGTAGCTGGTGTGGTTACAACAGAGTAAGCCATGGGGAGCATGATTGGAAAGGCTGTAAATGATGTATGGAAGGGCACATTGGGAAGTTCTGCAGAACACGATAAACAACTAGGAAAGCCATTGGCATCTTTTCCCCTAAGGATGTGAAATAACCTGACTTAATGGTTTTTAGAAGATCGGCCTTTGAACTGCTGGAGAGACAACAACGGAAGCAGGGAGCACTGTGAGGAGCTCTTATAGGTCTCCTGACAAGAAATGGACTGGAATGATAGTAGTGGCTTAGGGATCAGTACCTAGTCTCAATAAATTCTTCAAATGTGGAACTGAAAGGACTTGCTAATAGAGTAGATGTGTGAGATCAATGGTGTTAGGGCATTTGGCTGAAATAGAGTATCATTTAATGAGACAAGGAGCAGTTTGGGTGCAAGGTGGAGAGTTACAGATAGATAATGGCAAGACTGAACTCTAGTGATGGTAAAGCAGGAAACAAATCTCTTTATGAAGACCCAGGGAGCAGAGCAGTTGGTGAGAGGAAACTAAGTGAGAAGGGTAGAGTATGCAAGGGAAAGCACAGAGAATCAGAGAGAGAGAGACTTTGAACAATATGAGTGAAATTTGAATACAGGGTGAAGAAGAAGGAGAAGTGAAGAATGAGACTCTTTGGATTGAGAAACTCTTTGGTCATCAGGTGTACCTATTAACTAAAATAAAGAGAAAGAATAGTATAGAAGAACAGGTGTAGCAGAGAAGGGAGTTAATGCATGTCTTTTTCAGTTGCCATGAACTCTCAGCCTGGTGGTGAAACAAAATTGATTCGGAGATTTGGTCACCATCATTATGTAGAAGGTTCTGGAGGCCATGGGAATAGCAAAGATTGACATCAAATTTTTGATCAATGGCAGAGGAAGAATAGGTGGTGAAAAACTTAAGCAATAAATATGGGTAATTATTTTAAGAAGTTTGCCTATAAGGAGAAGGAGACAGAAAAAAAACGAAAGCTAAAGGTCAAAGTTGTGTAAAAGAATTTTTTAAGATATAAGATGGGGAAGACTTAAACAGTCTAAATATTTTAAATATATTGTTAAGAAGGTTAAGAGAAAAGAAAGAAATATGGGAGAAAGAGAAGTTCATCAGTAAAGCACAATCACTGAAAGGATTTAATGCAATTCAGGGAATAGCTAGCGACATTGATATAAACTTAATTAGATGTGAACTTTTCTATGATAATTTTCAATCTTAAAATTTCAACACAGTGTATTTAATAGCAATACACTGAAAGTATTTATATACTTCTCGTACCACATTTTCACTAATATTATTCTCAGGAAGATTCTTAGAGAAGAAGAATTATAATTGTTGTAATATGTTGGAACTTTCTTATTTTTTCACTTTTCGTTTATGTTGATATATAACAGATGTATATATTTGGGGTAACATGATAATTTAATACATCAATCATACAATTGGCCAAGATCAAATCAGTGTAATTGGGATATTCATCACCTCAAATGTTTATATTTTCTTTATGCTAGAGACGTCAGAATTGTTCTCCTCTAACTATTTTGAAATATGCTGTCGATTTTTATAAACTATAGCCATCCTACTGATCTATTAAGCTGTGGATTTTATTTCTTCTGTCAAACTGTATATTTGTAATCTTTGTATAATAATTGACCCCATGTCATTTCTTCCTCTTATTTTTAAACTCATTTTATATTAATTATTGAATTTATTATCCTCTAAAAATTTTTATGAGCTGTAATTTTCGTCTACATTTTCTAGATTAAAAATTTGATATTTGGAGTAATTAAATATTTTTTTCAAGTCATGCAGCTAGTAAATAGCAAACTAAGATCAAATACTGACATGCTGTTCCAAAAACCCCTTATCTTCCATTATGTTATATTTTCTGAACACTATTGTTCACTCTAGAAGCCAATTATCCATGCCAAGTAATTTGCAGAGAGAACGAACATTGTTCTCATTCCCAAGTTAGCTGGTAATTGATGTCTGAAATTCCTTTATCAGAGAAATCATATTTTCTTTTTAAAGATATGGGCCTTGCTATGTTCCCCGGCCTGATTAGATTTTTAACCTATTGAAGGTAGGATTTATGTGCTATAACCTGATATTATTACAAAATCGTAAGAAACAGCATCTCCTGCCTCATAGTTGGTCAAATAATGTATGCTGAAACAACTACTTCTTGAAAATGCTTTATATGCAAATATGCAAAAGGTAGCATCTAGGCTTAAATGACCAACTAATCAACAATGCCTATGTGACCCTTTCCTAAAGGTAGAGATAAGAACGAGTTGCAGAAGGGTAATGGTTGTGATATTGAAGCCCCTTACAGGAAGAAAAAGGATGAAGACCCAAAGACATCACAGAGAAACTTGGCCTCATTTCCACATTTCCAGTAGACCCTGATTTAAAAATTGGCTAAAGACTAGACTTAAAATACAGCTAGCAGCTGGTCATCGTCTCTGCAAAATAAACTTCTTTGGAAAAACACATGCTGAAACACAGTAATCAATAACTTTGTATTTAGGAGTAAATTACAATCATTACGGCCAGTCATTTTTAACATGTGGAATACTAAGGATGTTGAGTCTTACCCCCCACTACAGACAGAAGGGATGTTATTAAAATAATAAATCTGCCAATTATTGTTCTTATCTATATGGAGGTCTATCAGTGAGGTGTTTAGAATTGAAAGCAATGCTCATAATACTAAAGTTTCTCCCTCTTCTTGGGTAGCCAATTCTGTCTCTCCAAATGCACGATCGGTAAGGAGGTGTCACGCTTCAACTCTAAGTGTAAGCTCACAGAAAAAGCACCAAGGCAAAGCTTTTTCCATTTTGTCATAAAACTTTCTCTAAGGTGTGTATAAGTGTTGTTTTAAAATGCTACGTATTTTCACCCTTTTTGTATGCCTAGTTCTTTGTCATTTTTAGGGTTAACATAAGGAAGTCTATAAAAAGGACTCACTTGGTACTAGAAGCACTCATGTATTAAGGTCCTCTAGAGTGACAGAACTAATAGGATATATATATATCCTAATACAGGATATATATATATCCTATATTACCTATATATATGGAGTTTAAGTAGTATTAACTCACGTGATCACAGGGTCCCACAATAGGCTGTCTACAAGCTGAGGAGCCAGAAAGCCAGTCTGAGTCCCAAAGCTGAAGAACCTGGAGTCCTATATTCAAGGGCAGGAAGCATCCAGTGTGGGAGAAAGATGTAGGCTGGGAGGCTAGGCCAGTCTCGCCTTTTCATGTTTTTCTGCCTGTTTTATACACTGACCATGCTGGCAGCTGATTAGATGGTGCCCACCCAGATTGAGGGTGGGTCTGCCTTCTCCAGCCCACTGACTCAAATGGTAATCTCCTTTGGCAACACCCTCACAGATACACCCAGGATCAATACTTTGCGTCCTTCAGTCCAATCAAGCTGATGGTATTAACCATCACAACCACATTTGAAAAGAAATACATCAATATTTTGAAAGGCAAAAAAGAGTGGGCAAGGATGTAAGAATAAAAGAAATAGGCGGGTTGAATAAAAAAGAAAGAAAAAAATTTAGAAGTGATTAGAAGTGATGAGAGGCAAGGATGGAGGAGGAGAAAAGGATCATATTGAAAACTGCAAGTAAACGGAAAAAGAAAATAATTAGTCTAAGAGATGGCTGTGAAATTTAGCCACCAATTGCTTCAAATGTCACTTAGTAGCACTAAAGCACTTGGAAATGTTCAAGTTGCTATAGGGCCAAATGAGACACATCTGAGTAAACAAAGTAAATTGATAAAAGAAAAGCTTTTCCTGTAATCCCAGCACTTTGGGAGGCCGAGTTGGGCAGATCAGGAGGTCAAGAGATTGAAACCAGCCTGACTAACATGGTGAAACCTCATCTCTACTAAAAATACAAAAATTAGTTGGGCGTTGTGGCACATGCCTATAATCCCAGCTACTCAGGAGGATGAGGCAGGAGAATCACTTGAACCTGGGAGGTGGAGGTTGCAGTGAGCCGAGATCGTGCCATTGCACTCCAGCCTGGGCAACAGAATGGGACTCCTTCTCAAAAATAAATAAACTCAACTAAAATAAAATAAAAGCTTATTTGTGTAAGTTTGGCTTTTGCATTATTCCGCAGCTGGCATTTTTTTTTTTTTTTTTTTTTTTTTTTTGGTCTTGTACACAGTGATGGTAGCACTTCAGCAGTTACTCACTGAAGCCTAGCTTCACTAGGCAAGATTATGACAGATAATGAAGCACAGAAAAGTATTCACAAAGCAATTTATGTTGAAGAACATTTAGGCAGTTATATGTTGCAAACAGGGAAAAAAAATAAGATTAAGGACAAAGTAAAACTGAGTGGTAAAGCTAAGCTGAATAATTGCATGTGGTATATTGGAGATTTTGTTATATTTGGGTCCACACAGGTGTATGGAAGGTGACAACGTGCCAGCCAAAGAAGAATGCTCAATGAGCACCATCCAACCGGAGCAAGGATGTGGCAGGCTCTGGGTACAGACAGATGGAAGTCTCTGGCAAGTTCTTCTTTATATTTTTCTCACTCTGTGGATAAATACAGGCACTCACAAGTATCATTGTAAATTTCAGTTGCTATTTCTAGGGAGCCCAATGTTGTGTGCAGTATTATAAGGAGAATGTTGGCTCTTGTGTGAAGATTTACCTCTCTGCATTGTCATCCTCTGATGATACCCCCAGGAAATACATCCCAGAGTTCAAGGAATAGAAAGACATACTGACCAAGTAGAGATTTTCGAATAACATAGACTAGTAACTCAATTAAAAACACAGTGGAGGGTCAAGGGAAAAGAATAAAGGTAAAATAATCCACTTAGGATAGAGTACAAGGAAGACAGAAAGGACGTACTATCTGAGTCCCGAGATATGTTCTATCAGAGAGACACAGAAGTACACCCGGCCAAGATGTAGTTCATCTTTTAACCTGATGATCAGTTGTAGATTTTATTTATGTCTCTTGGGAGACTGCAGGTAGGGTCAGAAGGGTGTCACAAATGGTTGGTCAATTTAAGAACTCATAAATATTGTGTGCCTTCATAAGCCTCATGAATTTGTTATGTGTCAGGAGTATTATATGTCTCAGGTATATGCAGTGTATTATGAATATTAAGTGCCACTTGATCTTTCTGTCTCTACGTCTGGTGCATACCTGTTTTACTTACGTTACCTATTCCTAACCCATAATATAGTTTACTGATTTACTTAATATTTTCATGAATTCTGTTTATACCTCACAAGCTACTTGTTTCCACATCTAATTTATCATCATTTGTCTCTTTTTCCTATTTCCTATAGCAGAATTGAATCAACTTAAATAATAAAGGCAAAATCACATTACATTAAAAGTGAAAGAGGACTTGCTGGAGAGAAGGGAAATGTAAAAGCTGGGAGAACTGGGTCAGTGATAGTTGAGACGACATTGTAATTTAACATAGTTGTAGTGAATGTTGGGAGATAATAAAAAAAGATAACACAGATAGCGAATCCACATCTGTTTTATAAGATTGATGATTAGCGCTTTCTTTCTTATTAGAAACAGGAGTGTCTGCCACAAACAGGAATGCCTGCTACCCTGTTTCTACCTTAGAATATGGAAGTCACTCTTAAAAGGTCCAGAGTGAGATAACTATCTTCTTTCTTTACGTCTAATTATCATCTTTTCCTTAAGCATTGCCTCCCTTAGGAACAGCCTCTTCTCAGTGTGGTTGATGGAGAAAATACCCACTTCTCAGGATAGACTCCATTTTCTACCCAATGTCCCAGCAACACAATTACCACAAAGAAGGTGAATCTTCTTTCCATTCTGATTAAATGATACTTATATCATTTAAGGATGCATCTTAAAACGAGGTGAATATACAATGAAATTTTTATTCTTTAAAGCTATCTCTCCTCTAGTGGAAGATGAATTTATATTTGTGTGATGTTTCCTGCAGCTCCCATCGTCGCAGTCCCCATTTCTTATTCCCTATCTTTTCTGTCTATTCATCTGCCACACATCACTTTCCAATAAAGATACAGTGTTCCAGCAAATTGAAATATGTTTTACTAAGAAGGAACAAAGTCAATATAGATGTAATGGAGCCTATCTACACACAAATCAATTTGCTTTACAAAATACAAACTTATTTTTTAAGTCTTAAAACATCTGCATTCATGCTGAGGAAACTGGCTAGCAATAAGCAGAAGAACGAGACTGGACCCCTATCTCTCACATACACGAAAAGTAACTCAAGATGGATTAAAGACTTAAATATAAGACCTCAAACTATAAAAATCCTAGAAGTAAACCTAGGAAACATTCTTCTGGACCTTGCCTAGGCAAAGAATGTATGACTAAGACCTCAAAAGCAAAAGCAATGAAAACAAAAATTTACAACTGGTACCTAATTAAACTATAGAAATTTTGCACAGCCATAATAAACTATCAAAATTGTAAACAGCCTACAAAATGGAAGAAAATATTTGCAAACTATGCATCCAACAGAAGACTAATATCCAGAATCTATAAGCAACTTAAACACATCAACAAGAAAAAAACAAATGACCCTATTGAAAAGTGGACAAAGGACATGAACAGACTTCTCAAAAGAAGACATACATGTGGCCAACAAACATATGAAAAGAAAAATGCTCAACACCACTAATTGTTGGAGAAATGCAGACTAAAGCCACAATGAGATACCATCTCACACCAGTCAGAATGACTATTAAAAAGTCATAAAATAACATGTTGGTGAGGATTCAGAGAAATGGAAACACTTATACACTATTGGTAGAAATGTAAATTAGTTCAGCCCCTATGGAAAGCAGCTTGGAGATTCCTCAAAGAGCAACAAAAATAACCACAAATAAATCATCGAATATTTCCATCACCCCGAAAAGCTCCCTTATGTCCATTTGTGGTCAGTCTGCTGCAACTATCCTTAAGACAGCAGTGGCTGCTCCAGAGAGATCGTCGCGGCCATCATGCTGGCTGCAGCAGGGAGGCACCGTTGGGACTGCATACTCCATGGAGCCAGTGGGGGCCCCACCCCTATCGTGTTGGGGTAGAAGCTCCCCAGGAGCAGTTGCAGCTGCCCAAACTGCAGCTGCAGACCCAGGCCTCCCACTCCATGGAGTAGGTAGGAGCCTAAAACTAATTCATAGTTTTAATTTTTAGTTGTAGATCTATGATTCTTTTAGCGCAGATTTATGTTTATGTTGTGAAATAAGTGACAGTATTTATTTTTTCACATGCAAGAATTTTCCCACAGAATCTGTGAAAGACTATTCTGTCTTCATTTAATTACCTGGACAACTTAGTGAAAATCAGTTGACTATGTAAGTAAAAAATCTCTTTCTAAACTCTGTTTTATTCTATTTACCTAAAGTTAATCTGTATGCCAATACCACATCATGTTGCTTAATGTAGTTTCATAATTAGTCTTAAAGGTACAGTAAACTGGCCAGGCGTGGTGGCTCGTTTCTGTAATCCCAGCACTTAGAGAGGCCAAGGTGGGTGGATCACTTGAGGTCAGGAGGTCAGCAGTTCAAGATCAGCCTGGCCAACAAGGTAAAACCCCATCTCTACTAAAAATACAATTTTTTTTTTTTTGTTTGGGGACAGAGTCTTGCTCCAGGCTAGAGTGCAGTGGCACAATCTCTGCTCACTACAAGCTCCACCTCCTGGGTTCATGCCATTCTTCTGCCTCAGTCTCCCTAGTAGCTGGGATCACAGGCACACACCACCTGCCCAGCTAATGTTCTGTATTTTTAGTAGAGACAGGGTTTCACCATGTTAGCCAGGATGGTCTCGATCTCCTGACCTTGTGATCCATCTGCCTCAGCCTCACAAAGTGCGGGGATTACAGGCGTGAGCTACCATGCACGGCAAAATACAAAAATTTTCTAGGTGTGGTGGCACATGCCTGTAGTCCCAGATACTTGGGAGGGTGAGGCACAACAATCGCTTGAACACAGGAGGGAGACATGCAGTGAACTGAGATCACACCACTGTATTGGGCGACACAGCAAAACTCCATCTGAAGTACAGTTAATGCTTCAATTTTTGTTTTTATCTTTTTATTTTATTTTGGCAACTCTATGTCATTCCCATTTTTTACATAAGTTTTAAAGCAAGATTGTTAATTTCTTCAAAAGTATCTCTGCAGTTTTTATTTAAATTTCATAAATCCACAGATTACTCTGGACAAACTGACATGGTGATAGTATTGAGTCTTCTACCAGTGAACATAGCATATATTTAGTTTATATTTTATTTGTCTCATATAGTCTATGTCCCCACCCAAATCTCACCTTGAATTCCCACATATTGTGTGAGGAACCTGGTGGGAGGTAATTGAATCATGGGGGCAGGTATTTCACAGGCTGTTCTCATGATAGTGGATAAGTCTTACAAGATCCGATGATGTTAAAAATGGGAGCTTCCCTGTGCAAGCTTTCTCTTTGCCTGCTTCCATCCATGTAAGATATGACTTGCTCCTCCTTGCCTTCTGCCATGATTGTGAGGCCTCCCGAGCTGTGTGGAACTGTAATCTATTAAACTCTTTTTCTATATAAATTACCCAGTCTGGGGTATGTCTTTATCCGCAGCATGAAAACAGACTAATACAATAAATTGGTACCAGTACAATGGGGCACTGTTGAAAAGATACGCAAAAATGTGGAAGCGACTTTGGAACTGGGTAACAGGCAGAGGTTAGAACGGTTTGGATGGCTCAGAAGAAGACATGAAAATGTGGAAAAGTTTGTAACTTCCTAGACACTTGTTGAATGGCTTTGCACAAAATCTTGATAGTGCTGTAGACAACATTTAGGTTGAGGTGGTCTCAGATAGAAATGAGAAACTTGTTGGGAATTGGAGCAAAAGTGACTCTTGTTACATTTTAGCAAATAAACTGGAAGCATTTTCCCCCTGACCTAAAGATTTGTGGAACATTGAACTTGAGAGAGATGATTTAGGATATCTAGTGGAAGAAATTTCTAAGCAGCAAAGCATTCAAGAGTTGACTTGAGTGTCATTAAAGGCATTCAGTTTTAAAAGAAAAACAGAGCATAAAAGTTTGGAAAATGTGCAGCCTGACAATGCAATATAAAAAGAAATCCCATTTTCTGAGGAGAAATTCAAGCTTGCTGCAGAAATTTGCATATGTAATGAGGAGTCAAACGTTAATCACAAAAACATTGAGGAAAATATCTCCAGGGAATGTCAGAGACTTTTATAGCAGCCCTCCCATCACAGGCCTGGAGGTTGAGGAGGAAAAAATGGTTTCATGTGCTGGGCCCAGGGTCCCTCTGCTGTGTGCAGTTTAGGGACTTAGTGCTCTGCATCCCAACTACTCCAGCCATGACTAAAAGTAGGGCATGGTACAGATCAGGCTGTTCCTTCAGAGGGTGCAAGCCCCAAGCCTTGGCAGCTTCCACATGGTGTTGAACCTGTGAGTGTACAGAAGTCAAGAATTGAAGTTTGGGAACCCCTGCCTGGATTTCAGAGGATGTATGGAAATCCTCTGATGTCCAGGCAGAAGTTTGCCATAGGGGTGGGATCCTCCATGGAAAACATCTGCTAGGGCAGTGTAGAAGGGAAATGTGGGATGGAAGCCCCCACACAGAATCCCTACTGGGGTACCACCAAGAGGAGATGTGAGAAGAAGGCCACCATCGTCCAGACTCCAGAATGGTAGATCCACTGACAGTTTGCACCATGTACCTGGAAAAGCCGCAGACATTCAATGCCAGCCCATAAAAGCAGCCAGGAGGGAGGCTGTGCCCTGCAAAGCCACAGGGTGGGAGCTGCTCAAGACCATGGGAACCCACCTCTTGCATCAGCATTACCTGGATGTGAGACATGGAGTCAAAGGCTATCATTTTGGAGCTTTAAGCTTTAACTGTCCTGCTCGATTTTGGACTTGCATGGGGCCTGTAGCCGCTTTGTTTGGGCCAATTTCTCCCATTTGGAAAGTCTGTATTTACCCAATGCAAGTACCCCCATTGTATCTGGGAAGTAACTAACTTCCTTTTCATTTTACAGGCTCATAAGCAGAAGGGACTTGCCTTGTCTCAGATGAAACTTGGGACTGGGGACTTTTTAGTTAATGCTGAAATGAGTTAATAATGTGGGGGACTGTTGGGAAGGCATGATTGGTTTTGAAATGTGAGGACACGAGATTTGGGAGGGGCTGGGGCAGCATGATATGGTTTGGCTGTGTCTCCACGTATATCTCATCTTGAATTCCCATGTGTTGTGGGAGGAACCTGATGGGATGTAATTGAATCATGGAGGTTGGTCTTTCCAATGCTGTTCTCATGATAGCGAATAAGTCTCATGGGATCTAATGGTTTTATAAGGGGGAGTTTCCCTGCACAAGTTCTCTATTTGTCTGCTGCCATCCATGTAAGATGTGCCTTTGCTCCTCCTTGCCTTCCACCATTATTGTGAGGCCTCCCCAGACATGTGGAACTGTAAGTCCATTAAACCCTTTTTCCTGTATAAATATCCCAGTCTCAGGTATGTCTTTATTTTTTGTTTTTATTTATTTTTATTTATTTATTTTGAGACAGAGCTTTACTCTTGTAGCCTGGGCTGAGGAGCAATGGCCTGATCTCAGCTCATTGCAGCCTCCCCCTCCCAGCTTCAAGCAATTCTGCCTCTGCCTCCCAAGTAGCTGGGATCACAGGTGCCCACCACCACACCTGACTAATTTTTGTATTTTTAGTAAAGATGAGATTTCACCGTGTTGGTCAGGGTGGTCTTGAACTCCTGACTTCAGAAGATAGACCCACCTTGGCCTCCCAAAGTGCTGGGATTATAGGCATGAGCCACCACACGTGGCCTTGGGTATGTCTTTATCAGTAACATGAAGACAGACTAATAAGTTGTCTAAGTGAAATTTTAATTTTTTTTTTCTGTGCAGATCTTGAATATACTGTTTGACAATTATTCCTGTGTTGTGATTTTAATGAAAATTTTCCTGTGTTATGATCTTTATTCCTGTGTTATGATTTTAACAATGTGGCTACAGACCCCATGCAAGTCCAAAATCCAACAGGGCAATCAAATCTTAAAGCTCCAAAATGATATCCTTTGACTCCATGTCTCACATCTGGGTCACACTGATGAAAAAACTTCAGTTTCAAAATATTGATTGCTGGTATATAGGAATACAGTAATTAAAAAAAAAAATCCATTGTATCCTACCACTTTTCTAAGTTCATATATCAAAATTAGCAGTTTGTTTTCATTTTACTGTTTTAGTATTTTAAAAATAGACTTTATTTTTTAAAGCACTTTCAGGTTTACTGAAAAATTGTAGAGAAAGTACAGTCCCCATTTACCCCCTTTCCCTTAACACATACACACAATTTGTTCTAGTATTGCAATCTTGCATTGCTGCAGTACATTCATTTCCAGTGTTGAACCAATACTGAAACATTATCATTAACTCAATTCCACAGTTTATGGCACAATTTCTTTGTGTTATGTAGTTCTATGGGTTTTTCATGCATGACAATATTATCATGCAGAATAGTTTCACTTTCCTAAAATTTCCCTGCTCCCCTATTCATTCTTCCTTCTCTCTCATCAACCACTGGCAATCACTAATCTTTTTACTCTATGGTTTTGCCTTTTCCAAAATGTCATATAGTTGGAATGATATGGTGTGTGGCCTTTTCAGATTGGTTTCTTTCACTTAGCAGTATGCATTTAAGGTTTCTCTACATCTTTTCATGCCTTTATAGCTCATTTCCTTTAGTGCTGTGTACATCCCTGTCTGGATGTACTACAGTTTATTCATCTATTCACCAAGGACTTCTTGGTTGCTTCCAAGTTTGGTAACTATGAATAAAGTTGCTATAAACATCCGTGTGCAGATTTTCATGTGGACATAAATTTCCAACACATTTTGATAAATACCAAGAAGCATGATTGCTAGATCACATAAAAATATGTTTTGTTTTGTCATAAACTGCCAAACTGTCTTCCACAGCAGCTGTACCATTTTGCATTCCCACCAGCAATGAGTGAGAGTTCCCGTTGCCCCATATCTTTACCAGCATTTGGTGTGGTCTGGGTGCTGTTGACTGAATTGTGCTCCCCTAAAATTCATGTGTTGAAGTTCTACCAACCAGTATATCAGAATCTGACTGTTTTTGGAGATAGGGTCTTTAAAAAGGTAGTTAGAACAAAATGAGGTAATTAGAGTGGGCTCTAATTCAATGAGGTATCCTTATAAGGAGAGAAGATCCAAATACAGACACAGAAGGAATACTGTGAGAAGGCACAGGGAAAAGGTAAACATCTATAAGCCAAACAGAGAAGCCTCAAGAGAAACTAACCCTGCTGACACCTTACCTTGGACGTCTAGTCTTCAGAAGTATGAGAAAATAGATTTCTGGTTTCTGAGCCATCCATACTTGGTTATGGCAGCCCTAGCAAACTAACACACAGGGCTCTGAGTTTTAGCCATTTTAATAGGTGTTTACTGGTATCTCATTGTTTTAATTTGTAATTCCCTAATTATATATAATATTGAGTATCTTTTTAATATGTTTGTTTGTCACCAGTGTATCTTCTTTGGTGAGGTGTCTGTTCAGATCTTTGTCTATCTTTTAATTGTGTTGCTTGTTTGTTTACTGTTGAGTTTCAGGAGTTCTTTGTATATTTTTGATACATGTTCTTTATCAGATATATACATATTTTCCCCCCAGTCTATGAATTTTCCATTAAAGCAATGCTTTTCTGAGCATTCTAGCCAGGGCTCCTTGCATAATGTGGTCTGTCTACTCTGGCTGGTAGGAATTCAGCTTACTTCGGTCTTATTTGAGCTCTAATTAATTATCCAGTTTTCAGCTTTTTATTGATTATTTCCTATATCCTGTGAAATTTTATCCCACATATGTGCATCTCAGCATTCAACCAAAGAATTTTTGGAATGAATAACTGCAGAAAGCTAGAGCTCTATCTTACTGTGGAATGACTCCCTCCTCTTGGGTGGCACTGTCACAAATTCTAGCTGCCACCTTCTACCTGGACTGCCATTGTTGTCCCTACAACTCAGGCAACCAGTCTTTGTTTGAGTTCTGCTTTCCTATATTGAAACCTAAAAACTGAACTTGCAGAACTCATTTTTCTTGTGTTTCTTCCTTCAGAGTTTACAGCACTGCATGGTGTGTTTTCCAACATCTGAAAATATTTCTTTTCACATATATCTTGTCCATGTTTTTGATGTTTATAGTGGGAGTGAACTCTCATGTAACCTTTCACAGGTCGTAATGGAAATCCCATTTATTCGTTTTGAGATGCTTTGAATGCTGAAGGAGCAACCTGTTTGTCAATTTTTTTATAGGCATACAACCTTTTATTTTGACCTCAAATTTTGCACATTTTTAAAATTGATATTAACTTGAGATAAATAGCATCAATCCTCTTTTACACTTGCAGAAACAAACATTTTAGAAATAAAAAAGAGATAGTATTCACTTCTTTCAGACTTTTACATAATTATAAATCCAAAAATAGTGTCAGTTTCACACAGGAAGAACCAAGATATATTATTTTACAGTGTCAGACTTTGCCGTGGTACAAAGTCAGACTTTGGCATCCGGTACAAATTGTCTGTTAAATAATCATGACAAAAGGAAAGAGAAAGGAGAGAGGGAGGGAGACAGAGAGAGAGAGGGAGGGAGAGGAGGCAGGGAGGGAAGGAGACAGAGAGAGAAAGAGAGAGACAGAAAGAGATTTAGAAAGACCAAAATTGCAGGAAAACTGTAAAGAACATATAATAATATATGAGGGAATATATACTATCTGCACTATCTGCAACATTTATGGAAAACAAGTGAGAAATGGGAATTGAAAGAGAATCCATTAAATAACCATGTTATTCATTTAATTTCTGAGCCAATTAATGAATATAAATAAAATAGAAGATATATGGAAATATAATTACATTTTCATTACAGAAGAAGTGCCAAATTAAGGCAGTTCTTTTATTTGCAGGCAAATAGATTTCCTAATATAGAAACCGAAAAGTATATAGACCTATTCTCCAAATCATTGGTAGAACTGGACCACTATATGACAACCTGTCTTTACAAATGGCTTAAAAGGAGCAGGGCCGAGAATGTACTCTTTTCAGTACACCCCAGCTCCCATGAGTGATCAGACCCAAAGGAGCTTGGCTACACGTATAAGTTTCTCCTTGTAAGTTCTCAGTCCGTCTCTAGGGGAGAAGAAATGCTAAAGAAAACTCAGTGCCTTTATATTGATGACAATAATGGTACTGCTCAAAATAATGGAAATTTCAGAAGCATTTGTGATAGGTGTTTCACCCTTTTCTAAGAACAACATGGATTTGTCTTTTCTTATTGCGAGACTACCCCTGTAATGTCAAACGATAGCAATGTTTGACTATGTATATGTTTAACTATGTGTATGTTTAACTATGTTAAAGGAAAAAGTTCGGAGTGTCTACGGAGCAGGCTACATGGAATGTAATTGTTGATAGAGGATAAGAAATTGTTTAAAGGTTGTGAAAAGATGCCCACTTGGGAATTCTGTTCATATTTATTCTCTCAAGCACTGTGGAGAGACAGAACATGGAGACACTGATGCTTGGGATGCCAATTAGCAGGCTATGGTAGCAATTGCAATTACCTACATGGAGGAAGTGGTGGTGTATTTGAGACACATACAACTGGATATGTCACTGTGGAGGTAGGAGGTAGGAGGGACTTCGTTCATCTAAATTTTAATGAAATTGCTATGTCCCAAACCACTTCACACATTAACTGAAAAGTTTAAATCCTGCCCACGGATTTTACCTGAGTCTCTGTTGAGCATCAGTAAAAAGGAGTCTTACCACTCCTTGCCCTATACTGCCTATTTGTTCATTATTTAACTTTCTGTTTTATGTAATTCTGCACAATCTCTGTGATGTTAATATTTAATCCTGAACATAATCCAACACATGTCATGTCATTGAAAATAATACCATGACCCGGGTACACAGTATTTAGAACAATTATGACCTTCAGGTACACAAAACAGGAATTTAACATCATTATTCTATTTTTGTTGTTTAAATTATGTTAACATCGTGTGCATTTATTTTCTTAGAACATTCCATAGACTATTTTCATAGGAACACATAGTTAACTCCCGTCTTGTTATGTGGAAAATTCCCTAGTTATTGTCAGAGAAAGAAATGATTCACCAAGAAATCACAAAACTAACAGACTATGGTATCATTTTAGAGAGAAAATGTCACATCACTAGTTTGAATGGTGAGTGGTGGTGGGAAGTATAGTTATGAAGGTGTTCTATTTATCATAGTTCACTGCAATTCTGACTGCATATACCCATTCAAGTTTCCAATCATAGTTGGTCTTTGTTTCTTTTTCAGGAAAAAAAAAAAATGTAGAGAAGTGGTGAGGAATTGCATTGTTAGAGTCTGTATTAAAAAAAAAAAAGTCTCAAGAGAAGAAAATCTGATATTATCTAAAGAAAGCTCTGTGACTTTGGGGGGTTCTTTGATGATTATACATTTAGAAAGAAGAAAAAAAAGGAGAAGGCGCTCACACATAAATAAAAATTTAAGAGTTGCATGAAACTGTAACAGTGCCAAGAAGGCTAATAAAAAATAATCTGAGCCTTGGAAAATATGCTAGGAACAATAAAAAGAACACTTTTACTAGGTTCAAAACAGGAAGAGGAACAAGGAAGAGAGAGTTCCATTCCTTGCAACAGATGGTATAATGTTAACAGAACAACGTAACTGCTGTTTTGCTTTTGTCCTGTTCATGCAGGGAGTTTGTCTCACTGAAACTGTTAAAGGAAGATAAGATGGTGTTTAAGACCCAATGTAGCTGAGGAAGTAACGAGAGAGATCTCAATGCCAGAACCTCCACCTCAGAGATCTCCAGGCCAAATACCCGAGCACGGAAGGAAAGAATGGCTAGAACCCCGTTTGGCAATTGCTGAAAACCGTGAAGAATGAGATAGGTGACTAGGATCCAGGGAAATAATTCAGTTTTCAAAAAAAGGTAAAACACATGTGTGAGAACTTGATGTCAGCTACTTAGATTGTTTCAGAGTAGTCCTTGGAAAAGAGTAAAACACATGCTAGGTGCCAGTATGAATTTATTAAGAGCAAGCTATGGTATAGCGTATAACTTCCTTTTTCTCAATAAAATAGGAGAATGCAATTTTTTTAAAACTATACATTACCTTCTAGGAAAGCATCTTTCACTCTGCATATTTGTGAGAGTCATCCTTGTTTTTCGCTTATCAGTAGCTCTTTCCTTTTTATTACTGAGTCATATTTCAGTATGAATACACCACAGTTTATTGCTCTCTGTGTAGGCACTTGGACAGTTTTCAGTTTTTGATTACAAAGAATAAAGCTTTCATGAATATTCTCATTACAAACTTTTTTTTGTGTGTTGTTTTCCCATTTTCTTGAGTAAATTCCTAGGCAGGAAACTCCTTGGTTACAGTGAAAATATTTGGTATGTATGAGTTTATGTATCACATGTAAAATCCCAAGCCCCTTCTTCAAAGTGAAGGAAAATATTCTATGTTACATTCCGACACACCATGCATTAGAGTTTCCCTGACCCCATGTTCTTGCTAGTGTTTGGTTTTTCCAATTTTTAAAGTTTTAGCCATTCAGGTTGTGTAGTATAAGTATTGATTGGAAAAATCTATATTAAAATTTCTTAAAACGTCACTGACATATAGTCATAGAACAATCTGGTGGATAATAAATGACTGAATAATTGTTTCCTGGAAATTAAAATCTATGTATCGCCTTTGAGTCTCTTAGTCCGTCAATCAACTCCATGACCATGCAATTTAGCCAAGTTATGCGGGTCTCGTTTTCCTTTTTGGTGAAATAGCTTAATAATAGTTCTGTCTCACAGGTTTGTACTAAAGATGAAATGAAAATACCTATAAGAGAATTAAAAAGATGAGAGTCTTAAAAAGTTCAAGTTGAGTCTCAGGGGCCCCTTTCGTATTCACTGCCTTAAATTGGAGTGGGTTCTTCAACAGCAAACAGTTGGTAAGTATTTCTCTGGAGACATTTATTTTATGCTACCCCAGAATTCCAGAAGACCCTGTACTTAACTTTATATTAATCGGCATTTTTATTATTGCCTGAATGAAAACATAAGTAACCTTAATGAAATCTCTAAATCTGATAGGAGAGTTAATGTTTGGTGTCAGAATTTAGTTGTAAAATACTTGAACAGATTAAAATATGCCGTAATCTAATAGAAATAAATAATTATTTTTTAAAGCAAGCAAACAAAAATTCACTGGACTTACATGGTCTTACTACACTTAAAAAATAATTGCAAAGAAAAAAATTGGTTGAGTATAGCATTACAACCGTAACTACAGAAAAAAGTATTATCTATAACTGTGTTTATAGCATTATATTATTCATATTTTAATGTAGTATTGTGTTTACTTTTGTTAATCATGTTTTAAGGAGGATCTTTTTTTCCAAAAAATTTAAAGTATTTTATTTATTTTATTTTTTGTTTCTGTTTTTGTATTTTTTTAAAATTATACTTTAAGTTCTAGGGTACATGTGCACAATGTGCAGGTCTGTTACATATGTATACATGTGCCATGTTGATGTGCTGCACCCGTTAACTCATCATTTACATTAAGTATATCTCCTAATGCTATACCTCCCCCCCCCCACAACCCCATGACAGGCTCCATTGTGTGATGTTCCCCACCCTGTGTCCAAGTGATCTCATTGTTCAGTTCCCACCTATGAGTGGTATTTGGTTTTCCATCCTTGTGACAGTTTACTCAGAATGATGGTTTCCAGCTTCATCCATGTCCCTACAAAGGACAAGAACTCAACCTTTTTTATGACTGCATAGTATTCCATGGTGCATATGTGCTTAATCCAGTCTATCATTGATGGACATTTGGGTTGATTCCAAGTCTTTGCTATTGTGAATAGTGCCGCAATAAACATACGCATGCATGTGTCTTTATAGCAGCATGATTTATAATCCTTTGTGTATATACCCAGTAAAGGAGGATCTTGAAACAAAATGTATGTTCAAAAGAGAATAAATAAGATGCAGGTATCTTTTAAGTTGAGAAACAGTTGATGATATTTAGTAGAAGATGGTGACATTGATGTGTTATCTTTTAGGCCAAAAGATAAAAGCAAGCAAGAAAGCAAACAAATAACAGTAATAACAAAATTTAAGAACCCCTTGCATGGAAGAGATGTTTATTTCCTCTGGACTGAAAGGTATGACTTATCTAAAGTATGTACATTTGGGGGAAGGTGATTTTAGCTACATGTAGCAGAAATTGAACTTTCTTTTCCTTCTCTCCTAGAATCCTATTTCTTCTGATTTTAGGGCACTTGCCAAATTCTCTTGTAATGTGGACTTGACTGTCTGTCAACCTGAGTGTGAGCTACTTGAGAGCATAGTGTTGAACCTTGAACAACTCAGGAGTCAGGGGCACTGACACCCCACACAGTTGAAAATTTGTGTATAACTTTTGACTCCCCCCAGGCTTAACTAATTGACTACTGTTGACTGGAAGTCTGATCAATAATATAAACCATCAATTAACATATATTTACTTAGTGTATTGTATGTAGTATAACTGTATTCTCACAGTGAAGTAGGCTAGAGAAAAGAAAGTTGTTAAGAAAATCATAAGAAAGAGGAAATATATTTACTATTCATTAAGCGGAAAAGGATTATCACAAAATGTCTTTATTCTTATCCTCTTCACATTAAGTAGGCTGAGGAGGAGGAAGAGAAAGAGGAGGGGTTGGTCTTGCTGTCTCAGGGGTGACAGAGGAAGAAGAGGTGGAAGAGGTAGAAGAAGAGGCAGGAGAGACAGGCACAATAGGTGTAACTTTTATTGAACAAAATCTGACCATAAGTGTATCCACACAGTTCAGACTCATGTTGAAGAGTCAGCTATATTTTGTTGTCTTGTTAATCCTTCACAATTATCACAGAGCCAGGTACACATACTTGAGAGATGTGTGTTAAATTGAGTATAATAGATTATTTAATAAATAAAGATATCCAAGAACGTGACTAGATGCATTTGCAAGGAGACTGCCCCGAGATCCTGCAATTATCATACAACTATGAAGACAAATAATATAGATAATTTAGAAGTAATTTATTTTTGTTTTAGTTGGGAGTTCTGGAAGATCTCTAAAGCCAAGTCTTTATGTCAATTCCATGAAGAATCATGAATCAGCTGCAATAAGTTTGTTTCATTATGAATTCTTCATATGTGGATAAATTTTTATGGATTCATTAGAATTTTTAAAAAATGCACACACACGAAAAACAAAAAGCAAAACAACTAAGAATATCAGTAGTACCTCTTGAAGTAAGGCCAGAATCTATGACTAACTTGGCACATGAAGTATTTAATATCCTGGAAGTGATATTAGATTTTAATGGGGTATGAATCACTCATTTTGTTTTTCTAGAATGTCAGTTTCTGCTATTTTTCTGAAAACCATATGTCATTATGAAAAGAATCAT
Source organism: Piliocolobus tephrosceles (assembly GCF_002776525.5). Lineage (NCBI taxonomy): Eukaryota > Metazoa > Chordata > Mammalia > Primates > Cercopithecidae > Piliocolobus > Piliocolobus tephrosceles. The sequence goes on from NC_045455.1 coordinate 78,271,904, forward strand.
ACTTCAAGTTTAAGGTGTTTTCAGTACTGAATATGATTCATTATTTTTAACTTTTTGTGATTTAAAACCATAATATTCATCTCTATTACTTAAAAACATTTTGTTTGAGTGTGAATAGAGATATTCAGTGAGGCTCACCAAGATCCTATTTAATACTGGCAGAAGTTTTCAGTGTGACATTTTGCAGATAAGAGCTTGTGATTCAAGAGACAAAAGGAATCTTTAGCTTTTTCACTTTAATTCTGGCTGGCATATTCTAACCCCTTTTATTTTCTAATGTCAGTTTTCTGAAATGTATAAATGGATTCTCTATATATTGAAAATTATGCATTAGTTTTCATTGGTATAATTTCAGATTACATGCATATTACTTGTATTATTTTATTTAAGTGTTCTTTCTTTTCTGGTTTTTTTTTTTTTTTGTCACAGTTTGTGTTTTTCTCTTAGAGGTTTGGGTCACTGTTTTAAATATTTACATTTTCAACAAAGATATCTTATGAATAAATTATTCAAGTAATTGATAACATCAACACCAATTGTTCCCACATACTAAAACAAAAAACCTCGAATGAAAATCATTTCAAAAATACAATATGAGTTACTTACAAAAACAAAGGAATTTATTATGGAATCTAAAGATACTGAGTTTTTTTTTTTTATTATTATACTTTAAGTTCTAGGGTACATGTGCATAATGTGCAGGTTTGTTACATATGTATACTTGTGCCATGTTGGTGTGCTGCCCCCATCAACTCGTCAGCACCCATCAATTCGTCATTTATATCAGGTATAACTCCCAATGCAATCCCTCCCCCCTCCCCCACCATGATAGGCCCCGATGTGTGATGTTCCCCTTCCCGAGTCCAAGTGATGTCATTGTTCAGTTCCCACCTATGAGTGAGAACATGCGGTGTTTGGTTTTCTGTTCTTGTGATAGTTTGCTGAGAATGATGGTTTCCAGCTGCATCCATGTCCCTACAAAGGACGCAAACTCATCCTTTTACTGAGATTTTTTAAACAAAGACAATTGGAAGTCCTAGCCAGAGCAATCAGGCCAGAGAAAGAAAGAAAAGGCATTCAAATAGGAAATGAAGGATCAAACTATCTCTCATCACTAATGATACGATTCTATACCTAGAAAAGCCTGAAGACTCCACCCAAAGACTCCTAAAGCTGATGAATTACTTCGGTAAAGTTTCAGGATACAAAATCAGTGTACAAAAATCAATAGCATTTCTCTACACCAATAATGTTCAAGCCAAGAGCCAATTCAAGAATGGAATCTCATTCACAATAGTCACATGAAAATAAACCTAGGAATACAGCTAATCAAGGAAGTGAAAGATTTTTACAAGAAGAATTATGAAATACTGTTGAAAGAAATCAGAGACAAAACAAATGGAAAACCTTCCATGCTTATGGACTGGAAGAATTACTGTTGTTAAAATGGCCTTACTGCCCAAAGTAATCTGCAGATTCAATGCTATTCCTATCAAAGTACCAATAACATTTTTCACAGAATTAGAAAAAACAATCATTCTAAAATTCATATAGAACCAAAAAAGAGCTCAAATAGCCAAAGGAGTCCTAAGCAAAAAGAACAAAGCTGGAGGCACAACATTACATGAATACAAACTACACCATAAGGTTACAGTAGTCAAAACAGTATGATACTGATAAAACAATAGACACATAGACCAGTGGAAGAGAATAGAGAACGCAGAAATAAAGCTGCACCTCTACAGCCATCTAATCTTCAACAAAGTTGACAAAAATATGCAATGGAGGAAGGAACTTCTATTCAATAAAATGATGCTGGGATAGCTGATTAGCCATGTGCAGAAAAATGAAACTGGACCCATGCCCTTCACCATATGCAAAAATTAATTCAAGGTGGAATAAATAATTAAACATAAGATTTCAAACTATAAGAATCCTAGAAGAAAACCTAGGAAACACCATTTTGGATACCAACCTTGAGAAAGAACTTATGACTAAATCCTCAAAAGCAATTGTAACAAAAACAAAAATTGACCAATGAGACCTAACTAAACGAAAGCACTTCTGCACAGTGAAAGACGTTATCAATAGAGTAAGCAAGCAACCTACAGATTTGGAGAAAATATTTGCAAAACTATGCACCTAACAAATGTCTAATATCTAGAATCTATAAGGAACTTAAACAATTGAACAACCAAAACACAAATATCCTCATTAGAAATGGGCAAAGGATATAAATAGATACTTCTCAAAAGAAGACATACATGTGGCCAACAAATATATGAAGAAATGGTCAACATCATTAATCATCAGATAAATTCATATTTTAAAAAATGAGATAGTATCTCACACCAATTACACCAATTAGAATGGCTATTATTAAAAAGCCAAAAAAGAACAAATGTTGGTGAGGCTGTGGAGAAAAGGGAACACTTATATATTACTGATGTGTGTTTAAATTAGTGCAGCTACTGTGGAAAGCAATTTGGAGATTTCTCAAAGAAATTTAAACTACCATTCAACCTAGCAATGTCATTACTAGGTATAGATCCAAAAGAAAAGAAATTGTTCTACCAAACGACACATGCACACGTATGTTCATTGCAGCACTATTCAGAATAGCGTAGACATGGAATTAACCTAGGTTCCCATCAACAGTGGATTCAATAAATAAAATGTGGTACATAATACACCATGGAATACTATGCAGCCATAAAAGGGAATCAAATGCTGCTCATTGCAGCAACATGGGTGCAGTTGGATCCCATTATCCTAAGCAAATTAATGCAAGAACAGAAAACCAAATACCACATGTTCTCACTTATAAGTGGGAGCTAAACATTGGGTACTCATTATATAAAGATGGCAACAATAAACACTAGGAAGTACTAGAGGGGTCAAAGGTTGAAAAACTAACTATTGGATATTATGCTCACTACCTGGGTGATGGGATCATTTGTATCCCAAACCTCAGTCCCACACAACATATTCATGTAACAAATCTGCACATGTACCTCCAAATCTAAAATAAAAATCAAAATTATAAAAAAAGACGATTGTTTTGCTTTGAAAAGTAGATTTGTAAGTAATTTTAAAATCAGAAAAAAGAAACAGTAGATAGAAAAGAGCAACATTATTTTAAGTTCAAAAAATTAAACATGCAAAAGAGATCAAACAAAGCAGTATCTCATACCAAAAGTAAAGATTATGTCATTGAAATGTAATAAGACCATGCCTTACAAGTATTTCAGGAGCAAGAAGAATCTGGGGTCCAGACTGTCTAGCTAGCAGCAGATGGGAGACTTACACCCACTTCAACCTGGGCATAACTTTTTCCCTGCTGTGCATTTTGCAAAATATAAACCTTTATTTGCTACCTCACAGGCTTTTTTCTTATAAGGCTTGGTATGCATTTCAGATTGTTTCTTTTTTGGGGCAATGTTAGGTGTGTTACTCAGGAGGATTTACGGTGGTCAGTTTCCCAGAATGTCTGGTCCTACATTTAAAAATGTGTTTAAAAAGTCACTATAACTCACAGCTAGGGAGAACAGATACCCCAAGTTTGCCAGGAAATTCTGGTTTATACCTTCTGTCCAAGCACAATTATTAATAACAACTGTATTTCACTTCCAACTGTGTCCCAACTGAATGGAAATCTATGGTCACCCCATTTACAGATTACCAGTTGGGTTTTAATTAAGCCATTACCAACCAATCTGTAGTTCGGAGCTCCACTCCTCAAAGAGTAGTACTTAGACTAATCTAACACCCTGTGCATTTCATGATAGCCTGTTAGAATCGCAGGCCTCACTCCAGCTTTACTGAGTCAGAATCTGCATTTTAACAAGATTCCCAGGTGATTCACATGTATAATAAAATTTAAGAAACACTAACCTATAAAAACAGATCAACTTGACATTTGTTTTAGAACAGTTCGTTCTTCGAAAAAAGAGTATAAACACCTATACACAAAATATCAAGCAAAACAAAGAAAGTTGAATAAAGCAAAGGAAAAAAAAGTCAATCTTTTTTCCCATTCTCATTTGCAATTAGATTGCTTTGTTCATTTGCAATTAGATTGTTAATTAACATAGTATTTTAAAAACTTTTGTCTTTATATATTTAGTTTTTTAAATTTTACATTTTTTAACATTGCACCTATCAAAATGTAACCAAAACTTATGTATATAGTTTAAACAGACAACTATGAAACTAATATCTATTTTTACCCTAGTCAAGGCAAGAAAGAGAATATAATTAGCATTTATGATGTACCCCAAGTTCCCTCCAAATGTTTCTATCTTTAATGTAGCTGTTATCCAAAACTTGCAAAAATTATTTTCTCGTTTTTCTTCATAATTTTAACAGACATATATGAATTTCCAAATTATACAATTTAATTTGCCCATTTTAAAATTTTATATGAATGGGATAACACTGCTCGTATGTAGGATTTTATTATTTGTTTTTGTTTATTCAATGTTATATTTGTGAGATTGACACAAGGTGCTACAGGTGATTATGATGTATTTATTTTATTGCGATGTAATTTTCTATTATATGAAAATATAAAAGCTAATGCATTTATTCTATTATTTATAGATTTGTGGGTCATTTTTCTGTTTTTGTTTAGTGACAAAAACAATGCTATTATAAGCATTCTATACATGTATGAAGGTGCAATATAGATCCAGGAATTAAATTGTTAGTTTATAGTATATGTATGTCCTTAGATGTACTAAATAATGACAGTCTATTCTTCAGAGTGTTTTTTAAAATTTACACTCTCACCATTAGTGTTCTTGTATTTATTCCCATGCTTGCGCATTTTGCTAATAATTGGACTTTTAAATTTTTACCAACCTATCAAATGTGTTTTAAATTCTCATATCCATAAAAATTTAGGCATGTTGATGGTGTTTTCTTTGGAGGTTTGAGCATCTGAATATTCTTTCGTAAGCCAAATAGTCATGTTAGTTTAGTTATCTTGTCTTTTCACTTTCTTCAGGGTATGTGTGATGATCATAAATCTCTCCTTTTTTTTTTTTTTTTTTTTTTTTTTTGAGACAGAGTCTCGCTCTGTGGCCCGGGCTGGAGTGCAGTGGCCGGATCTCAGCTCACTGCAAGCTCCACCTCCCGGGTTGACGCCATTCTCCTGCCTCAGCCTCCCGAATAGCTGGGACTACAGGCGCCCGCCACCTCGCCCAGCTAGTTTTTTATATTTTTTAGTAGAGACGGGGTTTCACAGTGTTAGCCAGGATGGTCTCGATCTCCTGACCTCGTGATCCGCCCGTCTCGGCCTCCCAAAGTGCTGGGATTACAGGCTTGAGCCACGGTGCCCGGCCAAGTCTCTGCTTTTGATGTAGTTGAATTTATTATTATTCTTTTATATTAGCATTTATTCTATGTTGTTTAAGAAAACTTTCCCTATTTTGAAATCACAAATCTATTTTATTATATTTAATTTTTATAAATCTTTACAGTTTTGCCTTCTAGATTTCAGTCTTCAAGCCACAGGAATTATTTTTAATATAGAATCAGATATAGATCTTCAATTTTCTTAATACCACTTATTTGGTGTATATTGCCCAACTTTTCATATCAAATATCAAAATATGAATCAATTTGTTTGGGGTCTGCTATTCCATTTCATTAGATATTTGCCTATATTGTTGGTAATGCTAAACTTTATTTGTTACTATAAATATATAAAAAAAACACTGTAATGATTTATGAACTAAACTGATTTGATGGAGTTGAAAAATTCACTGTAAGAATTTCATAATACAATCAGAAGTATCAACAGCAGAATAGACCAAGCTGAGGAATCTCACAGCTCAAATACCAGCTCTTTGAATCAACTTAGTGAGACAAAAATAATGAAAAAAAGAATTTTAAAAAATGAACAAAACCTCTGAGAAATATTGGATTATGTAAAGAGAACAAACATATGATACATTGATATCCCTGAAAAAGAAGGAGAGAGGGCAAGCAGCTTGGAAAACATACTTAAGAATATTGTCCAGGAAAGCTTCTGCAACCTCACTACATAGGTCAACATTCAAATTCAAGAAATCCAGAGAATCCCAGTGAGATAATACAAGATGACCGTCCCCAAGACACATAATCATCACATTCTCCAAGGTCACTGTGAAAGAAAAAATATTAAAGAAAGATAGAAATAAGGGTGGATCACCTACGCAAAGAACCCCATCAGGCTAATAGGAAACCTTTCAGCAGAAACCCTACAATCCAGGAAGGAATTGGCAGTGGGGTGCTATATTCAGCACAGCAACACTGGTGGATCTGGAGGCCATTATCCTATGTGAGTTAATGCGGAAACGGAGAACCAAATACTGCATATTCTCTCTTAGAAGTAGGAGCTGAAAACTGAATACACATGGACACAAAGTAGAGAACAACAGATGCCGGAGTCTACTCGAGAGTGGAGTGTGGGAGGAGGGTGAGGATGGAAGAACTACTCATCAGGTCCTATGCTTATTACCTGGGTGAGGAAATAATCTGCACAGCAAACCCTCACAAAACATATTTACCCATGTAACAAGCCTGCACATGTACCCTCTGCACCTAAAATAAAAGTTGGGGGAGAAAAAAAAGAGGATATAAGAGTTTCCAAAAATAAATTGAAAAACATTAATAGTTTTTCTAATCTTTGCATTTGTTTATGTTTGTAATTATTCTTCCAGCTGATTGGTGTATGGAGATTTCTTTGTGGGCAGATCTTTGACTACTGCTTTAATTTCTTTTATGAATATAGGATTATTTGAGTATTCCATTGCTTGAGTCATTTTTAGTAAGTTCTATTTTTTTCTAGGCATTTTCTAATATTTTTCTTAAAATATTTTGGAATATAAAATTATTTATTATCTCATCGTAATATTACTTGTATTTATGTGCTCCCTTGTTATTCCTGTTATAATTTGTTTGGCATTTTTTGCCCCCTCCTCCTTAGTTTATAAAAGATTTGTCAGCTTTATTAATCTTCGCAGATGCCTAACTTTGAAGTTTTTCCTCCTCTTTTTTAGGTGGATACTTAGCTTCTTCTTTGTCAGCCTTTGTTATTTTGTTTTCTGATACAGATTATATTAGTTTCTTAGAGTTCCACAATAAAGTAGGTGGCTTAAAACAAAAGCATACGTGTATCCTGTCACAGTTCTGGAGGCTAGAGTTGAATGCTGAGTTCAAGGTGTCAGTAGGGTCATGGTCCCTCTGAAGGGTTTTTGGAAGAATTCTCCCTTGTCTCTTACATGTTCTGGTGGGTGTAGGCACTACTGGCACTCTTTGGCTTAAAAATGTATCACTTCAATAGCTTTCTGTATCTTCACAAGGCCTTTCCCCCTCTGTGTGGGTCCGTAAGTGTGTCCAAATTATCTACTCTTATAAGGACAGCAGTCATTGTATTAGGGCCCATCCCAATACAACATAATTTAACTACATCTGCAAGACCTAATTTCCCTCTTCCTAGAAGCAGGGTGTTTCTATATTACAAAATATTTTCTAATTAAGAAAGAAAAACATTAATCTCCCATGTGAAATCAGTCATTGTTCAAATCTTGGAACAATTTCTTTTAGCATTTTCATTATATATTCACCTAATGTAATACATATAGCATAGGTATATTTATAATGTATATACATATTTTTATCTTCTTTTTATAAATAATTCTTCTTTCATTAACTATAGTAACAATTTTTTGTTTACAGATTTAAAACAAAACCACTCTATTTTTAGAAATATCTAAAGTCTATGGCATGTATCAGAATAACCGTGTATCAAAAAATGTTGTGTCTCTATTGTTATATAATTGACAGTATGTCAATATTTCTCAAAAAGTGATTGAAATCTTTATTTGTAAAAGTTACATCAGGTAAAAGATAAAACTTATTTAAAGATGAAAAGGCAATTAAATTGTCAAATAATTATATCTATAAGAAATTACTGTCTTTCAACTAGTAGGAAATTCAAGAGACTCATAATGATCAATAAACCATTTATCCAGTCACCAATTATAGATTTTAAAAGTGGTTTTTCACATCTATTACAAACTTCCAAGTCCATTAAATTCCTCCTCACATCTATTACAAATTTCCAAGTCCATTATATTCCTCCCAAGTACAATTTATTGGCTGTGTAACCTATGTAGTATGTTCACCAAAATGTTTTTACTTTCCTTTTGTATATACATTTAAATCATATATTTAATCTGGCTGCAGTCAAGGGAGATTATTTGACTAGTACTTGTCAATAGAATGTGTGTGTAATTATTGTATGTTACATGTACACTTGTCCTCTAAAGACCCCTAAGTAACTTTTGGTACATCTTCTCTTTCATCAGTACAATTGGATGTAAAGGATTTCAGTATTTTCGGAACACATGATGATGGGATTCCAAATTCCTGTATTATCAGTTGGATATTTGGCCTAAAGAACTGTTCAAACTGCTCCAATCTGAAATGTGAGTCAGATATAAACCATTACTGAGATAAACTGCTGAAATTTCAGTATTTTCAATATGTAATAGCTGCCATGGTATAGACTGTGCTATCATGATCTATGCGGTAGTTGCTACCTTGACTTGTGACACTACTATAGGAAAATAAAAAGAGTGAAATATGTAGCACTTGCTACAGATAATATATAGGATAAAATATATAGCTGAGTTACTTGGAGGCAGCAACAAAGAGATATAGCAGGAAAGATAGATGAATATCCAGGTTATATAGCGGCAAAACATTGAATAGTTTTCATCTCCTGTAACTTGAAATGTAGATAATGTGCTTATTATATTTATAGCTCTAGGGGAATAATTTGGGAAAATGGTATCATAATAGTATGGATTGCTTACCGTTGGCTGTGTTTGGCAATGTATTGCAAGAAAGAGAAAATTGATTTGGTAAAGAATCAGCTAGTTGAAATAAGAAAGGAGAGGGAATGAAGAGAGCCCAGAAACCCAAGGTTTTGCAGATTTTGAAAAATAGATTATGTTTATCTCAAATAAGTAAAAGATGGATTTTAAAATGGCCTTGAATGTCAAGGGCTAATAAAAATTCTTGGTTGAATAGTCACTCAGAACAAATATCAGATTTAAAGGGCAGCCCCTGTAGCAGTTGTTCCAGATCACCCTACAGTAGCCACCATTAAGTTTTAAGAGAGAGCTGTGTACTTAAGAGCTTAGAAATAAGATACACGAAGTAGATTGATTATTTAATTGAATAATTGATGATCACCTTGCCTCATCCAGCAATAAATTCCCACCTGTCAGCATATAAAACCGGTCTTACTCTCCAATTTCTGGTTCTGACTCCTGCTAGTGTTAATTCATTGCTTCAGCTGACATTTTACTGATTACAAAATTAGCTCTTGACAGATCTTGGCAACTCTCATGACCACCGGTGGGTTGTGATTGAGACAACAAACCCCAAAGGCCACATGTTGTAGGAGAAATTAGGTTTCACCTTGGTTCATATTTCAACACTTTCTACCACCAACTGGAACAAATTTAGTGAACTGAGGAGTCTTTATTGACCAATCCGGCAGAGCCAAACTTTCCACGTCTCAGTCTGACACTTGCTCACGGCCCAGAGTCTACAGTGTTCCATCAGATCTATGATCCTGTTCTTAGCCTTGCTGCCCCTGTTTGTTGCTGTTGTTTTACATAATTCATATCCATAATCATAATACAACTGTCTACATTCTTATACTGGCTCTTGCTAATTGTTTCTCATAATCATGTATCCCATTATATGTTATGAGAACTTACTTTGTAACAGGCATCTCAGAAAAAGACAGTAGTTTTGTTTTTTGTTTTTGTATAATTTGAAATAGATCAAGTCTTTGCTCTGGAGCATGAGGTACAGTGGAGGATGAGAAGGACTGGCAAAACTTAATGCTGAAGAAGTAAATGAGAGTGTCCAGGCTGAATGATGAGAGACTCCCCTTCACGCCCACAATGCCCTCCCCAAATCACTTCTAGATATATGTCATATTCCTTCAGGCATTGTATTAGAGGATTCTTCCCTAGATAGTGACCAAAGGAAGAGTATAATAGGTAAATACTGACAGAAGTCATACTTTTTCAGAGGCTCCTGGCTAATTATCCTGTGGTACAATCCACTAGGAACCCACACAGGGTAATCTACACAGAATTTTTTAAGGTCTTACTCTTAAGAATAAATAGGTAGCCAAGAAATCAAAGATATATGAGGAGAGATTCCAACATTAAAGATAAAGAACAAACAAATAAACAACAACAAACAAAGAAGGACAGCAAGGAAATAAACCTAATGGAGGAAACAGAAGGAAAAATAAAACTATAATTTATGGAAAACTTAAAAGTCAAATTGACAACAAGAAAGGAAGGAAGGAAGGAGAAAAAAGGAGAAGAAAAGGAAAGAAAAGAAAAGAAAGAAAAGAGCTGGATAAGAAAAATGTGGTACATATACACCATGGAATACTATGCAGTCATAAAAAAGGAATGAGATCACGTCCTTTGCAGGGACATGGATGGAGCTGGAAGCCATTATCCTCAGCAAACTAACACAAGAACAGAAAACCAAATGTCACATGTTCTCACTTATAAGTGGGAACTGAATAATAAGAACATATGGACACAGGGAGGGGAACATCACACACTGGGGCCTCTTGAGGGAGGGAGAGCATCAGGATAAATAGCTAAAGTATATGGGGCTTAATACCTATGTGATGGATTGATAGGTGCAACCAACCACCATGGCACAAGTTTACCTATATAACAAACCTGCACATCTTGCACACGTATCCCAGAACTTAATATAAAATTAAATTAAAAAGAAAAGAAAAAGAGTTCAGGTACAGTAGCTCATTCCTATAATCCCAGTGCTTTGGAAGGCAAAGGCAGAAGTGTTGCTTGAGGCCTGGAATTTGAGACCAGCCTGGGCAATATAGCAAGACCCCCATCTTTATAAAGAAAAGTTAAAAATTAGCCAGGCATGGTGGCAGGTGCTTGTAAGTCCTAACTGATTAGGAAGCTGAGTGGGGAGGACCACTTGAGTCTTGGAGTTCAGGGTTACAGTGAGCTATGGTCTCACCACTGTATACCAGCCTGGGTGACAGAGCAAGACCCTGTCTCAAAAAAAAAAAAAAAAAAGATTTAAAAAATACATCTGAAATTCTGACATTAAAAATGAACAAGCAAAATGGATGAAAGGGTTAAATGGTAATATAATCTAAGTCCTGGAAAGCAAATTCAAATGACAAAGAGATCAAAAGTAAGAGTTGTGAAACTCAAAGGTTCAATCTAAGATGTCTAACATCTGAAAAGAAAACAGCACTTATAGGCTAGAATAGGTAAAATATATGTGGTGACATCAGTTTTTAAAATCTTATGAATATCTTTCAAAAGGCAGAATACAGATTTCGAAACAGAAAAGCTTACACAGTTTCCAACATAGCAAATTAAAAAAAATCACCAAGCCGTAAGTTATAAAATCTCAACATGTTCAAGATAAATGGCAAATCCTAAATCCTATAAAGTCCAGAAGGGTCAAAGGAATTACTCCTGTATACAGGTATTTGAATGCCAGTGAACTTTTCAAGAACAGCATTGCACAGGCCCGGCGCAGTGGCTCAAGCCTGTAATCCCAGCACTTTGGGAGGCCGAGACGGGTGGATCACGAGGTCAGGAGATCGAGACCACCCTGGCGAACACGGTGAAACCCCGTCTCTACTAAAAAATACAAAAAAAATTAGCCGGCGTGGTGGTGGGCGCCTGTAGTCCCAGCTACTCGGGCTGAGCCAGGAGAATGGCGTGAACCTGGGAGGCGGAGCTTGCAGTGAGCTGAGATCTGGCCACTGCACGCCAGCCTGGGCGACAGAGCGAGACTCCGTCTCAAAAAATAAAAAAATAAAAAAAAAAATAAATAAATAAATAAATAAATAAATAAATAAATAAATAAATAAGAACAGCATTGGACATTAGAAAATAGTAAGACTTTCAAGTTCTTGATGGAAGATGTAGAATTCTATATCCAGCCACACTATGAGACTTGTGGTAAAGTATTTTGGGATGCATATTCTTAAAAATATGCCCTCCATGCTCTCTTTTTCCAGCAGCTTCTGTATGACATTCACCACAAAAAAATAAGTGAAAAAGGAGAAAAATACACATGAAGAGACATATTTATAAAACAGAAAATCCAACACAAGAGTAAATTCCTTGAAAAGTGGTGAGGGGCAAATGGTTCCAGGAAATCAGCTGTATAGGAGGCACTTAGACATTTGCAAAGGTTAGCACAAGATGATAAAAGGCTCCAGGAGGTACATCTCAAAGAAAATGAAAATGGATTTTGTAGATTACCTAATATATGGAGATCTTAGCAGTATTTTACAATTTTGCATAGGAATAGTTTTTGTTACAAATGCAGAAAATCCAGCAATAAGAAATAGGGCAATTAGAAACAGCAGAAAATAAGAAAACTTTTGTAAAAGGAAGCATATGTGGACTATATGTTTGACTGTAAACTATGTACACTCAACTCTTCATATTCACAGGCTCTGTATCTGCAAATTCAACCAACTGTAGACCAAAAATACTTGAATAAAGAATAACACACCAAAAAAATAAAAATAAAAAATACATTACAACTGTTGACATAGTATTTACATTTTGTTAGGTATTATGAATAATCTAGAGATGATTTAAAGTATAAAGGAGGATATGCATAGATTATATACAAATACCGTACCATTTTATATAAGTGACTTGAGCATCCACAGACTTAGGTATCCATTGAGGTTGTAGAACAAATTTCCCATGGATACAAAGGGAGTATATATATATACACACACACACACACACACACACATACACACATACACACACACATATATATACATATACATGATATATACACACATAGAGTATCAAAATTGTGACATAATATTGGGAGAGAAGGGAAAGCTTTTTGTGGACGAGACTGAGTAGCATAAAGTGGGAAATTTCACACTTGGTCTTAGCCATAAGGCCAAGAAGCAATAAAGTCCTAAATTTTTATTTCAGTGTTAGAACTAAGTAGATAATGTTTAAGATAGAAAATTGAGAAACAGGGATATGAGCATATTATTTACACTTATGGAGATAGATTCAGGGCAAAAAATGAAAACATAGAAAAACCTTTTTTGGGGGGAATCTGGAGTGGAGTTTAGAACAGTTAATATTATTATAAAACATGTATGATTTGCTTTTTAACCAATATACATGATTAATTTGAAAACAAATAATAAGTAAATAAAATAAAGACAAAGTTAAAGAATTTTGTATTCTCCTGAGATTGCAAGAAGTCTCTGCTCAGTAAATTCTGGTGAGTTACTCAAGGTTATGTTGCAAGAGAAATTGAAGAATGAGTGGGAGCTTGAGTTTTGGCCTTATCTTAAGGGGGATTTGAAGTTACTGAATAATTTCAATGTAAACCATAATTGTGCATTTTAAAAAGGTCTGTGTGTCATCCCATGGAAAATACTTTGTTCACTTTTTCCATCTAAGGCTGTAAGGACCTTGTTTTGATAGCTATTTGGACTGTTTACCTTCTAGTCCAGCCCTATTTGCTTTTGCCTCATTCTGACGCAGTTACCTCCCCAGATACCCACCCAGTCATACTACAGCTGAAGCCTTGCTGCTAACTTGCACAAATACTGGGAAACCTTCAGTCTGCCTAAATCCAGGGACTTGGCAAACTTACTCTCTGAAGGGCCGGACAGTAAACATCTTTGTTGTGTGTGTGTGTTTGTATGTGTGTGTACAGTTGACTCTTTAACAATGTGGGGTTTAGGGGTAGTGATCTCCCAGGCAGTCAAAAATTCGTGTATAACTTTTGATTCCCCACTTAACTACTAATAGCTTACTGTTTACCAGGAAGCTTACTGATAACATAAACAGTCAACTACCATGTATTTTGTTTATTTTATATATATATATACACACACACACACACACACATACACACACACACACATATATGTATGCACCATATTCTAATAATGAAGTAAGCTAGAGAAAATAAAATGTTATTAAAAATCATAAGGAAGAAAAGTATTTACTATTCACTAAGTGGAAGTGGATTATTACAAACGTCTTCATCTTGTTGTCTTCATGTTGACCAGGCTGAAAAGGAGTGGGAAGAGGAGGTGCTGGTTTCACTGTCTCAGGGGTGGCAGAGGCAGAACATATTAAGTGGACCCATGCAGTTAAAACCTGAGTTGTTCAAAGGTCAGTTGGTCAACTGGATGGATAGATGGATAGATAGATAGATAGATAGATAGATAGATAGATAGATAGATAGATAGATAGATAGATAGATA
>NC_045455.1:78286269-78386802 GCF_002776525.5 Piliocolobus tephrosceles
ATAGATAGATAGATAGATAGATAGATAGATAGATAGATAGATAGATACACACACACACACAGGTACACACATATATAATTATTTTGGGTCCACAATCCTTTAAAAATCATTCAAAAATCATTCTTAGTTCACTGGCCATACAGAAACAAGAAACATGAAAACAACATTCATTTAGCCCTTGGGTCGTAGATTGAAAATTCCTGACCTAACTCATGCTTTATCATAGACTTTAAGCAAATTTAACATTTATTTCATTTGTACTGTTTATAAATACATCATGTATTGTAGTGTTTTCACATCACATTGCCTTTTTGAAATTTTCACAGTCTCCCTATTATTCATCTAAAGCATAGACCCCTTATTGGTGGCTTCAAAGCACTTGGTTAACCAGTTTCACTTTCCCCACTGTTAATTTCTTAACTATGCCTTTTCCCAGACATTCAACAAAGCAGCTCAATATGCCATAAACCACCTACATGGGATCACTCAAAATATGTGTCACAGTGTAGATCCCTAGGCCCAGTTAAGCACATGAAAGAGAATTGCAGACTCCATAAATGGTTATTTTTAAGACACTAAGTGATTCTAATATACTTTCTGTTCTGAAAGCACTGTATCCTGTCAATGCACTTCCCTCACACCAGCTTCTGAAGGACAATAGCCTTCACTGCAGACTTCCCTGTAAGAGTCCCAACTCATGGAGCAACTTCAGTCTTGGTATTCTCCACAGGCCTCGCTAACATAATTCTGTCCCCATTAGTATGGAGCAAGTTACAGATATACAACTTTGCATCTCATCTCACCATCTGACTCTCTTTTGTATGTGTATGTTATTGTGTTTTTTTATGTAAAGAGAGTTCCAGGCCCATGTGCAGAAATAAGCCTCGTTGCAAATTATTCCATAATTACGGATGGCTTCTACCCAAATATAGAAGAAAACCTGCTTCGAAATAACAATATAAAAAGAAATCTGTCTAATTCTGGCAAAATGTTAGACTCGGTTGGCCAGAATCCTTATCCATCCAAACAATAAAAGATTCTGGGAAAAAATAATTGTATCATTTTCAATAATTGTACAAACTTCTAATAAAGAAAAGGAAACCTGTAGGGTCTAAAAACGAAAAGGAATATTGTGATTCACAGCAGTAGGAACAGGAGCTGATGATGGTCATGGCAGGCCTGGAGGATCATCAGGCCACCGTGAGAAGGGCAACTGGAAGAAGAAATCATCACAAACCTGGATGCGAAGGCTGCAACCCCAGGGAGAGGAGACCAACAAATTGCACCTGTTTGTTCAGTGACATAGCAATAAATTTGCCTCCTTCCAGTCCTAGCCAAGAATTATATTTTTCTAAGAGAAACCTAACTGTTAATCTACAATCTAATTCTAAATTTGAGATCAGATGTACACTAACTGTACAATGTAGGAAAATCAAAACACAACATATAAATCCCTGATTTGGTTTGGATCTGTGTCTCCACCCAAATCTCATGTTCAATTGTAATCCTCAATGTTAGAGGTGGGGCCTGTTGGGAGGAGATTGGATCGTGGAAGTGGATCCTTCATGAATGGTTTAGCACCTTCCCTTTGGTGCTGTTCTTATGATACAGTTCTCACAAGATATAGTTGTTTAAACATGTGTGGCATCTATCCCTACTTCCTCCTGTTCCAGCCATGTAAGACATGCCTGCTTCCCCTTTGCCTTCTGCCAAAATTTTAAGTTTCCTAAGACCTCCCCAGCCATGCTTCTTGTACAGCCTATGGAACCCTGAGGAAATTAAACCTCTTTTCTTTGTAAATTATGCAGTTTCAGGTACTTCTTTATAGCAGTGCAAGAATGGACTAATACAATCCCCTAAATATATAACATAGCAATGAAAAAAAAAGAGACAGATAAAAATCACTTAAAAGCTACAGAATTTCTTTGGAGTAGTTGGATAACCTTTGGAAAATTACCCAACATCCAACACAGAGAGATGAGGAGATGGGGGAAAACACAAATAATTAAAGGGAAATGTCCAACTTACCTATAAAAGAATTTTCAGGAAAAAAAAAGAAATAATAGAACCATGAATCTTAACATTTAAAAGCATTCCATGTTTCATGTTTTGAGCAGATCAAAAAATGCCATAATTAATTATATTAAAATAAAACTGTAAAATACTAAAGACAAATGAAGTCACCTTAAAAACCCCCAGAAAGGAATAAGAGATTATGTACAAAACAATAGTAAATAGACTGATGAAAATCTTCTTAATTGTAGCAGAAGAGGCAAGAAAAACATAAAGTAATATTTTCAATGTTGTGGTAGAGACTAAACTATCGTTGAATGGGAGTGAAATACAGAAAATTTTGATGAATGAATCAGATATTAAAAAAGAAATCGAAGTGTATGTTATTCTGTGAAGGAGGTTTCAAGGATATACTTCAGGAAGAAGAGAAGAAAGTTGAACTCAGAGAACAGCAAGATACAATAAAAAATATTATCTATCTATGTTATATATATGCACACACATATATATATGCACACACACATACATGCATATATAGAAAATAGTGTTTAAACAATAGTTTATATATATGAATACTATTGTTTTTATATGTATGTGTGTGTGTATATGTGTATATATATACATATACACATACATATACATGCTAATTTGAGGAGCATTGAAACTGGCCAGTACAAGAGAATAATAATGTAACTGATAATAAGATAATTCTTAATATTAAATACTGGTGTGATATTCATATTATTTAATAACTAGCTTGAAATCTTAAACTAATTTAAAGTTAAAATATAAATTGAAATTTAAAATATATATTACTTTCCATTCTGTAACAAATACATTATTCAAATCTGCTTACCAAGTGATATAATTTATAATGCAAATCTTTTATTAATAATTCAAAAAATTTCCAAATCATTTGCTAAATCTTAGAAATTTTTGCTATGACTTCTTTGACGAATATTTTGCTTGCTGAATATTGCTTCCACTTGTGCCATGACTTTAAAGTAACAACAGTGACCTCTTACTGACCTCCCACCAATTACATCGGTAGTTATTACCTAATAGTTTTAAGAAAAAAAATTATCTTAAAATCAATGACGTTGTTAATGGTGTTTTCCCCTCTCTCTGCTTTTGGCAAACTACAAAGAAAAATAAAGTCCTAAACAAACTCAGAAAGGAACAAGACATTATCTATAACACAATTCAACAGATGGAAGTCTTCATCAGTTTTATAACACTTACAATACTGTCAGATAACTTTATATAATCATATCTCCATTTTTGACCAAGTCATGAAAATCATGACTTGGATTTCCATTTACTTTTGCAGACCAGATGACACGTGGTATAGGTGGATAATTAAGAAAATGAGCACATTGTCTGGGCTGCTAATTACACCTCTACCATGGAGATGTGAAATGACCCCAAACTGTTTCAGTTTTTTCACTTGAAAATGGAGATGATGATGAAAGTTATATCATTCTAACAAGTTAGTATGCATTAACAGTTATGCCTCACACGGGACAAATGTCATACAGACATTAGTTCTATTTATAGTAATGGAAATGAGGTGAATATTCACGATGGATGAGTATTTCAGGGTTTTTCATGAACCAGTACAATTAAATGGAGGTAAAATACAACAGGAAGCTCATCTTTCCTGTTTGAGGCCCCAAGCCACCACAAATTGTCCTTTGGTTCCTGTGGTCTTCCTCTTGTTGCTGGCATGCTCACTATGCCAGTGGAACACCGTAGTGCCTGACCAGAGACAGCAGTGGCTCTTTAATATCAGCCATGGGCTTTCTTGGTCTCTCCCAGAATCTCTCAGAACCAGACAAGTTGAGGAGCCAGATAGGCATTTGTTCCCCAGCGGTGCCAGCTCTGCTGCCATTGTGCCTTGTCCTGTCCTGACTGGGCTCACTCTGACTATGCAGACTTATTAACGTGGGAGGTGCAGGATCACCGGTGAAGTGGCTGGTGCTGGGACATAACCCTGGCTTTTCGGGACCAGATGTGTCCCGTGCTTGGGGAATTAAAATGGTAATGTCTAGGAAGCAAGAATTTCAAGGTGCTGACTGCAAAGGCACTGAACAATCAGAATGAATTGGCTTTGAAGGAAATAGATCTGAAAGCAGTGCAAGGCTGAGCCAAAAGAAAAATTCTGGCTGCTACCTACTCTTCTCAAACTATCCTCTATATTTTAAAGCAAGTGGAAAAGAGCTAATAAAATAAAGCTCTATAATGAAAACAGATGACTATATATTATGCCTTGTGTTGCATAATCTGTTGTGCATGCCATTGTCCAACCTCATAAACTCACCTGACAGGTGATCAGTGAACTGAGAACTTTGGGTTGATTGGATATGACGGTTCCTGCTGCAGCATCTTAAAACAAGCAAAGCAAAAGTAGACGTTTAATTCAATATTTTGTTATATTGATGATAGGAATTATTTGCATTCGTGTTTTTCCTTCTAACTTCACTTTACGTTAAGGGAGTACAAGTGCAGGTTTGTAACATGAGTAAATAACGTGTTGTGGAGATTTAATGTACAGGTTATTTCATCAGTTGGGTAATGAGCATAGTATCCAAGAGGCAGTTTCTCAGTCCTCACCCTTCTCCCAACACTCTTCACCCTCAAGTAGGCCCTACTGTCTATTGCCCTGTTCTTTGTGTACATATGTACTCAGTGTTTAGCTCCCACTTGTAAGTGGGAACGTGTGGTATTTGGTTTTCTGTTCCTGTGTTGACTTCCTTAGGATAATAGTCTCCATCTGCATCCAGGTCATTGTAAATAACATGATCTTGTTCTTCTTTGTGGCTGTGTAGTATGCCAGGCTGTATATGTACTACTTTTTTTTTTTTATTTTCTAGTTCAGCATGATGGGCATCTACGTTGATTCTATGTAT
The DNA here is from genome assembly GCF_002776525.5 of Piliocolobus tephrosceles. Lineage (NCBI taxonomy): Eukaryota > Metazoa > Chordata > Mammalia > Primates > Cercopithecidae > Piliocolobus > Piliocolobus tephrosceles. Next base: position 78,291,192 of record NC_045455.1, read on the forward strand.
TTGGTATTGTTAATAGTGCTGCAGTGAACATACATGTTCATGTGTCTTTGTGATAGAATGATTTATATTGCCTTGGGTATATACCCAGTAATGGAATCGCTGGGTTGAATGGTAATTCTGTGTTAAGTTCTTTGAGAAATCCAAACCTTCCACAGTGGTTGAACTAATTTACATTCCCACTAACAGTGTATAAGCACTGCCTTTTCTCCACAATCTTGCCAGCATCTGCTATTTTATTACTTATAGTCATTCTGACAGTTGTTAGGTGGTAATTCATTGTGGTTTTGATTTGCATTTATATAATGATTAGTGATATTGAATTTTTTCATATGTTTGTTGGTCGCTTGTATATCTGTCTTCTTTTGAGAAGTGTCTGCTCGTGTCCTTTATCCATTTTTTAACGAGGTTTCTTTTTGTTGCTTGTAAATGTGTTTAAGTTTGTTACAGATTATGGATATTAGACTTTTTTTAAATGCAAATATTTTCAATTCAAATACTTTGCAAATATTTTCTCCATTCTGTAGGTTTTCCGTTTACTCTGTTGATAGTTTCTTTTGCTATGCAGAAGCGCTTTAGTTCAGTTAGGTCTCGCTTGTAACTTTTTGTTTTTGTTGCTTTTGGAGTCTTTTTCATGAAATATTTGCCAAAGCCTATGTCCATCATAGTATTTCATAGGTTTTCTTCTAGAATGGTTATAGTTTTAGATTTTACATTTTAGTCTTTAATCCACCTTGAGTTGATTTTTGTATATGGTGAAAGAAGGGGTCCACTTTCAGTCTCCTGCATATGTGTAGCCAGTTATTCCAGGTCTTGAATAGGGAGTCCTTTCACCATTGCTTGTTATTATCAACTTTGCTGAAGTTCAGATGGTTATAGGTGGCCTTTATTTATAAGTTTGCTAACCAGTTCCGTTGGTCTATGTGTTTGTTTTTTTCTACCAATACCATGCTGTTCTGATTACTAAAGCCTTGTAGTACAGTTTGAAGTCAGGTAGTAATATCATTTAGATCTGTGTCCCTGCCAAAATCTCTTGCTGAATGTAGCCCCCAGTGTTGAAAGTGGAGCCTGGTGGGAGGTGATTGAATCATGGGGGCATTTTTTTTTTTTTTTTTTTCATGAATGGTTTAGCATCATCCTCTTGGTGGTGTTCTCCTGACGGTGAGTAAGTTCTTGTGAGATCTGGTTGTTTAAAAGTGTGTAGCACCTCCTTCCTCACTCTCCCTCTTGCTCCTGCTCCAGCCATGTGATGTGTCTGCTCTCCCTTTGCCTTATGCCTTGATTGTAAGTTTCCTGAGGCCACTTCAGAAGATGAGCAAATGCCAGCATCACGTGTCCTGCACAGCCAGTGGAACCATGAGCCAATTAAACCTCTTTTCTTTATAAATTACCCAGTCTCAGGTATTTCCTTATAGCAATGTGAGAATAGACTCATACAAGTAGTGTCATACCTCTCGCTTTGTTCTTTTTACTTGGGAATTCTTTGGCTATGCAGGCTCATTTTTGGTTCCCCATGAATTTTGGAATAAAGTTTTCTAAATCTGTGAAAATATGATAGTATGATAGAAATAGCATTGAATCTGTAAATTGCTTTGGGCAGTATGGCCATTTCAACAATACTGATTCTTCTAATCCACGAGCATGAAATGTTTTTCTATTTGTGTTGTGTCTGATTTCTTTCAGTAGTGCTTTGTAATTCTCATTGTAGAGATCTTTCACCTCCCTAGTTACTTGTATTTCCAGGTATTGGATTATTTTTTGTGGCTATTGTCAGTGAGACTGTGTACTTGATTTTTTTTTCTCAGTTGGAGTGTTACTGGTTTATAGAAATGTTACTGATTTTAATACATTTATTTTGTGTTCTGAAACGTTGCTGAAGTTTTTTTATTAGGTGGAGGAGCCTTTCAGCAGAGACTACGAGGTTCTCTAGGTATAGAATTATATCTTCTGAGAAGGCAGATAGTTGACTTCCTGTGTTTCTATTTGGTTTCCTTGTATTTCTTCTCTTGCCTGATTGTTCTGGCTAGGACTTCCAAAATGATGTTTAACAGGAGTGGTGAGAATGGGCATTCTAGACTTATTCTGTTTCTCAAGGGGAATGCTTCCAGCTTTTGTCCATTCAGTATGAGTTTTGCTGTGGGTTCATCATAAATAGTTCTTATTATTTTGAGGTATGTGCCTTTGATATTTAGTTTGTTGAGGGTTTCTAGTATGAGGGGATATTGAATTTTATCAGAAGACTTTTCTGTCTGTTGAGATAAGCATGTAGTTTTTTGTTATAGTTCTGTTTGTGTTATGAGCCACATTGATTGATTTGTGTATATAGAACCAACCTTTCCAACTAGGAATAAAGCCTACTTCATCACAGGAATAGCATCTTGATGTGCTGTCAGATCCAGTTTGCTAATATTTTGTTGAGGATTTTTACATCTATGTTCTTCAGGAATATTGGTCTAAGTTTTTCTTTTTTGTGTCTGTGCCAGGTTTTGGTATCACAGTGATGCTGACCTCATAGAATTAGTTAAGGATGAGTCCTTCTTCCTCTATTTATGGCAGTAATTTTAGTAGTATTGTTACCAGCTCTTTTTTATACATCCAGTGGATTTCAGCTGCAAATCCGTCTGGTTCAGGGCCTTTTCTGGTTGACAGGTTTTTTATTACTGATGGAATTTTGGAAGTCATTATTAGTCTGTTTAGGGATTCAATTTCTTCCTGGTCCAATATTGAGAAATTGTGTATTTCTAGGAATTCATTTATTTATTCCTGGTTTTCTAGTATTGTGTGCATAGAGGTATTTATAATAGTCTCTGAGAGTTTTTTTTTTTTAATTTTCTGAGGAGTCAGAGATGATGTCCACTTTGTCATTTCTGATTGTGTTCATTTCAGTTTTCTCTCTTTTTTTCTTTATTAGTCTAGATAGTTGTATACCAATCTTCTTTATTCTTTTGAAGAACACACTTCTGGTTTTGTTTATCTTTTGTAAGTCTTTTCATGCCTCCAGTTTGTTCAGTTCAGCTCTGATTTTGGTTATTTCTTTTCTTCTGCTACCTTAGTGGTTGGTTTGCTCTTGTTTTCATAGTTCTCCTAGGTGTGATGTTAAGTTGTTAAATTGTGATCTTTCTAACTTTTTGAAGTGAATTTGTAATGCTATAAACTTTCCTCTTATACTGCTTGAGCTATGCTCCAGGGATTCTGGTATGTTGTATCTTTGTTTCCATTAGTTTTAAAGAACTTCTTGATTTCTGCCTTAATTTCATTGTTTACCCAAAAGCCATTCAGAGGTGTATTGTTTAATTTATATGTAATTGTATGGTTTTGAGAGATCTTATTTATATTGATTTCCATTTTAATTACACTGTGATCTGAGAGTGTGGTTGGTATGATTTTGATTTTGTGAATTTGCTGAGAATTGCTTTATGGTCAAGCATGTGGTGAGTTTTAGAGTATGTGCCATGCGCAGATGAGAATAATGGATATTCTGGTTTTGTTTGGAGAATCCTATACATGTTTGTTTAGTCATTTTGGTCAAATGTTGAGTTTAGATCCCAAATATCTTGGTTAGTTATCTGCCTCATTGATCTATCTAACACTGTTAGTAGGGTATTTAAGTCTTCCACTATTATTAAGCAGTTATCTACGTGTATGCATAGGTCTCTAGAAACTTGTTTTATGAATATGGGTGTTCCAGTGTTGGGTACACATACATTTAGAATAGTTAAGTCTTCTTATTAAATTTAACCCTTTATTCAAAAAGGAAAGCATTGTTGATTTAAAGCATGTTTGTCTGAAATAAGGATAGCAACCCTGCTTTTTTTGGCCTTTGCTTTGAGCCTATGAGTATCTTTGCATGTGAGATGGGTGTCTTGAAGATAGCATACCATTGGGTTTTGCTTCTTTATCCCATGTGTCAGTCTGTGTCTTTCAAATGGGGCATTTATCTCATTTATGTTCAAGGTTTATACTGATGTGTGCAGATTTAACCTTGTCATTATCTTGTTAGCCAGTTGTTATGCAGACTTGTTTATGTGGTTGCTTCATAATCTTTGGGCCCAGATGGTTTCATAAAGAGCTGTGTGAAATTAACACCAGTTTTATCTATTCTACAAAGTAGAAGAGATGGTCTGTGTACTATCTCTATGTCAATGGTCTATGTACTAAATTGCATTTTTGTCATGGCTGGCTACAGTCTCTTGTTTCCATGTTTACCATTCCCTTAAGGACCTCTTCTGAAGCAGGTCTGGTGGTAACAAATTCTGTTAGCATTTGCTTCTCTGAAAAAAAGTTTATTTCTCCTTCACTTATGAAGCTTATTTTGGCTGGATTTGAAATTCTTGGTTGAAATTTATTTTCTTTCAGGATGCTGAACATAGGCACTCATTCTCTTCTGGCTTGTAGACTGCTGAAAGGCCCACTGTTAGCCTGATGGGGTTCCCTTTGTAGATGACCTTTCCCCTTCTCTCTAGCTACCTTAAATATTTTTTCTTACTTACTGACCTTTAAGAATCTGATGACTATTTGTCTTGGGAATGGTCATTTTTGTATAGTATCTCCCAGAGCTTTGCTGACTTTCTTCAATTTGAATGTTGACCTCTCTAGGGAGTTTTGGGAAGTTTTCTTGGAAAATATCCTCAAATAATTTTTCCAAGTTGATTGCTCTCTTTCCTCTTTCAGGGATGCCACTGAGTTGTAGGTTTTGTTTCTTTACATAATCTCATATTTCTTGAAGGTTTTGTTAATGTTTTTTAAATTTTTTCTTTATTTTGGTCTGACTGAGTTTATTCAAAGAACTGATCTTTGAGTTCTGAGATTCTTTCCTCAGCTTGGTCTATTATGATTTTATACTTATGATTGTATTATGAAATTCTTGTAGTGAGTTTTCAGCTCTATCAGATCAGTTTAGGTCCTTTCTTAAAAATGGCTCTTTTGTCTTTCAGCTCTTATATTGTTTTCCTAGCTTCCTTAGATTTCTTGGATTGGGTTTTAAGTTTCTCTTGAATCTGGATGATTTTCATTTCCATCCAGATTCTGAAAGTTCTGTCTGTCATTTCAGTGTGTTTGAGAACTATTTCTGGGGAAGTAGTGCAATCATTTGGAGGTAAGAACACACTCTGGTTTTTTAAGTTGCCAGAGTTCTTGCATTGGTTCTTTATCATCTGTGTGGGCTAATGATCCTGTAATCTTTCAAGTTGCTATACTTTGGATGGGGCTTATTGGTTTTATATTCTGTGATGCCCTTGTGCATTTGATTGTGGTATAAATTGGATTCAGTTGACTGGATTCATTTCTGGACAGTTTCACAGGGGTCTAAGGCTCAGATCAGCACTCTTGGGCTGCATGCTCTAACCCTGGGGACTGGGACCAGGCCCACAGCTTTGTTCTTTGACTCCTCAGGCATCCTCTTTCGCCAGAGGGGCTGAGGTATTCCCAGTCCACTGGTAACAACCCTCTTAAGGGGTCATGCCGGCAAAAGTACTTCACTGGGGAAGTGGCAGTGAGGCCTATGCTTTCAATCACCAATGAAGTGGTACAAGAAGGCTGTGAGCAAAAGCACACTGGTGAAGCAGTGTGGGGTGCTGTCAGCAGGTGCATGCTGGGAGTGGCTCATCTGCAGAAGCTCTCTGATGATTTGGTGGTATCTGCCAGTGAAGATATTATGGCAATGGCCACTGGGAAATGCCACAGTTGGAGTCTCAGACTGCACTACTGGGAGAGGCCAGCAGACGGGGGCTGTCAGATCAGACTGTCCCCATCCCATGAGCAGACAGTCCTGTTCCACCCATGTCTTATAGGCAACAAAGGCCCAAGCCACCTAGAGGAGCATGGTGAGCCTTGGGGTATGGGTGTCCCCAGCCATGTGCCACTGCTGCCATTACCATGCCAAACCCTGTAGGCTCTACACCACTTAGAGTCCTGTCCCTGTCAACTCTCTAAGCAGCTCTCTCTGCCAACTCAAATGTTCATGTGGGTCATCAGTTCCCCTTCAGCTAGGATTCCAGAGGTCTGTGGTGATATTTGGCCACTCATGCCTATTTGACTCATACTTTCCCTAGGAGCTGCCCAGGGCACAAAGCGCATCCTGGCACTCAGCAATCTTGTGCAGAGTTCCCAGCCTTCTCCCCTTTCAGGGCAGGATATATGGCCTTCCTCTATTTATTCCCAATGCCTTCTTTCTGAAAATCTGCTTAGAGTGTGCCAGTCTTCTTCATGGTCTGGTCTCTCAATAGGTTGGAGAAGCTATTCTTAGCAGCATGCAGTCAGCCATCTTGGCTCTTGTCCCAGTATTAATTTCTATTTTAAAAAATATTTCATGAAATATTATTTTGTTCTTTATCACTGATTTTGTTGGATTATGTGACATGTCTCACCTAAATCCTGGCTGTGTCTGAAAGTTTGGACAGGTAGAAGTTCCAGGAAAGAGATCTGGATGGCTAGTGACTTGCAGGATCACTGAAGGGTAGCAGCTTACGATAGTGGCCTTTGATGTACATGAATATAAATATATATTTTGACAACTGCTCTGACCTCATGTATGCACTAAAAATGTCCAGTTCAAAAAAGTAGAAAAAGCCTAGCAGATTAAGCCTGAAGTAAAAGAATGGTAATACACAAATGTAAACAGGTGACATAGGTACAATAAAGATTAAGAAAATCCAAAATTGGTTCCCTAAGAACTCCTAAAATAGACATATCTAAGATTTAATTAACACAACTTCAAATTTCTTACAAAAAATACTAGTAAGTTAATTTCAGTAAAAATGTGTGTGTTTATATGTGATACATTCTAACCATGTATGATTATCCCCCAAAATACAAAAATGTAAAGATGACTTGACTTTTTAAAATGTTTGATATAATTTACTATAATGATGGAACAAAATAGAGTAATTCATCCTTTAGAGAATTGTCTCAAAAATATAATGAGATTTTTAATCTATCAGAATTAATAATAGAACCTAGCAATGCAAATTATAGTTAGAAATCATTACTATTGCAAATACTAGTTTTATATTTTTAAATTACAAATACATATTACAGATTGTGAAAATATATGTTGCAAATATTTAAATATCATATTCATTTTTAAAGCCCTTTCCCCATGATATTTTGTTTATAACTATTATCACTCTTCTTCTTATAATATAGTTTATCAAGTTACAAATATTTCCTCCTACAGTATTATATGCTTCTTGAAACCAGGGAAAAAGTAAAATTTATTGAATGTCTCCTGAGTCAGTTTTGTTTCCAATGCATTCTACATGTTCAATCAGTGTTTCCTAAATGGAAATAAAATAGGAAACACACAGCAGTTCTGGAGTAAATGAAATGTCCTTCAATAAAATAAGAAAGAATCTTATTCCTAGATTTGACACTTTAGCTTGAATCTTGGCCGTTTATGGAGTACACCCACAGAGGAAGTGGACATAGAGTAATAGATTTTGATGAAGAAGAAGAGAGGGTGAAACGATGATGTTGATTCTATTAGCTGCTAGAACAGGGAACTCTCCACTGAAAGAATGCAGGAATGGAATAGACAATAGCCAAGAAAAATACCATTTGTATCATAATTTAAACTACAATTTAGCCTGTTGGTTCCGGGGCAAAGCTATTGAAGGATAACTGCTACTTTGCTTTTACCTCCTTGGAGTTGATCTCAAAGGAAAAATGCTATTAAATGGTTACCACTTTCAATATCAGTGAATCATTCAGTATTAATCGTAGCCACGGAAAAATCAGTTATGTCTGAGGACACTGTCACATTCATTTGATAGCCAGCAATTGCTATTTATATAAGGTAACATTAAATATGAGAAATGACATAAGTGAAATCAAAAGGAAATGAAACCATTTTTGAACAAGACTATGACTCAATAGTGAACTAAAATCAATGAAGAGAAAGTAGAGGGTTTTTTTTTTTTTTTTTTCCAGAGTAAATCTGATAAAATGGTTATACTGTGAATTTTTCCTATTTTCCCATTTTATAGTGAGGTTTAGCTTATGTGACAGCAGCCCAGCACCAAATGTTCTCTGACACACTAAGGATTTTCTTGCCACAACACTGGACATTTCGAAGCCTAAGAAAAAGGAAATCTTATGAATGACTTTGTCACTACTCTTGACCACACAGTAAGATCCTTCCCTTCTTTTAAAATTTGTCTCAAACCTCTTTATTTTATGAAGGCTTTTATAAATGATTCCATAATCTCTCAGATTTTTCATCTTTATGACAAAACTTCTTTCACTTTAGCACTGAATTGTCTACTTTTATATATCTCAATCACTTTGTACTTACACATAGGTTTCTTTTTTTGGCTTTCCCACTGTATGATAGGGATTAAAACTTGTGTTTCCTTTAATAATGAGATACTAAAATAGAAAAGAGTACTCACAGTACCCTAACAGCCTAAACAACTACTGTTACCATTTCTCTGATTCTGTGTGCCATCTATATGAACATCACAGATACAGCTATCCACTCTCTTTTTCTCACTTAAGTACTTTGACCTGCTGTTAAATAGTCTGAATCTGTAAAATGATATTTAACAGATGCATCAGTATAGTTTGGATGTTTGTATCCACCAGATCTCATATTGAAACGTAATCCCCAATGTTGAAAGTGCAGCCTAGTGGGAGGTAATTGGATCATGGGGGCAATTCCTCATGAATGGCCTAGTGCTCTCTCAGTGGTAATAAGTTCATAGTAATGAGTTCACTCAAGATCTGGTTGTTAAAAAGAGTCTGGGACCTCTCTCACTCTCTCTTGCTCCCTCTCTCACCATATAATACAATGGCTCCTCTCCACCTTCCACCATGGGTAAAAGTTTCCTGAGGCCCCACTAGAAGCAGAACTGGCACCGTGCTCCTTGTACAGTCCACAGAACTGTGAGCCAAATAAACCTCTTTTCTTTGTAAATTACCCAGCCTCAGGTATTCTTTTATAGCAACACAAAATGGAAGCAATGGAAATAAACAATGGAAATAACAAGTTTCTAGAATCTTCAAGTCAATATCCCAAAAGGCTAGAATCAGAGGAGAACTGATGGTAAAAAGAAGCAAAGGGTGTAAGGAATCAGCACTGAATATACATTTGATATGCCAGTTTCTATTATAGGTGTTTTACAGATAGGATACCAGTTATATCATTGCAACAATCCCACTCAGTGAGCACTGTTGCTCACATTTTATACATGAAGCTGTGAGTACAAGTGGCCAAGTGTTTTGGACAGAGTCAGGCTGCTTGTAGCTGGCAGAGCCAGGAATTGCACCCACTATCATGTAGTTAGACTAAAAATGCTCATTTCTTTTCAAAACACTGTGTATCTCACGAAGAGAAATATTTTAATTTGTATTGTAACTGAGAGAATATAATTGAGACTTTTGGAAGAGAGAGAATTAAAAATTAAGCTTTGGGGTTTGTTTGTAGTTATAAATACCACTTTCAGATTTTTTTTCACTTTATATTTCCTACTCAAAGATTTGTTAAAATATAAACTTTACCAAAGACATACCCAATTCTTCCACTGGTAATGTTTTTATTTTTGTGTCGTTCCTGGTTTACATTTTCATGAAAATATATTTCATTCAAAACAAATATTGCTGTAAACCTGCATCATAATTAATAACTAATTTTCTTTACAGACTGTCATAATTTTAGAATCTGGCTTGATTTTCACTCGTTTTGCTCTTCTTTTTGCAAATCACCAGGAAAAAATACAGAAAATCAAATTGAATCAACATTGCTTTTATGTCTGCCACATTAACTACACTACAACTTTTTGAAGAGAACTCAGCAAAAAGATATCATGAAGATTAACACCAGAGTGTTACATACAGAAGATAGATGTTAGAGCCAACAGGCAACATTTGTTATTTCCATAAATACTTACATTTATCTAAATTCTAGAAAGAAAAAATGCAAATTAATGCAATAACTCTTGTCTCTTAGGAAGATATTTTCAAATGTGTTGTTACACTATCATTTATTCAGTGCCATAAATAAACTTCAGTGTTAACAAGCATTAATTAAATCAAGGTCTCTGACCTAGGATCTAGCTATCAAGTCAAACTGTAACAAATCATAAAATGTAATCACATCTAAACTCTTCATTGTTATAGGAGTAAATGAAGTGGAGTAAATTAAGAGCAATGTGATACATGTTTTCATTAAACAGAGCACTGGGGCAATTTGAGACAGTACTTTAGATAACTTTTTAATAGATTGTTAAATTTCATCACTGAAAAGAAATTGGAGATTATCTAATCTAATATCCTCATTTCTTTGTGACTATTGTTTTTACAGATGAGGAAAATGTCTGGAGAAGTTTATTATTTGCCTGAAGTTACAAAGACTTTTCTGTTAGGGATGGGACTATAATAAAAATCAGACCTTTTTTTCATTATATGTATTTCCTTCATTAAATATATATAATATGCATTATGTAATGCATATTAAGGAAAATAGAAGTATCTGTATAATTTTTAGTTCTAATGTGTTCTATCTTTTTTCGTTTTGTTTTTAAATAATGAGAAAAAATAGGATAAAATTAAAGTAAAAGTTACTCTGACCTTTAGTGCTGAGCCATGCCTCAATGAGGATATCACTGTAAGGCTGGAGTATAGATTAGGAATCAATGAGGCCAAGTTTAACCAAAGGTTTCCTGGAATATTTTGCATATTTCTCAACCAAAGGAAAGGAGGACAATATCAAAATTCGGAAGCCACATTGACAAGTCACTGTGTTTGGACAAACTGGAGAGAGTTGACATAAATGTGACTGGAGAGTAGATTTGGCTCAAGTAGTAAGGCTGATATGGTAGGAAACTAACACAGTTATCTGCCTTACCTCAAATGTGTCTCCCCAGTTTATTAATCAGTAAGATTTACAGCAAACCTAAATATTTGTCACTGGTAACTACAGTGAAAGACTATGATATGATTTGGGTATTTGCCCCCTCCAGATCCCATGTTGAAATGCAATCACCAATGTTGGAAGTGGGGATGTGATTAGATCATGGGGATGGATGCCTCATGAATGGTTTAGCATCATTGCCATGGTGATAAGTGAGTTCCTGCTCAGTTAGTTCAGGCAAGTTCTGGTTGTTTAAAAGTGCATGGCATCTCCCTGCTCTCTCTCTTGGTCCAGCTTTCACCACATACTATACTGGCTCCGTCTTTGCCTTCCACCATGATTGTAAGTTTCCTGAGGCCTTAGCAGAAGCAGACACCAAAAGCATGCTTCCTGTACAGCCTAAAGAACCAATTAAACCTCTTTTCTTTTAAAAGTATTCAGTCTCAAGTATTTTTTTAATAGCAACACAAAATCAGCCTAGTGCAGACTGAGACAGGAATTTTTGTCTTCCTCCAAAATATAAAGACTACAGCAACCACTACTACAATTAATAATATAGCAGTAACAATTTGAGTAATATTACATCAACAACAGGCTCTGAACTTGGAGCTTTCCTAAGGAGTTCTCATTTCCACAGTAGTGTTTTCAACATGTTTTTGACCATGGCTGCCTCTACCCATATTTTCTAAGAACTAATGCGTTAATTTCATTCCTCAAAAATTCTGTTTTTTTTAAAATTTTCTTATCTTTATATTCTTTTTATTTTTTTAAATAGTACTTTATAAAAACTATATTTTTTAAAATAGACACATTTGTGTGTCTGACATTGTTCTAGGCCCTTCATAAATATTTAAGCTATCATTTATGTAATAACATTATAAAATAGGTCCTACTATTATTCTCATTTTGCAAGTGAGAAGAAAAACAGCATCCTGGAGATATAAAGAGATTTTTTTCATGGTCCTCTAACTGGTGAGTGAGACCATTAAGATTTTAACCTAGGTTTAAAGTCATGGAAAGTTCACCAAAAGCACATCTTACTAAGCCAGAGTGGTTTTCTATTCTAGAACTGATATATCTTATAACTATTCTATAACTGATATATCTTTCTATTCTATTATTATTCTATATTCTATATTCTGCAACTGATATGTGTTTTGTGTTCTTTACCTGATATATCTTTCTTAGTTTCTCATAAAAAAATTAAAAAGCACCAGACTTATAAAAAATTAGTATATATAATTTTAAGAGGGGTCCGTTGAGGGTTAAAAGTGGAACTTGTCAATCGAGAAAAATGACGAGACAAGTCTTAATCATTTTAGGAGGTTTATTTGCCAAAGTTAAGGACGCATTCCCTCTAGACAGATCTATGCCTTTCTCCGAAGATGATTTTGAGGGCTCCAAATTTAAAGGGGAAAGGGCAAGATATTGAGAAGTACACAATTTTCATGTAAGATGGGGGTAGAAAAAAATAGTCATTCGTGCCTTTGGCTCAGTGAATCTGAAACTTTTTACATAAAATGCTGTATTAAGGTTCTCCAGAGGGACAGAACAAATATATATGTGTATATATGTATATATATACACACACACATATATATAAAATCTTAAGAAATTAACATATGTATGGAGTTTAAGTTTTATATATATATATATATGGGAGTTTATTAAGTAGTATTAACTCACAAGATCACAAAGTCCCACAATAGGCCACCTGCAAGCTGAGGAGCAAGGATGCCAGTCTGAGTTCCAAAGCTGAAGAACTTGGGAGTCCAATGTTCAAGGGCAGGAAGCATCCAGCACGAGAGAAAAATGTAGGCTGGGAGGCTAAGACAGACTAGCCTTTAGCCTTTTCACATTTTTCTGCCTGTTTTATATTCTGGCCACCCTGGCAGCTGATTAGATGGTGCCCACCCAGATTAAGGATGGGTCTGCCTTTCCCAGCCTGCTGACGGAAAGGTTAATCTCCTTTGGCAACACCCTCACAGACGCACCTAGGATCAATATTTCGCATCCTTCCATCCAATCAAGTTGACACTCAGTACTAACCATCAGATGACATAGACAAATGAGGCAGTAGAAAAATGTGGGGAATGTGTGTTTTACGTAAGACAACATAGACAAAATGGAGCAGGGAAACAATCGGATATGCATTTGTGTCTGGTGGGCAGAGGGGTGACTGCTCCCGTAAAGATACACTATAAATTTACATTGCCATGGTAAAATTTTAATAGAAATACTTCAGAGTAAAGATCTTGCAGCTTGCTAAAAATTTCCTTGTGTACAAAACATGCGGGAGGCATGGAGCTTTTCATCTTGTAGCCATCTTATTTACAAACAAAGAAAGGGGGAGTTAGGTTTGTGTGAGCCAGTTCCCAGCTTGACTTTTCCCTTTGGCTTAATGAATTTGGGGTCCTAAGATTTAATTTTCTTTCACAAACTCTAGATTATGTAATTAGTTCAGGAACACTGCATTTAGTTGTTGCATGAGGTTGCCAGAAGAGTAGATCATGCAGAAAATTGAATTTTACTATTTATTATGATAATTCTTTTATAAAAAGGCTGAATAAATTTCTTGATCTACTAGGGGAACTTGATAGGACGGGTTCATTCTTCAAGTTTGGGAATAAGAGTAGAGGAGGACTACATTGTTTTACAAAGTAGAGAGAAAAATGTGCAATTTCATGGGATATGTCAGAGTGAAGGATGGAGTGAAGAGACGAGCCAGCAAGTTTGTTGGAGTCTAGTTCTGTTCGATGTAAAGACCAAGAGAACCTGGATGCAGTAGCTCATGCCTGTAAACCCAACACTTTGGGAGGCCTTGGTGGGCCAATCATTAGAGGTCAGGAGTTCGAGACCAGCCTGGCCAATATGGTGAAACCCCGTCTCTACTAAAAATACAAAACCTAGCCTGGTGTGGTGGCACGTCCCTGTAGTCCCAGCTACTCAGGAGGCTGAGGCAGGAGAAATGCCTGAACCCAGGAGGCGGAGGTTGCAGTGAACCAATCACCACTACACTTCAGGCTGGTAACAGAGGGAGACTCCACATCAAAAATAAAAAAAAAAAAAAAAAGACCAAAAGAGGAGCCCAAGTATTAAAGTGTAAAGGTGGAAGAGTACCAATGTCAAATAGGTTATATTGGACTGAAAGTTCTTTTCCATTCAGTGTGCTGTGTGACTTCCTCCAGGAAACTCCAGCTTTTGTATTAATGAATAGTCTTGCATGAGAGCTTTCTGTGTGCAGGTGGTTACCCTTGAAGGAGCTTTGTTGCACATCTGCACGCTTGGGGACAGAGAGAAACCACTCTCAACTGGAGTTCAGGGATCCTTTGCTGGCTTTTGGGCTTCCACAGGGAGTAGCATTGGTGTTTGTGCCATCCTGTCTCTATCTTGGGGGTGAAGCAGATTGTCAGGATTTTTGTTCATAGTGTTCCTGATTCAGCTGAACTAAAAAGCCACCTTCTAAAGGACAAAAATTACATAGTTTCCACAAGACTCTTCAAAATGTTGTACCACATGGCTGTCACTCCATCACTCATTGACCTATTAAGTCAGGGAATGTATGAGAACGTTGACTATATATAATAATCAGTAAATTTATCAACTAGAATCTTGTTGCTATGTTTGTTCTAGAGAAAAATTATGTATATTGTGTATAAAACTTTGTCTTGGTTAAAATTATTTGTAACTATAGTTAAGTAAAAAAATGCACTCTTATTTCTGGGTTTCTGGATATATATTCTAATTAATCATATTTTATATTTCCCGGTATAAATTTTATAATCTGGCATAGAACATCACTCAAGTTTTCATATGAGTAAAGTTTTGAATTTAGAAATTATGATAGTTTATCATGTATGCCATCCAATTCCTGATGTAGGCATGTGATAACAAATGGATTAATAATATTTATCTAGGTATCATTTATCTTTGTGTCAAATCATAACTTATTGTTGTATATTTTTATCTTAAATATTTACTATCTGTCCTTAGCCAACAGGGTCCCATTTAAATTTCATCAATGTGAGTAATGAAAATTTTGAAAGGCAGACAAAGAGAACCTGTTATAGGCTACAGGCATATACATGGGCTTTGGCAATGAAAGGATTGCCAATAGCTTCTAGGCATTATTCTCTGAATGGCCGGTAGTTGAGATGGTCTGCGTTTGTCTCCTACCATTTTCTTCTCTCCTGAATTTTGTAACATTCCTTTCAGTGGTAATGTAAGCCTCTATTTTCCTACTTCTATTATCTAAGGTAGTTCCTTCTCCTGACCAAACCCAAATTGATACAGTATACTTACCTTGGCCTTAGCCATTCAATACTCACTCATTATTTCTCTATTTACATCATCAGTTAAATATAATTTTTCATATCCTCTATTTCTTAGCAAATGGCATAAGGAAATAATTATTTCTTCTGAGCAACTATTACAAGTTCTCTGTGGTTTGAATTACTCTTAATATATAAAATATAATTTTATTTCTCTCTCTTTAACACTTAATACTTGGATATTTTCTTCTCCCCACCCCACAAATCCCCAATTTTGCCAAAACATTTGTCACCATAAACGTGAACATCTTTTTTATGATCAGATATCTCCTGCAAGATAATGAACTGTGTAGCAAACATATTTTTGACAAATATCTCATGATTTGAACATGTTAAATTATCAATGCTAAATCAATTTTCTTTTGGATTTAGATTTAAAATGACACTAGCATTTCTAACCATTTTAAAACAGGTTCTGATGGCATTTGAATCAACCTTTTAAAAAACAAAGCAGGTTTTTAATAAAGCATAAAGCCATGGGGTTTTGCATTGCTTAATGAACTATAGCACTTTCTAATTAGATAATTACATGCTTATACAGAGGTCAGAATAAATAAGTTTATATATATTTACCAAACTATGACAGTATCAATCTGTAGCAATAGTTGATTTTACACATTCAAATAAATTTTAATAATAATTGAAAGAATATTACAGCCTTTTAGAGCAGAAAAATATGTAAAATATATGATCCAAATTCATTTTTTGACAAATATGTAATATATTATTTGGAAAAAAGACAATATTACCACTAAATACTATTGGCCCTGTTAATAATTTAAAAATGATATTTCCCTCAGAAAGTTTTGTTATCTTCTTCTGCTGCACTCTTTATATAATCAGTGCCTGAACACAAAAAAATCCTGAAAATTCATACATATGCCAATGAAATAATAAAAGAAGACATATATATTAAATATATTAAGTTTGATCTACTGTAGATTTCCCTTGGTAAATACTGTTAAATCAAGTTTAGCCTAAAGCTATCTTTTTACATATTTTAAGTTCAGCCTAAAGGTTTATCTGTACATTGTCAACTATAACCTAAATGGAGTTGTACACAAACCGTCGTCTACTCTTGTGCCAATTACCAAGTTTGGGTCAAAGGTGGCCAACTGTTCAAACCGTGTTCAAATAAGGAAAATGCCAAGCTGTAACCAATTTGGCTGTTTCCTTACCTCACTACCATTGTCTGAATGTCTCTATCCTTTTTCTGTCCATAAATCTTCTACCATATGCCCATGCTGGAGTCTCTGAACCTACTCTGGCTCTGGAGGCTGCCCAATTCATGAATTGTTCTTTGCTCAATTAAACTCTGTTAAACTTAATTCAGCTAATGTTTTTATTTTAACAGATGGCATCAGAAGTGGGGTCTAAAGTAGAGCTTCTAACAACCCCCATGAGCACTGATGACCAAGCAAGGTACCCGCCAGGCCTATTCTGTCTGTTGCTCTCTCAGAGCAGCTGGCAATCATGGTAAGTTTTCTTTTGGATACTGAAGCTCCACAGATTTGTGCTTTGAGCTCTCTGAGTTTCCTTGAGCAAATGTATGATCCACACTGGGTTTGGAAGTCATAACAGAAATTGGACAGGGTCCAGGATTGAATTAGATCTGATAATTAACTGGCTTGAATCCAGTTAGAGATACCTTATATCTGATTGGATCAGAAAGAACCAGGTAGTAATTGGCAATATTGCAGGGGGTGTAAAATTTGGCTTTTGTAAACTCACAGGGACTTTTATGTTCTGTGCCTTTGTTTCATTTTTCTGGCATGCTGAGGTGGAGAAAAAAATCATTAGCTAAGTGGATCACAAGAAACTGAGAGCCAAAGCCGATATTTGAGGTAGAAATAGGATCTTTAATTACTTAAGAACTGAGTTCCTTCTGGCTTACACGTGCATAAATATTAGATCCTGGAAGCAGCAATGTCTTGCAGACATGGCAGAATCTTACTGAAGACAAGTTACAGTGGAATGCTCCAAATAAACAACACTGCAGCAGAAACTTCTCAAAAGATTTCAATGTTTTTATTTAAAGAATTTGTAAAAGGCAAATAAAAAGTTTAAGTGACTAATAGATAAGAAAAATTAAATCCGCTAACCTTTTGTCTTAGTTACTAACCCATCTCAAGGGTGGGAAAAAAAGCTATCCTAGATAAGGTGTTTACAAAAGGTAGACCCTAAGGTAAAATAGGCTTGCTTTGTTTTTCTGATCTACTCATGCTGAATCCAGGCATATAGAATGCTTTCTGGCCTTATTCCTTAATATACTCCACCCTTAACTCAAGTAATTTTAGTTAAAAAGCAGTAGCTAAGTTAAAAAGTACACCCTATTAAACTAAAATATACCTTTCTGAGATTTAATTGGCTATCTTGAAACTCTTTTATAAATAAAATTTACATCTATGAAGGAAATCTCCAATTTGAAGGATGTCTGCCTATGTATGTTAGAAACTCTTACCGTCTTTTAAATTTACGTAATAAGTCATACCTTTGTTTAAGGTGCTTTTCTGGCCATCCTGTCTTAAGTGAACTTTCATTTGAGTATTTTTTTTTTCCTTAGTTTGAGAAAATGATGATACAATATTTAGGCCTAAAATCCTAGCTCTGTACTTATGAAACTTAAATGTTTCTGTTCCACCTAAGAGTTGTCCCTTTAGAAATGCAAATTTCTTGCCTAGTACACAATTGCTTAGGGTAATGAAACAGGTAACGGGATGATTGGAAGACTCAATGGGGAAAAGAAAAGCTGTTTAAAAGCCAGCAAATGAAAATCCTTTATGAAAGCTGTATGATCTGTTTCTGTGTGTTTGTATCTGCATATGTGTATGTGATATTTGGTAAATAAAGCTAGCTTTTAAACTGTTGGTAAAATACAAGTGGTTTCAAAATACCAGTTGAATATAATTAGATGCATGCTTGATTTAACAGTGAACTTATGTCTTTGATTTAGAGTCTCTGGATTCATGGGTCTGGATAGGTGACAATGATAAAGTCTGGAGGCATGTTTTTAGTGCCTATATCGGGGGCTACAAGCCAGAATCAAGCTCAATGTGGTCCCTTCTTCCTCTGTTTTCCCTGTCTTGCTTCCTGGATATTTTGGGAAGGGTTGGTTTCTCCAGGTATGGTCTTAACAACTGTTTCCTCTCCTGATGGACTGAGACAAGGTTTGACCTTCCTAGTCCTCATGGATGTCACATGGCTACTTGGGACCTACAATGACTGGCGGAAGTCATTGGGGAGGCTACCTGTGTCATAGTATAGTAAAGTTCTTTTTAGTAATTTAAAATCTTAGGGTCATATTTTGTTAAATTCAGTAACAGATAATCATAAAATGTCTGAGTTATCTATAAGCTAATATACTGAGATATTCATTAATATACATTTAAGTCTCTATAACTTGACATGTTATTTTTATACGATATTGATATAGGAGTTAGGAAGGAATTACTTAGGCAGATAGCAAGGCCATGGGAGTTCTCAGTAAGGCTTTTCTTTTTAATGAAAAGCAGTCCCAAATTATTTTCCTTTCTGATGAAGAGCAGCCTGTAAAATCGAGCTGCAGACATAGTGCCAGCAGTTGTGCCAATCATGCTCCAAATGGTGGCTCCATCTTCCCTTCTCTTTGTCAGCCATGTGTACAGTGAGAAGCAGACAAGATGACTCTGATCAACTGGAAAGCCTATTTGCACTATTTGCATAATTCGATTTTGGTTGGACCACCAGTTTCCCCACCTCCATCATCTCCTCCGTGCACTGTGTAGATATCATACCTGATTGAACCAATCTGTGAGCTCTATGTAAATCAGACACTGAATTCTCCAACCTGCCTATAATGTCTACTGCAGTCCGCTGCCCCCACCAACCCACTCTTTTCAGATGTTTCTCTCTCTCTTCCTCTCTCTCTCTCTCCTCTCTCTCACTAGGAGCTGCTCTCCTCTCTCCTTTCTGTTGTCTATTAAACTTTCTACTCCTTAACCCACCCACATGCGTCCGTGTCCTGAATTCATTCTCAGCACATGGCAATGAAACACAGGATATATACCCCAGACAACGTAGCTGCTTCAGTATAGAAAAGCTAAGTGTGTTAAGACTGTTAATAAATAATAATTTGGATAACTATCTTTCTAAAAACTTACAAAATATTTTTTATCTACAGATACTGATATAAAACAGTTCAAAATTACTTTCCAGGATTATCACAGGAAATTATGGTTACTAAGAGTTAAAAACTACTAGATTTGAGAGAAACAATTCTTTTTTCAGAGTGTGTAAGCAAAGCAAAATATGTGTTTGATGAGGAAAGTTATAAAGGCATAAAAATATGTGTTAAAAATTTTGTTTGGGCTGGGCGCAGTGGCTCACGCCTGTAATCCCAGCACTTTGGGAGGCTGAGGCGGGTGGATCACGAGGTCAGGAGATCGAGACCATCCTGGCTGACACGGTGAAACCCCGTCTCTACTAAAAAATACAAAACAACTAGCCGGGCCTGGTGGCGGGCACCTGTAGTCCCAGCTACTCTGGAGGCTGAGGCAGGAGAATGGCGTGAACCTGGGAGGTAGAGCTTGCAGTGAGCCGAGATCACGCCACTGCACTCCAACCTGGGCGACAGAGCGAGACTGCATCTCAAAAACAAAAAAAAAAATTTTTGTTTGAAGTTACTTAGAGATGTCACATTGAAGGAACAAAAAACAGATAAAAAAGATGAATGGAGAAAGTTGGAGAAAAATGTAAAATAAAAGGTTTACAGAAATGTATGGTTAAAAAATGACAGATTTGATAAATGTATTTATGAGGCTTTGTTAAAATCAGTTTTCGTATTGATAATACACCAATAGGTTTTCCCTTTTTAACAAGAATTTTGTGTAGCATTAGCATGCCAGTATAATATTTTCATTCACCTTTTGAGTAAACTGAGGAAAAAAAAGAGTAAATAAGAACAGAGTGATTCTGTCTCATGCTGTCTTATGTCTTTTGATCGTTTAGAAAACTGAGTCCTTTTGATCAAAGACAAACAGATTTTGTTTTTAAAAATCTTTTAATTATTACTTTGGTAAATGAATCACTGTTATCTTATGGGGACCTCTGATCCTATTTTGGTCAAATGCTTTAAAACTTTGATATATTTGACAGGCTTCCCAAAATCAAATTTCAACTTCAAAATTACGTCTTCTTTTACCTCCCACTTTGGGGTGCTCCAGAGGCCACCTGAAGCATCCGAAGGAGAAGTAAATGGGATTATTTTACATGTTATGTTACAAGGGAAGGATTGTCAAATAAGAAATAATATTTAACCTTCTTCAGGTTATATTTTAATGAATGTTATTCATATATGTCCCAAAATTGTATGGGATTTCTAAAATCCTAATGTGTATAGTGTTTTGTCATTTTAGACCACAGAAATAACCAAATTTCCTCGTCAATTGTGTCATTAACTATGGCTATTCAAAGCCATTTTCACAGTTAATTGCTTAACTCTGATGCAGTTTCTGAAAACTTCACAAGTATGTAAAATCCTAGAATATGTTGTCTTTCAGGAGGTTCATGATAGGATGAAAAGAAACCTGAGAAGTACTCTTGAATACAGGTTTCTGAATAACTTTCGAATTATATCATTTGTACTGGGTAAGAAATCTCTGAAACTTTAATAAAAAGACTGACTGGTTTATCTAAATCAGCCAGTACTGAAGTTGCTTAGACATACAATTTGAATAAACTTCATTGTCTAGGTAAAATTAACCATGATAATCCATCATTTATCAGTGCTGTGCACTTAAATTGGGGAAACGCCTTGTATTCAAGAGGACATAATTTGAATAAGCATGAACTCATGGAGAACGAGGGCAGCAGGCTTGTCCTTCTTGAGTCCTTAAAGCTTTTGTTATTAAGTGGTCTACATTCCATGACTCATCATGGAAAAGATAAAATGATTCTGATAAATGTGTGTGTGTGTGTGTGTGTGTGTGTGTGTGTGTGTGTGTGTGTGGTCTTCTAAACTGCTAAAATAGTTTATGACCAAAATGTTTGGTTTGTCAAACTCACATTCCTGGGAAGACATTCAAAACTTCAGGTACATTTCACTACCTGATGGGCTATTTAAATATTTATAGAAGGATTTAATCACTTGTCATCTCATTGCATGTTTTCTAGTTGTATAAAAGTTTCTCATGTAAGAAGGCTGATGTTATAGCAGTAGCTTATTATGCCACAGTGTATTTTCACAAGGTAAAGAAATCTCTTCATGGTTCACTGACTGGGGACAATCAACCCCTTCACAATCTAGAACCCAAAGACTGGATCTTCTGAGAGCATCAGAGAAAAGCTGCCCTTGCCATTCACATTGTAGCATAACTTTGGGACCTTGAACCTAGGGTTCATAATCTCACAACTCAGAAGGGTCCCTCTATACTCTTGGAACTGTACAACCATTCAAACCCTTAAAATAAAACTAACCAGAGAAGTTTCTCCCCAGAAGAACATGGCATCCTTGATGTGGATAGCTGTATCCCAAGATCATGGATCAAGACTTTTCTACTATCATGAGACTCTTATCTTTCAATTTTTTTCTTTGCTTATGCCTCTTTGAACAATAGAAGTCAAAAGGGGGTCTGTTGTGTGGACTTACAGAATATACTTTGTGAAAAATTTTGCAGCCAGCCTTATACATGGATAAACTTACGCCTTGATAGATGGAAGATGGAGACCCAATGTAAGTTAGAAATTTTACTGATACATATGTTGCCTCATAATCAGTCAGAAACAGAATGTCGGTCCACTCCTCTTATCCCACATCATAGGTCACAGAGAATATTGTCAGGAGACCTCCACTCTTTTAGAAGGGTTGCATTTGCATTTGTTAGGTCCCTTTTTCCACAATTTCCTTTTTGAGTATTCTCAACAATTTGTATATTTTATAAATTTCCTGAACACATAAAAATATCTATGAATTATAATTTTGCTATCCAAGGTAAACATTTTAGAAAGTAAGACTGAAGAAAAAAAATACATATATATATATATACACACATAAAATAAAATAGTTCTTTTTCAGTGAAGATTTTAAAATTTCTTCTCAAACCCAGCAACTCATCAAAGTAATATTTTTGGTAATTGTCATTATTTCTACCTAATTTATCTTATCCACACACTAATTTCATAGTTAAAATGTCAAAACTGACAAAAATGTATGACAAAACTAATATTAGCCAAATTTACTCTGGAAAATAATTATGTTTCCCACTCTGTCTCTGCAAAATTTCTTCTGCATTTAATATGCTTTAAACTGATTCAGTTTAAATGCCTCCCCCATGAATAATTGCTATTCTACTCTGCTAGAATTAATATTTTTTCCTGATATTTTTCCACCATAGAATATGTATGTTGACATCTTTATGTCACCTCTATATTCTCTATTCCCCCCTTTTTCAGTTTTTTAATTCTTTACCAGACTGTAGAGAGAAAAAAAAAATTTCTGGGCTCTCTACTCTGTTCTACTGGTCTATGTGTCTGTTTTTGTACCAGTACCATGCTGTTTTGGTTCCTGTAGCCTTATAATATAGTTTTGTCACAGGATTCTTCGGGTATCACTTCACCAACTGGAAACCTCTGTGGCTGGTGGCTGCTGGCCCCTCCACTTCAGTTTTGCTTGCATCTACTTGTTCCACCCACTCATCCTGGCAGGCTGTGATTGGTTTGCACTACCTATTGGCCTGTATTCCACACATGCTAAGGGCAAGACAGGCATGGAACAGCAAGGGGTGTATGAACAAGTGAGCGCAGGGTCCAGCCTCTGTGCATAGAAAGGCACGCTGGCTGCTTTGATGGGGTGGGCAGCTCCATGTGCTGGTACAGGTACTGTAAGAGTTCAGACTGCTGGGATAAGTGGTTCCCCTGGCTAGGGCTGGTTTAAATACTCACACTGTGGGTGGGCATCAGCTGAGATTGGTCTGATTTTCCTTTCTTTCTAATAGGACAGCACTGAGTTCAATGCCTCACAACTGCTGTGTTCTGCCTCTCTCCTCAGTGTACAGAGCCACTCTTTGCACCACGCTGCTGCTACTGGGGGTGGGAGAGGGGTGGTGTCAGAGATTCAGGACTGTTTTCTCTATGTCTTCAGTGGCTCTTCTTGTGATATGACTTTCTATGACACAATTCTTGCATATGAAGCTGGGGGTGCCACCTTGTTACCACCAGCTAGAGGTAGAAGTCCATCTTCCCCACTGGCTGCTGCAATCACATGAAGGGGAGAGGGGTCTCCTCCTTAGTACTAGGTGGGAGTAGGAGTTCCTGCTCACCACAAAGCCCCCACTAACAGTGTGGTTGGGGTGACCTGTTTACTGTTAGTGGTGAAAATATTAACTCTCCACCTGGCCTGTGCTGTCAGTACCCTTTCAGAAAGAGTTGAGAGATTCTCATTGCTGCTGAGCGAAGGTAGAAGCTCATGTCAGTTGTGCCAACTAACATGGGGAATGGGGTTGCTGGCTCACTATTTGTCAGTAGCAATGTAAGTCCTGGCTTTCTACTTGGCTTTCTCTGAGAATCTTCTATTGGGGTTAGAGTACCTTGTCACAGCCTCTAAAATGTGGATGTGTAACATCTCTCTGCAGCCTTTAGCAGTGTAGGTAGGGAAGGGTTGGGCTCATGTTTTTTCTGTGGCATGAGGCTGTAGTAGTGAGATTATTGACTAAAAGTTTGTGGCCTTCATAGCCTGCCCTTTCTCTAGAGAAAGCAGTGATTTTTGTCTTCTTGTCTTTGCCTGTTGGTGGTTCTGGGCTGTCAATTTTTTTGACTCCAAGTTTGGGATATATGAATCAAAAATAAATCCTAGAGAATTCACCATGGTGTTGTGAAGAGGACTATGTGCTTGCAAACGAAGCAGGGCGTTCCTGATAAGTCCTGCTCTTGAAAACGAAGCAGGGTGATCCGGATAAGTCCTGCTCTTGCAAACAAAGCAGGGCATTCCTCCCCTGCAAACAGGGAGGACAAAGGAGCCAGTTGCAAATAGCAGACCCTGGGGGCTTGTTTATATGTAAACATCTTGGAAATCCAGAAAGTCAGGGAAAGGTCAGAAAAACAACCATGTGTCTTGTGACTTGGTAACATTCCACAAACGGCGGTATAAAATAAAGTGGAGCGTGTCGTTGGGGGCGGCCGCCATGTTTGTCTTGTCTTGTGTTGTCTTGTGTGTTCATTCCTTTGTTCAGGAAACACGCAGACCCCAACAGTGTTGTGTCTTGGGCCTTGAAGTCCATAGCAAGTCTACCTTCTTCTGCTTATCTGCAGGAGTCTTCTTATGTTGGGTTTATATATGATGAAAGGGATTTTAGCTTTACATCCCCATAAACCCATAGTAAGTTGAAAATATCATAAGTCTAAAATACGTTTAAAACACCTAAACCTACCAAACATCACATCTTAGCCTAGCCTACCTTGAATGTGTCCAGAACACTGACAGCCTAACATTGGGCAAAATCAGCTGGCAACACAGTACTCTGTAGAGGCTCAGTTGTTTACCCTTGTGATTATGTGGCTGACTACGAGTTGTGGCTCATTGATGCTGCCCAACATGACAAGAGAGTATATCATTTGTTTGGAAAGAAATCAAAATTCAAAGTACTATTTCTACTTAATGCATATCACTTTCACACAATTATAAAGATGAAAATTTATGAATCAACCTATCCAATGTCGGGCACTGTTTGTACTCTGTCTCTTCAAAGGCAAACACCTTTTTGATTTGTAATTATTTTGATTACTCATATATCTCCAATACCTGTAATCGTACCTGGCACAAGACAACTACTAATCTTGTTACAGTTAGTTAAATAATAGTTTTTTGTTAACTGAATGATACAGTTGATTAATTATACAATTATATAATTTGTTAGTTGAATGGTGTTTTGTTATAATATTTATAAAGTATTAATTAGTATTGAGGACAAAATGCATTAGCTTCACTAAGCTGTAAAGAAATCCCTATACTATACATACTTACCCAATGTATCATTGGTTTCCAAAAGGAAATTAAGTAAACAAATAATGCATGAAATCCATCTGTAAGACTTCAGTGAAAGTTAAAAATATAAACAATGTATTGAAAATAGTACTTATACTTTGTGTCATTCTCTTTTTCCTCTTCAGGTTTCTCTCTCTCTCTCTTTCTTTTCTTTTTTTTTTTTTTTTTGAAATGGAGTCTCTCTCTGTTGCCAGGCTGGAGTGCAGTGGTGTGATCTTGGCTCACTGCAACCTCCATCTCCCAAGGTCAAGTGATTCTCCTGCTTTAGCCTCCCAAGTAGCTGGGATTACAGGCACATGCCATCACACCCAGCTAATTTTTGTATTTTTGTTTTTAGTAGAGACAGGGTTTCACCATGTTGGCCAGGCTGGTCTTGGACTCCTGAGCTCAAGTGATCTGCCTGCCTTGACCTCCCTAAATGTGCTGGGACTACAGGCGTGAGCCACCGCACCTGGCCTCCTCCTCAGTTTTACACACTGTGGTAGACACCTCTGTATATGCTGATGGTGTCCCACATTCAGTGTTTGCCAATGATTTTCAGCTTCACATTCTTACCCAAGGTTTGGAAGTACACATAAAATATGTAGTCCAGGAGAAAGTTAATCAAAAGAGCAAACCATAATGAAGAATGGGAAATACTGAATGAATGAAACATCCACAGACTTTTCAAAGATAAACTCTAGGGTGCATATTCACTATTTTGGAGGGTCCCCAGTGGATGAGTTTTCACAGAAATGGTCAACTTGATAACTTTCTTTTCTTTTCTTTTCTTTCTTCTTTCTTTCTTTTCTTTTCTTTTCTTTTCTTTTCTTTTCTTTTCTTTCTTTCTTTCTTTCTTTCTTTCTTTCTTTCTTTCTTTCTTTCTTTCTTTCTTTCTTTCTTTCTTTCTTTCTTTCCTTTCTTCCTTCCTTCCTTCCTTTTCTTTTTTCTCCTTTCTTCCTTCCCTCCCTCCCTCCTCCCTCCCTCCCTCCCTCCCTCCCTTCCTTCCTTCCTTCCTTCCTTCCTTTTCTTTCTCTCTCTCTCTCTCTCTCTTTCTCTCTTTCTTTCTTTCTCTCTCTTTCCTTCCTCTTTCTTTCTTCTTTTGACAGAGTTTTGCTCTTGTTGCCCAGGCTGAAGTGCAATGGCGCATCTTCGCTCAAAGCAATCTCTGCCCTCCTAGGTTCAAGTGATTCCCCTGCCTCATCCTCCCAAGTAGCTGGGACTACAGGCACGTGCCACTGTGCCTGGCTAACTTTGTATTTTTAGCAGAGATGGGGTTTCTCCATGTTGGTCAGGCTGGTCTCAAGCTCCTGACCTTGGTTGATCCACCTGCCTCGGTTTCCCAAAGTGCTGGGATTACAGGCATGAGCCACCATGCCCAGCTGATAAAATACTCTTTAAGTGCTTTTGCTTTTTCCCTTTCTCCCTCTCTCTGCTCCCTTAATGTTACTTCTTGAAATTGCATCGCAAATAAACCACCTGTAGTCAAATCTTTGTCTCAGACTTTGTTTTGAGAAACCAAAATGTTTAGATACAGTCATCTTATTTATATATTTTATTTCACATATGAAGTATTTGTAAACCAAAATATTTCTGTTTATCTTCAGTGATAAAGTCATTCATATCTAGGACAGATTCAGGTGTAGTAGTTGTAACAGTTTGTACGAGAAATAATTATATGGTCAGATATCTTGAATATGTTTTCATCATGCATTTTGCTAAAGCATAAAGGACATGAGTTCTGGGAAAATACTGTGGTGACAGTCTTTTCTGTACTTCCTTGCTATTCAAATTACTGTCAATAAATGTGACAGCAAGGATAAAATTCATAAAAACATTTAGACACAGTTTCTGATATGATGGAAGAAATGATGTGTAAGTTACCTTTATGTCCACAAAAACCAGCAAAGTGTCTGGCAGAAACATTGACGCTTAGTAACTGTCTGCTGTTGGATATTTTAAATCGTGTTGACTATGTGGCAGCATTAATAGAGATGTAAATCACATCCAAGTTAATCATTCCATCTGTCTTGCATGTTGTAGTTCATTAGGTGATTATAATACTCATTCTGCAGTTCTTATGTATCATTTTTTCTCTGAATTTAAAAGCATTTGTTTCCACTAATAATTATTAATATATTATGGACAGCAAATATGGCAACCTTAATAGAACTAATAATCTTTATGCCCCTTTTATGTCACCTATTCTCTACTCAACCTTAGCCAGAATTTTAGTTCATCTAAAAGGTCTGACTTGTGAGTTAACAATTAAGATTTTCTTCCCTGGATGATCCACATCCCTGGTTACCATGATTTTGGGGGGCAAAATTTCTGAATTTTCTATTTATATTTTCAGTGGTCATGTAAGAAGCAAGACTCACCCCAGTGAATCCTTTGCGTTCCAGAATACTCAGCCTTGTCCCATTATCGAACTATAAACTTATGCCCTCATACTGAGTAAATTATTTATTCCAGTAAAATGACTCATTTGTTTTCCTACCAGCCTATTAACATGGGAAGACCCAGATACAGCAGCTGCAGCTTTATGTTTAGTGAAACATTATGTCATCTCATGGTATTATCTCCCACCAGGGACCAGAAATTCCAAGCCAGAAGGGCATTAAGTTGTAGAGACAAGAAGCATATATTAGCCACATATGTCAATGGAAATCTTTCTGAGAAGGGCAATTTCTTGGAATTCCAGCAACCAGGAAAAGAGCATTATATGATGTCTCTTGGTTCCAAGTATAGGTTACATTTGCAGAATAATGGCTAAATACCAGAGTGTCATTTCCTAGCTCTTAAACTGAGACTTCAAGGATCCATTTCCTTAGTCTATCAGGGGAATGTCACCCTTTAGGTTAAGATGTGCAATCAATGCAAAGTATCATGGAATGAATAACATTTCCTGTCTGTAACAAGGAGGCATTTAAAATAATAATTTAAAAGTGGCTACCTAATATGTTCAGGATCACCAAATTTCCAGTGCTAATGAGTTGCCTGATGCAGCAAACTGTGATAGAATGCCAACATGT
This sequence comes from Piliocolobus tephrosceles, assembly GCF_002776525.5. NCBI lineage: Eukaryota > Metazoa > Chordata > Mammalia > Primates > Cercopithecidae > Piliocolobus > Piliocolobus tephrosceles. The sequence continues at coordinate 78,319,395 of NC_045455.1, forward strand.
ATCTCAATATTAATTGCACAAAGTAAAAATACCAACATGATGCCACAGGGATAAAGAAAATTGCAGGAGTCTGTCATAAGAATGAGATGTACAAGACTTCCATATTAATCTCTCATGCATACCTGTGAATATTAGGGATCTGTATATTTCTCTTAACTGAAAAACTGTGATACCATCAATTATTAATGCAAACGGAACAAACTATTGCCATGTATTAGGAGAAAATACATACTGTAAACTAAAAGCTGAAACAAGACTAGATAATATATCCTGAGAATAGGATGCAGAAGTTGCACTACTCACTATCAGATGGCAACAAGAATCCCAATGCTAGTGATAATCATGGGTCCTAAGAACCCCGAAAAGCTGGATTTACTAATATTTTCTTATGTGGTACATGGGAATGGGGTTATATGAAAGAGGACACCCTGGATTATGCAGTTGGCAAGTATTTAAAATGTATGGGAGAAATGGTAATAGACTTACATGCTTGACTCAGGTACGTGAAGAAAAATTAGATGACAATGCAGAACATTTCAGAGCTGGAAAGTGACTGTAGAGGTAGACAGAATTTCTCTAGCTACTGTTTTCTTGAAACATTTTCCAAATATGAGGAAACAGCAAGTGGATGAACTTTTGTATTTAGTACTCTGACAGAAGCCTGCTCCTAGAGGGCACAGACAAAATCAGAGATTTTGTTATTTTCGCAGGAGTGGAGCCAGAGAAATTGGAGTCTCTAGAGGTTAGGATTCAATGTGAAGGGATGTGTGAATAAATGACTTCAACACATGTATGAAAATGCAAGTGTTATTTATCTACTCAGGTATAATGAGACCAAAAGACCAGGAGACAACTGCCAAAGGTTGTATAACTCCAGATCCAAAGGGAAAGGGGCATGACACTATGCGGGAGGCACCTGGAAAAGCACCAAGGTTGGTCAGGAGGAAGATGGACTGTGCTGAAACTGCAGGCAAGAGCTTTTATTTTGTTTCTTGCAGGAAAAAATGGGCAAGGTAGTGTAAGCAGGCTTAGAATTGGCTAGTTGGAGCAATTTTGGCAGGCTCCGTTGTGTAGGAGCTCTTCGTAGTTGTCTGGTATCTGGATCTGCGGTAATTAGGGCAAGGAAATCATGGCCCAGACTAGAGCATGATTTTACAATGTGGTCGGGGATATGGGTTCTGGGTTAGTTTAGTTTGCCTATGAAAAGCATGTTTGCATGTGAGTTCTTTGTATCTTTGGGAATTGATACGTCTTAGGACAAGCAGTGCTCCCAGGATCAGCAAGTCCCTATTATGTGAAAACACTGAAAATACAAAAAATTGACAAAGCATAATTAATACAACCCACAGTTGGTTTTCCCCTTCTTTTTTTTTATTTTTGCCGTTATTTGAAATACAAGGTGGGATTCTAAGAAACTAAGTAGAAAACCTTCTTAATTTCAATTAATAGTTGTTTTTAATAGAAGATTAAATGAAATAGAAGTGTTAGCTAATTGATTAATAAACTGGAAGACAAGAAAGTCAAAAAAATCCAGAATCCTTGTAGAGAAAAATTCCATAGATTGTTTAGAAGAGAGTGTAAGAGCTATATAAGATACAAGAAAAAAAAATTACTATATGTTAATTAAGTTCTAAAAGGAGAAAAGAGGAAAATAATATGACAGAAGAAATACGGAAAGTCACCAAGAATTCTCCAAAGCTGAAGAAAGTTATTCAAGTACAGATTTGAGAACTTCAATAAACCTTAGTTGGAATATGCACAAAGTAAACCACACTGAGGCATCTCAGGATAAACACAACCAACAACTTAAAGCAAAAGCAGCAGCCAGAAAAAAAATCATTTCCTTCAAAGCAACAATAATAATGATAAACTAATTTTTTTTTTTTTTTTTTGAAACAGAGTTTTACTCTTGTTACCCAGGCTGGCATGCACTGGCATGATCTCAGCTTGCTGCAACCTCCACCTCCCAAGTTCAAGCGATTCTTCTGAATCAGCCTCCCAAGTAGCTGGGATTACAGGCACCTGCCACCACACCGGGCTAATTTGGTATTTTTCATAGAGACCGGGTTTCACCATGTTGGTCATACTGATCTTGAATTCCTGACCTCAGGTGATCCACCTACTTTGGCCTCCCAAAGTACTGGGATTACAGGCATGAGCCGCCGCACCCTACCACAACAAATAAATTTTTAATAGCAATAATGGCAGCTCAAAATTAATGGAAAAAGATCTTTAAAGGGCTTGGAGAAAAAACTGACAACAAAAGCAAAGAATTCTTTGCTAATACACCAATACTAAAAGAAATACTAAAATGATTCTTTGGAAAAAAGAAAAAGTATTTCAGACAAACCCATCAAATATCCAAAAATACAAACCTTATCCAAAAGGTTAAATATATGGATAAAATTAAGTAAATATCAATTTAAAAGAATAGTGATAATTATAACATAATGAATGCCTTTGGCTTTAAGTATTTACATATGATTAAAATGCAGAGTAATGACACAAGAGAAAGCATTGAGAATTCTAAGGTTAAAGAAAAATCAAGGAGTTGTTAAAGTAATGGTTTCTACTGGGTTCTAATTATTCAGGAATATGTGATGCAATATCTAGTTTAACTTCTGGACCAAAACAGGTACAGGAATGTTTAATCAGCATATTCATAGAGGAAGGAAATAAATATATTTGATTAAATCAAAAGAGGAAACAAAAAGAGACAAAATACATATATAGCAGATGTATCAAATAGAAAACAATTAGATAAGATATAACCACAATATAGAACTCATTTCAAATGGAAATGGACAAAATACTTTAAAACAAATATTGCTAAACTGGTTAAATCTAACAACTATGCTCTAAAACATTAGACGCAAGGGATTTGACTGAATTAAACACTCAATAACAACAATTTGTTTTACAAAAACTAATAATAATGAAACTATAAAAAACCAGGAATAGGCACTTCATTAATGTGAATAGGATTATGTACAAAAATTATTCAGAAATCATTATTCTGGATGAATTAGTAAGAGCACTTCCCTAAAGATAGGGAATGAGGAAAGGCTGTAATTGTCTTCATTTCACCTTTCAATGGACAGCCTGGTCAGAACAATATGATGGTGAAAATAATTAAATTTGTAATGATTAGAATGTAGGAAAATAAATTGGCATTATTCATGGAAGGTTGATGGTGTGTGTAGTAATCCAAAAAAATTTTATGGATAAACTGTTAGAGATAAATACATTTTCATTATAACATGATTAAAATTAGAAATTTAGTATATCTGCAAAATAAAATTGAAAATTACAATTGGTATAATTTATACTTGCAACAATAAGCATCAGCAGCTAGGAATGCATTTAATAAGTGATGAGTGAGACCTCTCTATTAAAAAATGCAAAGGAAGTACTACCTAATGGAAGGCTACATCATGTTCATTATTTGGAAGATTTAACTGTTTTTGAGAGATGGTCTTGTTCTGTTGCCCAGGCTGTAGTGCAGAGGCATAGTCATGGCTCACTGCAGCCTCACCCTCCTGGGCTCAAGTTATCCTCCCACCCTGGGCCCCACAAGTAACTAGAACTATAGGTGTGTGCCACCATACCCAGTTATTTTTTTTTTCTTGGTAGAGGCAGGATCTCACTATATTGCCCATGCTGGTCTCAAATTCCTGGCCTCCCTCCTTGGCCTCACAAAGTGCTGGGATTATAGGCATGACTTACCAAGCCCAGCAGAATTCAACGTTTTTAATGTATTACAGCTTCCAAAATCCTTCCATGCATTTAATGCACTTACAATTAGATTTATAGCATGTAATTTTTGGCTGGAAATGACAAATGGATATTTAAAACCATATGCAAATTTAAAGGTAAGAATAGTTATGACAATAATAAAGAAGAATGAATCTGTCAGCATGACAGTATGGATACAAGATTTTTAAAGCTATAGTTGTTAATATAATGTGGTAGTAACACAAACTAGACATGCTACCAAATGGAACATAATAATATCTAGAAACAGACCCTTTAAATACAGTCAGTTTATGACAGAGGAGATACATAAGTACAAAGGAGATACATAAGTACAAAGGAGATAGCATTATATTTTATGTTGCTGTGGAAATTTGATGATGCTGTGGAAATTTGATGTTTAAATGGAAGTACAATGTAGTTTTTATATATGTATGTGTGTGTACATAGATAAATGCCTCTTTTACAGTCACACCATACACAAAAATCAATTTAGGATGAACTATAGATCTAAATATAAAATGTAAGTCTACAGTTTCTTGAAGATAACATAGACACACTTCATGACATTGAGAGAGACAAACATTTCTTAAATACTATAAAAAATACTTACCTAAAAGTAAAAAAAATGATAAACTGGAAAATATTAAGAGTTTTTTTTTCCTTTAAAACAAAGCATTACTTGAGTGAATAAAAAGCTATTATATGGGAAAAGATATTTTCAATGTATACACATGAAAAAAGACAGATAATACAGGAGAGATAGACATAGACAGCAAAACAGACAGATACATACTACCTAGGGAGACAGATTCCTATACATAAAAAATATTCCCTGGAGATAATTTTGTCCTTGCTTTTTCATACAGTCTTTCCTGATGTGGTCTATGTAATTAATAACATATTCTTTTGTTTGATTTTCCCCATTATTAAATGGCAGCACGCTTAAAAAAAAAAAAAAAAATGTAGAGACCGGCAAGCCAATAGAAACATGAACAAAAATGTAATCAGGCAGTTCACAAAAGGAAATGCCTAACTGGCCAATAATAAATGAAGTTTCTCAACATTTTCAGTGGGGAGATGAGAGTATATGTGCCTCTCCCTGAGAAAAATAAAACCAGTCAATAGGCAAAGTATATTAAACCTGTGAATTCATTTCTTAAGATCAGTGGAATCCTTTATCACAGAGCAATAAATTGCCCTTTGGTGAGTACTAAATGATAGTGAGTTTATGCAAAAGCTAATTTAGATAATTAATTCTACCACATAAGTGTTAGATACACACTTTTTTGGCACAGAGCAATAGACAAATACATATTAGTCTGTAAAATCCGTTTTATAACGCATCTTAATCAAGTACTGTGTGCTTGATAGGATGCAATAGCATTAGAGCAGATTCAGGCATCTGAAAACCAATTTTTTATGTGATTAAACAACCTTAAAACTCCCAGAGCATTTTAATAATCAAGAATGTTTTTTAAAAAACATTAGCATAATAAAAATGATCTTAGTGGAAAATACTAATATGACAATGTAATGGATGCAAGACACTGTTCTGAGAGCTTTACATGTATTAATTTACTTAATACAATCATACTATGAAGTTGGTCACATTACATTTTCTGTTTTACAGATAACAGTGTTGAGGCAGAGAAGTTTTATAATCTGCCCAAGATCACTGCATTTACAAGTGATGAACCCACTGCAAAAATTTTGGCAATATGTTTCATATTAATTAGCATTTACTATCTGCATTTTAGAGTTGATTCTGTTTTATTGCTCTGTATTTATTTTCTCATCTTATTTCATTTGCAATCTGTTCACTAATACACCACGAATTTTGAATACTAATAATTAAATTAACAATGACTGGTAGTTTAAATGTCGGCTTACTGAGAAGGAAATTGGAAATGACTTTGTGTAACTTTTTATATTTCTGAACATTTTATACTTTCACTAAAGTAATGCAAATTCCATTAGCAGTAGAATAACACCTCACAAATCTTTCTACATATAAACCAAAGAGAGAATATATTAAAGTATCTTACATTTTACCATTGCCAAATAAAAGCTGTTTGTGATAGGTTCACGTAGTCTCATTAATTTTTAGACTCCAGTGGGAATAAAATTTGTAGATCGTTACATTTTTACTTCTTTTCTCTGAAATATCTCTAAATTGTTGTTTCTTCGTCTGTGAAAAGTAATATTATTTTACATTTTCACACAATATTTACAAAAATGCTACATTTTATAGCTATTCTCTCAATATGCCTGAATTTTAACCAAGAAAACAATTTCTGAAGATTTCATTACCTCAAAAATATTTGACAGATTTGCTCTTTATGATAAGTAGAATGATGAAGAGGATGATAATTTTATTAACCAAAACTTTTTTTTTTTTTTTTTTTTTTTTTTTTTGCAGATGACAGAAACTTCACTGGCTTTGGCAGAGCAGAACTTTATTAGCTTACAAGGTAAATGGGGGAATTAAGTAACCAAATTTGGGGAAGAGTAAGGATGCAGCTAAGCCTTAGCATCAATGGGACAAGAATTTCAGACACCATGGGAATCTACCTCTATCTTTCATCTACCTATGTCTTTGATGTTGTTTAGAAATCTCTTATTCTGGCATGTGTTTTCCACATGTTAATGATCATATAACTAAGAACTCTCAGACCTCATGACTCACAGCATTTGTTACTTTGGAAGCACCCCATTTCAGTTTTAACACACTCAGAAAATCTATATGATGTTCCTACCTGGGTCTGCTGCTCAGCTTTGGGCAATGAATCCATGTAATGGTGTCATGTGTTAAAAATGGAAGAGCCCGGGCCGGGCGCGGTGGCTCAAGCCTGTAATCCCAGCACTTTGGGAGGCCGAGACGGGTGGATCACAAGGTCATGAGATCGAGACCATCCTGGCTAACACGGTGAAACCCCGTCTCTACTAAAAAATACAAAAAACTAGCCGGGCGAGGTGGCGGGCGCCTGTAGTCCCAGCTACTTGGGAGGCTGAGGCAGGAGAATGGCGTGAACCCGGGAGGCGGAGCTTGCAGTGAGCTGAGATCGGGCCACTGCACTCCATCCTGCTGGGCGACAGAGCCAGACTCCGTCTCAAAAAAAAAAAAAAAAAAAAAAAGGAAGAGCCCATGAGAACCATAGAACTGGAATGGTATAATACGGAATGTCTAGGCTGGGTGCGATGACTCACGCCTGTAATCTCAGCACTTTGGGAGGCCAAGGCCAGCAGATCACCTGAAATCGGGAGTTTGAGACCAGCCTGACCAACATGATAAAACCCCATCTCTACTAAAAATACAAAAATTAGCCAGGCGTGGTGGCTCATGCCTGTAATCCCAGCTACTTGGGAGGCTGAGGCAGGAAAATCGCTTGAACACGGGAGGTGGAGGTTGTGGTGAGCCGAGATCGTGCCATTGTACTCCAGCATGGGCAACAAGAGCAAAACTCTGTCTCAATTAAAAAAAAAACAAAAGAATGTCTAAAAAGATGAGAACTGCACTTCCCAATACAAGAATAGAGTCACTGGGCTGACAAAGCAATGATATTCTATTGTGAATTAACATTGATGATGGTAAAGGTAGGTAGTAGAGCAATACTTAGTTCATGTTATTATGATTGTTATTGAGAAAAATGCCCTGGAAGAATTTGTTCCTAACTACTTTAAGGTAGTTAAAACCTAGTTTGGAGGCAAAAATATGTGAAAATATTACATAAAGTCTCCATATTTTTCAGTGCAAGAATATTGATTTAAATACATGGAATAAAATAACCACTGAGACATCCCCAAATAAGGTTAAAATTCAAAAAAATTATATTAATTTTAAAACGTTCAAGTTTTAAAAAAATCCTATACCATGATTTTGTTTTTATTGCCTTTTGGTTAATACTTTGTGGATAAATATTGAGATGTTATGCTAATATTCTCTTCTCGCTCATCTACCCACCATTCATAGAATCCACTAATCCACTGATGACTCCCATCTCTATTTACTACCACTATGGTGACTGCCAAATAGAAATTATATCATCCTTCCTAAATGTGTTCCTACATTTGCTACTTTCTTTTTCACTAAGAAAAGTAGTATATACACACTACTTTTATTCCACTAATCAAAGTAGTGTGTATATGTAAAATATATACACACACATATACACACAAACACACAAAAACATTTAGTCTAATAGATTTCTGTTTTGTTCATTGGGGTCTAGTCTGGTACTCTCATTGTTTATTTGATGTTAACATTTTTCTAAATTTAGCCAAGAGCCCTGTCAAGCTGCCTCCTGTATTCTCTTCATGTTCCATTACTCTTTGAGCATTTCCTTATGCCTTGTTTTTTCACTCAATACAGTCTGCAAGCTTATCTTGTTCTTTTCTTGTCCCCATTTTGAAATCAGCCATTTCTGCAAGGCTGCCTGCTCTTTTCAGTAGAGGATGGTATTTAGATACCAATACCCAGAAACTAGATGTGCTCAGTGCTTCAATGCCCTCCCATTAGACAGAACTGAGAAATATGTACAAATAGATAAATATGCAGATATACAATTTGATTCTTACTGTTCTTGGTTGTTGTATTTGTGAATCCACTTCCTTGCTAAAATTTGTTTGAAACCCCAAAATCAATACTCATGATGCTTTTGCTGTATTCATGGACATGCTCAAAGTGACAAACAAATTGAGGCACCCCATGAAGGTGTTCCCAGTTGAGATCATCTAAGACAATTTTCTCCCTTCTTGTTTCCATAGTATAAACAAGTGTCCCCTTTGTGATCTGTTTAGTGCTACGTTTTTCACATCTTGATTTTTTGGTGATTTTGCTATTTAAAATGGACCCCTAGGGTATGCTGAAGTGCTGTCTAATGTTCCTAAGCACAAGAAGCCTGTGATATGACTTACAGAGAAAATATGTGTTACATAAACTCCATTCAGGCACGAGCTATAGTGCTGTTGTTGACTATAAATCAACAATATATATTCAATAAAGTGTCTTTAAGCAGAAACATACCTAAAACAAGGTTATGTAATGATCAGTTGATTAAAACGTGACCAGAGCCTCACAGGAACCCAACTCTATATTATCCCTAAAAATAATGGTTTTAGTTTTTGCTGAATCCATATTCACAGCCATTTTTATAGAACATAATACTTCAAATAATAAAAGTCTACTATGTATAGGCATATGCACACATACATATATAACCATTTCTGTTTATCTGTGTATATTTGTGTTTGTGTATGTATAAATAAAGTTCGTGAGTTCACATCAATATTTATAATTTCAATCGAACACATTGGGGTTCTTTTCAACTGTCTTCTTTTGCCGTAATTATGAATCTACTTTCAGGCAATGATAAACCTGATTCCCACACCCTCAATATACTTGCAATAAGTACAAAGTACAATAAGTATACATTGTGAATACTTACGTATACTCACAAATATTTTGGCATCTCTTTGGCCATATCCTTCATAGGCCCTATCTTGTCTATGCACCTGTCTGCTTCCTTGGCTTCAGAGCATTGCCTCCAAGTCCTCTACAGCACAACTCCCCTCTCAGCATCCAACCTTATGATGTACTGAGATATTGTGTTGCCCCTCTCGCCTCACTACCTGTGCTGGGCTTTGAGGCCGATATCATTGCACCTATAAACCCCAGGAGTGGAGGGAAGGTAAGAAGGAAAGGGGTGATGTTAAAATAATGATCAAAAAGGAGATAGGATGACAAGAACATGCAGTGAATATTTAGGGCATTTTTACTTCTAAGGGAGCATAATTTTACAAAGTTTCTGTTACAAACAACAAGTGTATTTAATCTGTCAATTATAAAGATACTAACATATATGAAAATTTTGAAGCAATGTCAAAAGCTAGAGTGAATATTGAAGGGTAAAAATATAGAATGCATGCAATTGTACATATATGCTAGTTAAGCTCCCTATAAGTACTATATATAGGATTGCAGTGATGTATGAGGCAACCGCCAGACCTAAGACTTAGTTGCTTACTTCAGTGGATCATAATATGTTAATCAAATGTTGGTGATTTTTAGTAATTATTTGAAATTTTGATTAAAATATTTATCTGAGTGAAGTCTCACAGATAGCTGTTAAAGTAGACACAAACACTACATAAAACATATATTGTGCATGTGAGAAAACTGCACATGTGTAATACATAAATCTGTCAAAAATGTGAATTACGTAGCAGACTTTACAAAACTGCTACAAATTACAGGTGGCTAATACTTCAGTATATCTTTCATTACTTTATATTGTATTAATAGTGAAAAAGAGAAATTTTAAAATAACCTATCTTGTTTCTTACATTATTTAAAACTAATATATTATTACAAATCAGGTAACATAAGTGCTGGAAGTCCAATTTTTTTGTGTGTTTCTAATTGTCATCATTAATTAAATGTTTGAAGTCAAATGCATATATACAGCCAAATCCAGAGATTCTTAGAAAATTAAAAGCTTAGTGATCTAGTAATTTGGATGGATAAATCAATTGCGTAGAAAGGAAAATGAAGCCTGAAGGCAATTCTTGAAAAAATGCAAGGCAAACAAGCAAACGAACATCTTTTTATTCATACAGATGTGTGTGTGTGTGATTGATTTTACCTCCTTGATTTTTTTTTTCAAGGCCTTGGTTAAGTATAAACCAGCATATATATACATGCCTTCTTTTTTATAGTGGAAACACACCTACATTTTCATGAATCATACAAAATGTTGAGACACAAGAAAGAAATTGTGGAAAACAGTGATACTACATTGGATTCATTAAATGAAATTCTGGGCATTTATTTCAAAATGGCATAGAGAGCAAGTGCATAGTCTGCCATAATTTGAAACTTTTTATTTTGCATGTCATAATTTTAAAAATAATGTGACATTAGTATTCACATTTTCTCAGGATATATGAGCTATAGTGAAAAATTAAACTTAGGGTTAAATAATTATTTGGAGAAAATAAAGCACTTAGTGAAAGATTAATATTCATTCATACAAAACGTCTAAAATCTTAGCATATTTTCAAATAATTCTACTCTGCATAATGCTGGAAGAAAGTGATATCATTTTAAGGATATGTAAAAATCTCTACCTTTATAGTTAGAATACATTGAGTTTCTGTTCTTTGGAAAAACTTCTCGTTTTTAGCATACTGGTAGTACTAGTGTTAATGTTAACAGAAATTATAAAAGTAACAGAAATTAATGAGCACTTAGCATGTTCTAAGCACTTTGCTAAGTACTGTATATTATTACCTCATTTGATCCTCATGATAACATTAAATGAATCTTATTACGGCTCTCATTTTACAGATGAGGCAATTGGAACAGCAGGGTTAAACTGACTTGTCCAACCTGCTAGTATGTGGTGGAAGTCTGGTTTCAAACCCATTAAATAAGACTCAAGAGTCTGTGTAGGATGCCATTCTGCCATTCCTTCTCTTCATATCTTTGAAATGTATGATGAATTATAATCATTTTTAAAAAAACATGTAACCCACTTTATATCATACATATTTTCTTAAAATTTTAAATAGCTTAATTTTTTCACAAACTGTATTACATTTTTGATACATTAGGACTGCAGGATTGCTAATGAAGCAACGATAAAGTTTCTCTGAAAAGGGTAGATTTTTCCTTTATGAGTTATCCTTTTCGTTTTTGAGTTGATATCTAGAGGATCTGTTTAAAACAAAACACGTCAAAGATCATGATAAAATTCACAAGCTAGTCGTATCAATATAGTAATAGCTACTCAGAGCCCTCACTGTTTAAAAGAAAATGAAAAGAGTGATGCACTTAGCTCATGTTGGTGCTTTAGCTGGACTTGAAATGCAATAGAACAACAAAGTTTTATTACTAAAGTGAAAAGATTTGAAGCTATCTCAAAAAATCCTGGGAAACATTTAAAATGTCAGGATTTTGTGATCATAAAGGCATTACTGTTGACTTATAAAGTTGAGCAATTGCGTCCAAACTATTACCCACCCTCACCTTTGGTAGTTTCTACAGGCGTTTGGTAGGAACCCCACAGCTTTCAACAGGCAAGACTTTCTTTGAGAAATATCAGTTTTACATTGCTATTCACTCATCTCATTTTGTTCTTAGAGAGAGAAAGTTGAAGATCATTTACCTTGTTCTTAAGTTTTCTATAGATGTCCATGCATTCCGCCATTATTTTGACCAGGAAACAATTTGTAAGTACTCAGCTTTTTCATGTCTTCATTACCTTCATTCCGAAATAAGGAGAGTCCTAAAAGATGAGTTACATATTTATATAAGCTTCTTGGTAAAAATTTATGGTTGATGGGCACCAGTAAGCCATAGACCAGGCCTATGAACTCCAGGCACCCCAGCTCATTCTGTAGTTGAAATTCTAGAATATCACTTTACCAGCCAACTTTTACCATTTTATTTGTGTGTGTGTGTGTGTGTGTGTATGTGTGCACCCTCACATGTCTGCCAACTTTTTAATCTTCTCAAAAGCATTGCTATCAAGTTGGCTCAAAGCATCTGTTACTTTAAGTAGCAGGAGAGCTCAGCCAGGATTCCAGTTACATGCTTCAAAATGTACCAATCTTGTTTCATTTACTCTCCCAGTAAACCTCTCTCTATCACCACTGGATTAATTTAAAATGAGTCAAAGATATTATATTACATAATCTGAAAGTATCCATTTCTAAGATACAAGACTTCTTTCATATCATGTACAATCTTATCAGTGTTTTTAAATTTCTCTTTTATAATTGCAGTGTTTGTGTTCAGTTGATATGTCTTTTATGTCTTTTTAAATCTATGCATTTGTAAAGTTAAGCCAAATCATTGGTTTTATAATATTTTCTACATTCTAGAGTCTGCTAACTGCATCTGTCTTATATGTTTGACAATTTCCTTCATTTCTTTGTGTTTCCTACAAATTGGAAGCTAGAACTAAGTGCTTAAGATTCAGATTTGATTGTTCTAGACAAGAATTATTCATAGATGCTGCTGTGTACTTCCTATGGCATTACATCAGGATGTATAGAATGTCCTGTTATATCTGTTTTTGTAATTTTAACATTAGTCGGTTCAGTTGGGGACAGCCTGGTCCGTTAAAAAATTCTTCATCAGCTTTTTGTTTTATGGTTTTAGCAGCCAAAAAATAATTTTTAACTCATGGTTTTATTAGGGTTTCCCAAATAGTAATATTCAAATTTGATTATTATGTCTGAATATATTTAGCTGGAATTCTATTTAAAAATTCCTTCATTAGTTATTCAGTACTGGAGAGTCAGAATAAATACTTGACTATTTTTCTTTGTCAGTGTTCAGAATAATAAGTTGGCACCCTAGCAACCAGAAAGGTTGAGAATAAGAATGTTTAAAGTATTATTAGGAACTAATGGATTTTAAAAAATTAATGTGCTTCTCATTCATTGCACATTATTATTATATTTTTTTGATGCTTAACTAGTCCTGTATTTGTTCATTTGGAGTCTTCTCAGATTGTCTCACAACTCCATCATGGTCTGAGTGAACATATATTGCACATTCTTTTACAGCTGTTGAGATGTGTTTTATGATTCAGAATGCTAATATCTTGGTGAATGTTTTATGTGATCTTGAAAGGAATGTGTATGCTGGTGTTGTTTGATGAACTATTCTATAGGTGCCAAAGAGCCAGTTGACGGATGGAGCTGTTGACTTTAATGATGTCCTTACTGATTTTCTGCCTGTTGGATCTGCCAATTACTGATAGAGGGGTGGTGATATATTATTCTCTAATAGTGGATTTAGCTAGTCGCTCTATCAGTTAACTTTGCTGTGTCAATTGTATTAGCTTTTCCTTCACTTATTTTGATGTTCTGTTGTTAGACACACTCACATTAAGGATTTTTATGTCTTCTTCAAGAATTGATGCCTTTATCATTATGTAATGCCCCTGTATATCCCTGATAATTTTCCTTAGTCTTTTCACCTTTGTCCAAAATTAATACAGCCACAATACCTTTCTTTTTATTAGCGTTGGCACGGTGTATCTTTCTCCATACCTTTACTTTAGTATGTGTGTTTTTATTTAAACTGAGTTTCTTGTAGATAGCATATAGTTGGGATTTGTTTTTTAATTCATTCTGACAATCTGTCCTTAATTTGATGTATTTAGAAAATTGATATTTAAAGTGATTATTGGTATAGTTGTATTAATATCTGTCACATCAATTTTTTTGCTGCCCTTAGTCCTTTTCTTTGACTCTGATTTCTCTGCTTTTGAGCATTTTATGAGTTCAGATGATTTCATTTCCTCTCTACCCTTAGCATGTAAATTGTATATGTATTTTTTAACTTTTTAAAGTTGTTGCCCTTCAGTTTGCGATATACATGTACAGTTAATTCAAGTCCTCTTTCATATTACAGTATAATACTTTATGGGTAGAACAAATATAGGAGATGATTCCCAATTCCTCCCTCCTCTCCCTTACAACATTGAGGTGATTCTTATTTCACTTATCTATAAAGTATAATCACTGAATACTAGGTTGCTATTATTACAACAGAACTGTTGTTTGTCACATTATTTAAGAATAATAAACATATTTTATTTTTACCTTATTTTATTCCTTCTCTAATGCTCTTCTTCCCCCTACGTATATCTGAATTTCTGACTTATGTCATGTTCATTCTTTCTGAAAATTTTATTTTAATATTTCTTGCAAGGCAAACCTACTGGCTAAAAATTCACTTGATTTTCGTTTGTCTGAGAAAGTCTTTATTTAGAGATTGTTTTGTGGGATACAGAATCTTAGAATTCTTTTCTCATTCAACACCTTAAAATATTTTACTCCTTTTTTTCTTGCCTGCATATTTTTTGAGGAAATATCTGATGTAATTCTTATCCTTTATCTTTTATTGGTAAAGTGTTCTTCTTCTCTAGATTCTTTCAGTATTTTCTCTTTGTTTTTGATTTTCTGCAGTTTGAATAGGATATGGTGAAGGGTAAGTTTTTTAGTATTTATCTTCCTTGCCCATATCTGACCTTTCTGGATCTCTATTTGCTATTGATTATTAATTTGGGGGTATTGTCTGTCATTGCTGATTCAAATATATTATTTTTTTCTGTTCTTTTCCCTCTTCTCCCTGTAGTATTCTCATTATGAGTGTGTTATGACGTTTGTAATTGCCCTATAGTTTTTTGATATTTTATTCTGTATTTTTAATTATTTTTTCACTTTGCATTTCAGTTTTGAAATTTTCTATTGGCGTTTCTTCAACTTCATTATTTCTTTCTTTCTCTGTGTCCTCATAGCCCAACACAGGTTAGGTTGCCAAAATCAAATGACAAGGATGAGGTACAGTCGAAGGAAAGTGACTTTGTTTTCCAAAGCTAGCAGTGGGAAATGGTTCAGGCTCCTGCCTTAATGAAGCCACTTCAAAATTTTCAGGCAAAATAGTAGGGTATAAGAAGGGGAAGTTTGGCATGGAGGGCATGCAAAGAGGCAAGGTAGTGCAGGTCTACGTGATTTGTTCTGATAACTTGAGTTATTAACCCATCTTGTGAATGGGCGAGTGCCATCTTGGGCTCAGCCAGGTTGTAAATTACTCACAGCCTTAAAGTAATTTTCTAGTGGGGAATAATTCCATAGGCACTTGGATAGTCCCAAGATTCAGTCTTTGGAAATTCTAAGTAAACATAATTAGATAAGCTAGCAATGCAAGGGAGTGCCTGGTGGAAAGAAGGAAAGTAAAGGTTGTTATTTCATTACTAAAAAGTTAATACAAAGGGCCATAGAAGGAAAAGAAAAAAAAAAAAAAAAAACCTAAAAATAGGGTAGTCTGTTACATCCTGTCTTAATGAGCCCATCAAAGACATTCTTCATTGTTTTGTATTTCCTCTTGATTCTTTCTTAGTGTTTCCATCCCTCTGTCTGCATTATTCATTATTGTCATATCTGCCTCAGAATAAATAAGTAACCCCGTAACTATTTACCTAAAATACTATTGGTCAGTTTAGTTTCTTATCGACATTCTGACCAAGAAGAATGGGGCAGAAACATTTATCTTGAAATATATTAGGTAGATTTTAGAATCTTTTCTGTTTTATCATCACAACTGCCAAAATTAGAGAGAAGTGATTAGAATCGTTGTGAACTATACTCATATATTCCAGTAACACTTTTCATTTTCTTCTTAGACAAATATTTAAAAAGTAAGAAGAAGGAAACCTACTGAAGGCTGGAAATTTTATATGTTTATATATTTGGTTTTTATAAAACATAAATTATTTGATAGATTTTAAAAAGCCCTGAATCTCAGATAGATTACATAGCTTTGCCAATATCATGCACCTAAATAAGAAGGAAGGAGAAGTCTTCTAGCTTCAGAACACAAGTTTCCTTCAATGAACTGCAAACTGCCAATAAACTATTGGAGGGTCTCCGTAAGTAGATTTTCTCTTGCACTATATATTTTATGTCTAATGGCTGATTGGTGGGTAGAACAGCATAGGAGAAGTTGCAAACATTCCACAGAAGGTTGTCAGGCTATCAGTAGTTTTGAGGGGCAGAGTAAGGAAAACACAGGACTTTGTAGGTATAAAAGCAGCATTTCCCAAGTATAGACATAGCTCTAGGGAGTTGCTACCACTGTCTTCAGGATTCAGTTCAACTTTGAGCTGGCTGACTTACGTACAGGAAAATATTTATTCACCAACATGAGCATGCTATGCCTTCTATCCCCTGTGAGTTATCCTTTGTGTTTTTATTCTACAATTAGAAATTGATTTTTTTCCTTAAAGAATCATTTGAAAAAAGCTTTTCTTTACATATATTTATGAACTAACCTAGAAAGAGGTATTTCTAAAAATGCATCAAAAATTAATAACACCTACTACGAATCATATGTGTCAAGGGGTAGGCACAACTTCTTATAGATAAGTAAAGAAATACATGGAATAGGCCCAGTGCAGTGGCTCACCCCTGTAATCCGAGCACTTTGGGAGGCCAAGGCGGGTAGATCACAAGGTCAGAAGATTGAGCCCATCCTGGCTAACACGGTGAAACCGCATCTCTGCTAAAAATACAAAAAATTAGCCAGGTGTGGTGGTGCGCACCTGTAGTCCCCACTACTTGGGAGGCTGAGGCAGGAAAATCACTTGAACCCGGGAGGCAGGGATTGCAGTGAGCAGAGATCACACCACTGCACTCCAGCCTGGGTGACAGAGTGAGACTCTGTCTCAAAAAAAAAAAAAAAAAAAAAAAAAGGAATAATCACACGGTTAAGTTTTCTAATTTGCAATGGATATAAAATACATGAGGATATGAAATGTACTCTTAAGTTCATTCTTAGGCATTAAAGAACATGCCAACTCCTTTATAAGAAATTACACATTTGTCATAATAAGTATTTTTATAATAGCTTTTAATAAAATATGTATCTAGTACAATTATCATCATCATCATCATAAGAAAACAGTACATTGATTGGGTGACTAGTATGACTGGATTCATGACTTAATAGATTACCTCATTTAACAGTCATTCCAGATACCTGCAAATAATCATAGATACCTAATAAGACAAGTCTAAGAAAATGTGATCCTACCAATAACCCACAACCCCCCACTTCCCACTCAAGTGGCAGCCGGAGAGGACAATGGTGTTCTATGAGCACATCTTCCCACCTACCCACACCCAGGCCTCTGCTGGTTGGCTCGATTGTGGATTTGTGATTCAGTGACATTCAATCAAACACTAGCATGCTATATTTTGCTCAGATATAAGCTGGAATAGTCACATTTCTTTGTCTCGAAAATTGAACCATAAACTATGAAGAGAGAAAAAGAGTTCATACTGAGAACAGTAGCTCAACAGTCATAAGAAAAACTGGAAAACCTATTTTAGGTTGTATATAATCCAAAGTAAGTTTAAATTAGCAATGAATAAGAGTTATAGGATGGATAAAGAGTAAATGAGAAAAACAGTTGGAAATAGATTAAAAAGGAGAATATACACAAAGAATAATCAAATCCCAAAAGGAAACATTTCACATAAGCCTAACAGTTCATGACTCAAAGTTGCCTTGGGTTAAGAGTGAGCCTCTTGCTCATCCTGTCAACTGAAGATGACTGAAACTGCAATTTCCTCCCAGCGATCTTGTGCTTTTATTGTCCCTTTATGATGAAATGATTATTTTAAAAGACAATTCCACCCTTACTCTGCTGTAAGGAGTAGATAGTTTTACTTTTACTTTACAAAAAAGAAATAATAATTTTGAGTGTAAACAAAGTTTTCCAAGGTCATGCAGAGTGTCTACTCCCCTCCATAATTCTGCACACTAACCTATTACATGCTGTTGGTTTCCTATTATCAACTTTTCTTACTCTTCTTTTTTGCAACATTGATTTAGACAGTTGAAAATGAACTACAGTTTTTCAACAAAATGTTACTTAAATTTAATCAACCATTGCTTATAGAAAAAAAGAAGTGTAAGTGCTTGTTGAAAGTAGGGCACACAATTTTAGCTGAATTGTTATATTGTATTAATTTCACATAGTATATTTAACAAGGATATCTCAATGACAGTGCTGCTAAGCATAAGTAAAATGTATAGATATTGTTACACTTACAAGTGATAAAGCAGAACTACTTAAATCCTAGTGTGAAGGGCTCATTTAGATATGTCTTTGTATTAAAAGAATGATGAACCTCAAAGACTGGAACGAATCCAAAGCACCTGCAAGAGTGGAACTAATCCACTGAAGCCTAGACCAGAAGGATTTCATGGTAAAACATGATATTGTTGTAATTACAGAGTTTCTCAACCTGGACACTATTAACATTCTGGACCAGTAACACTTTGTTGAAGGAAGCTGTCCTGTGCATTGCAGAATGCTCAGCAGAATTCCTGGCCTCTACACTTTTGATTCCAGTAACAATACCCTAGGGGTAAAATTGCTCCTGGTTTAAAACCACTCTATCTGATGCGTTTTCATACCAATCTACCCTGTGCATTTGCATGAGTCCTAGAAAAAGAAGAGTATGCAAGTTAAAACTAATAGCTCTGTTTTTGTTTTGTTTTTTTTTTTTGAAGGGACAGTGGATAGTCATTGAGACATATGTTCTGCTTATGGGGAGAGTAACTTGAGCAACGTTACCCACTTCTATGTGGAAACACAGGGTTATTTAGTACGTTGAAATTCCAGACATAACTATCTGTTCAGTGGCAGTGGTTCCTATAAGGCAACAACTTCACTGTTCATTTTGTGCTAGTAGAATGGAACTTCATGGACCTTGCAGAAGCATACTCCAAACACTACAAATGGTAGTCATACTTTGGAGAGATGATAACACAGCAGATGCTAAAATCTAGATATCTTTTGTGAATATGAGGCATATCTACTGGGAACACATCATAATAATTTGTTGAGGAAAACATTGAAGATGGTGGCGATAAGCAGTTGGAGAAAAAGAAAAATATAAACATGCAAGGCACCATTGTTTTCTTCTTCTTTGTAACTTTTTACTTTTTGTGCATATGGCTATCACAGAGATTTAAAAATTAATCATTGAAAATCTGTATATCAAAATGATACCTCCACTCCCATGTTTATGGCAGCACTATTCACAACAGCCAAGATAAAGAATCGACCTGTGAGCATCAACACAGAAATGGATAAAGAAAATGTGTTACATACACAGTGGGATACCGTTAAGCCTAAAAATGAAGGAAATCTTGTCATTTACAGCAACATGGGTGAGCCTGGGGGGGGGCATTATGTTCAGTGAAATAAGTCAGGCACAGAAAGATAAATACCACGTGTTCTGACTTATATGTGGGAGCTGAAAGAAGCTCAGCTCATAAAAGTAGAGGGTAGAATTGTTTAGTATTAGAGGCTGGGAATGGTAGGGAGGAGGAGAAGATAGCTAGAAGTTGGTTAACAGATACCAAATTGTCTAGATGGAGAGAAAGTTCCAGTGTGCTGTAGCACTGTAGGGTGACTATAGTTAACCATAATCTACTATATTTTCAAATAGCAGGAAGGGAGAACTTTGAATGTTCCCAACACAGAGAAATGATAAATGTTTGAAGTGCTGCACATTCTCACTACTCTGAGTTGATTGTTACACATTGCACACACGCATCCAAACATCACTCTGTATCCCATAAATATGTTCATTATTACAAGGCAACTCAAAATAAGAAAAAATGAAATCTTGATTTATTATTATCTAGTTTCAGTATTTTACCACTTCCCCCAAAATGCAAAAACAATTTAGTACTATTTATCAGCCTCCTATTGTCTTGTATTTTACTATATATTTTATAAATCCCATACCACGTGTATTTTCTCCCTAATACTGATTTACATGTACCTACACACATCCATACTTCCACGTGGGATTCCTTTGTTTTAGTCCTTTAGTATTCATTTTAGAGAAGATCTGCAAGTTGTGAATTCTTTTAGCATATGATTGGTTCTATCATATGCTAAAAGAATATGATAGAATACATTAAAGTATGCTTTTTCATTTTGAAGGATATTTTCACAGAGTATAGATTTTGAGGGGTTTATGTCTACTTTTAATATTTTAAAGGTATCATTCTCTTCCAGCTTCCATAGTTTTTGACAAAAATTTAAACATCAGTCTTGATTTTCCTTTAAAGATACTATGACTTTTTTCTAACTGCTTTAAAATGTTTCCCTTTGTCTTTGGTATTCAGCAATTTGACTAGGATATATCTAGATGTGGTCATCTTTATATTTATCCAGATGGGTTTTATTGTGCTTTATAAATGTGAATTGATAATTTTTTCTGATTTGAAAAATTCTAGACAAATACTTTACCAAATAGTGTTCTTATTTCCATGCTCTTCTCTCTTTCTGAGCAATAACTATAATTCAATCTATTTTATCACGTTCCAAATATCTCTTACTTTTTGTTTTTGTTTTCTTCCCTGCTTCAGTATGTAAAATTTTTATTGACCTGTCTTTGGGTTCGCTAATTCTTTATTCTTTTGTACCTAATTTTTAATATTATTAATTTTTTAAATTTTAAATTTTAATATTAATATTAAAAAGAGTATTAAAATTTTATTATTTTAATATTTTAAATTTTATTAAATATATAAGCAGAGTTATTTTAAATACTTTTTATTTGAATTCCATTAACTAGATTATCTCTTGATCTCCTTTACTTTATAGTTTTTCTCCAAACTTTAGTTACTTTCATGATTATTTTAAAATTTTATTTTAGGTTCAAGGGTACATGAACAGGTTTGTTATTTAGGTAAACAGCATGTCATGAAGATTTGATGTACAGATTATTTTGTCACCTAGGTAATAAGCATAGTACCCAATAGGCAGTTTTCAATCCTCTCCCTCCTCCCACTGTCCTCACTCAAATAGGCCTTGGTGTCTAACCTTCTTTTTTGTGTCCATGTGTTCTGAATGGTTAGCTTCCACTTATAAATGAGAACACGTGGTATTTTGTTTTCTGTTCCTACGTTAGTATGCTTAGGATAATGGTCTCCTGCAGCCTACATGTTTCTGAAAAGTACATGATTTAATTCTTTTTTATAACTGCAAACTATTCCATGGTGTATATTTATCGCTTTTTCTTTATCCAGTACACTATTAATGGTCATCTAGGTTGATTCCATGTCTTTGCTGTTGTGATTAATGCTGCAGTGAACATATGCATAAATGTGTCTTCATGGTAGAATGATTTATATTCCTTTCGATATACACCTAATAATGGAATTGTTGGATCAACTGGTAATCCTGTGTTAGGTTCTTTGAGAGATCCCCAAACTGCTTTCTGCAATGGCTAACTAATTTACGTTCTCAGCAGCAGTGTCTAAGTGGTCACTTTTCTCCACAACCTCAGCTGCATCTGTTATTTTTTGACTTTTTAATAATAGTCCTTCTGACAGGTATGAGATGGTATCTCACTGTGGTTTTGATTTGCATTTCTCTAATGATTAGTGATATTAAGAAGTTTTTATATGCTTGTTGGTCACATGTATATCTTCTTTTGAGTACTGTCTTTGCCCATTCTTTAATGGGGTTGTTTTTTGCTTGTTAATTTGTTAAGTTTTTTATTGATTCTGGATATTACACCTTTTTTTGAATGCATAGTTTGCAAGTATTTTTTTGCCATTCTGAGGCTGTGTGTTTACTCTATGTGTTTGTCTGTTCTTGCATTGCTATAAAGAACTACCTGAGACTGAGTAATTTGTAAAGAAAACAGGTTTAATTGACTTACAGTTCTGCAGACTGTACAGGAAACATGGCTGGGGAGGTCTCAGGAAACTTACAATCATGGTGGAACGTGAAGAGGAAGAAGGCACATCTTACACAGCAGAAGCAGGAAGAAGAGAGTGAAGAGGTAAGTGCTACACACTTTTAAACTACCAGATCTCATAAGAACTCACTGTCATGAGAAGAACAAGGCAGACGTTTGCCCCTATAATCCAATCACCTCCCACCAGGCCCCTCCTCCAAAATTGAGAAAACTATAATTTGACATGAGAATTGGGTGGGGACACAGAGTCAAACCATATCATTCTGTTGATAGTTTCTTTTGCTATGCTTAAAGTCTTTAATTAGGTCTCATGTGTCCGTTTTTTTTGTTGTTGTTTTTACAATTGCTTTTTGTATCTTTGTCATGAAATCTTTGCTAGGGCCTATGCCCAGAATGGTATTTCCTAGATTATCTTCCAGCATTTTAATAGTTTTATGTTTTACATTTAAGTATTCAATCCATCTTGAATTGATTTTTGTATATGGTATAAGGAAGGGGTCCAGTTTCAATCTTCTGCATATGGCTAGTCAGTTATCCCACATCATTTATCATATAGGGACTCCGTTCCCCATTGCTTGTTTTTGTCAACTTTGTCAAAGGTAATCTAAATGGTTGTAGGCATGTTATTTCTGAGCTCTCTATTCTGTTCCATTGATGTACATGTCTGTTTTTGTACCAAACCCATGCTGTTTGGTTACTGTAGCCTTGTAGTATAGTTTAAAGTTGGGTAACAGGATGCTTCCAACTTTCTTCTGTTTTGCTTATTATTGCCTTTGCTATTTGGGCTCCTTTTTTCGGTTCTACATGAATTTTGAAATAGTTTTTTCCCTAGTTCTGTGAAAAATGTCCTCAGTAGTTTGATTGGAATAGCATTGAGTCTCTATATTGCTATGGACATTATGGCCATTTTAACAATATTGACTCTTCTTATCCATAAGCATGGGGTGATTTTCCATTTGTTGTAATTCTCATTGTAAACACCTTTCACCTCCCTGGTTAGCTGTATTCCTGAGTATTTTATTCTTTTTATGGCCATTGTGAATGCGATTGTGTTCTTGATTTGACTCTCAGCTTGGATATTGTAGCTGTATAGGAATGCTACTTCTTGTACACTAATTTTGAAGCCTGAAACATTGTGGAAATTGTTTATCAAATCAAGGAGGTTTTGGATAGGGACTATGTGGTTTTCTAGGTATGGAATCATATCATCTGCAAAAGAGGATTATTTGACTTTCTATCATCCTATTTGGATGCCTTTTTTCTTTTCTTTTGGCCAATTATTCTGCATAGGACTTCCAGTAGTTTATTTAATAAAAATAATAGGAGAGGGCATTCTTGTCTTGTTTTAGTTTTCAAGGGGAATGCTTCCAGCTTTTGCCCATTCAGGATGATGTTGGCTGTGAATTTTTCATAAGTGGCTCTTATTATTTGAGTATGTGCCTTTGATGCTAACTTTGTTGAGTTTTTAACATGAAGGGACATTGAATTTTATCAGAAGCCCTTTCTGCATCTATTGAGATGATCATGTGATTTTTGTTTCCAGTTTTGTTTATATAATTAATTACATTGATTGATTTGCCTATATTGAACCAACCTTGCCTCCCAAGAATAAAGCCTAAGAGATTGTGGTCATTTAGCTTTTCGATGTGCTGCTGGATTCAGTTTGCTAATATTTTATTGAGGATTTTTACATCTTTTTTCATCAAGAATATTGGCTTGTAGTTTTCTTTATTTGTTGTTTGTCTGCCAAGTTTTGGTATCAGAAGGATGCTGGGCTCATAGAATGAATTAGAGAGGAATTCCTCCTCCTTAATGTTTTGGAATATTCTCAGTAGGGATTATACCAGGTCTTCTTAATATGTCTGGTAGAATTCAGCTGTGAATTCATCTGGTCCTGGGATTTTTCTGGTTGGTAGGCTTTTTGTTATTGATTTAATTTCAGAACTCATTATTGGTCTGTTCAGGGTTTTAATTTCTTCTTGGTACAATCTTGGGAGAGTGTATGTTTTCAGGAATTTATCAGTTTCTTCTAGGTTTTCTATCTGGTGTGCATTTAGGTGTTCATAGTAGTTTCTGGGGGCTTTTTGTATTTCTGTAGGGTTAGTGGTAGTGTTCCCTTTGTCATTTCTGATTTTGTTTATTTGGATCTTCTCCCTTTTTTCTTTATTATTCTGACTAGGGGTCTATCTATCTGATCTATTCCTTCAAAGGATCAATTCCCATATTTGTTGAATTTTTGTACAGTTTTCTGCTTCTCAATATCCTTCCATTCAGCTCTGATTTTTGTTACTCCTTGTCTTCTATTAGCTTGGAGATTGCTTGTTCTTCTTTCTCTAGTTCTTCTAAGTGTACTGTGAGATTGTTAATTGGAGGTCTTTCTAACTTTTTGATGTGGCATTTAACACTCTAAACACCCCTCTTAACACTGTTTTTGCTGTGTCTCAGAGATTCTGGTATGTTGTAGCTTTATTCTTCTTAATTTCAAAGAATTTCTTGATTTCCATTTTGACTTTATTGTTTATCCAAAGGTCATTCAAAAGCAGAGCTTTTAAAAACTTTCCATGTAATTTTACGGTTTTGAGGGGTTTTTTAGTAATAATTTATATTTTTATTTTGCTGTGGTTTGAGAGTGTGATTTGTATGATTGTTTTTGTCTGTTTGCTTGTTTTTAATTTCCTGAGGATTGTTTTATGGCTAATTGTGTTTTCTATTTTACAATGTGTGTATGTGCAGATGAGTAGAATATATATTCCGGTGTTGTTTGGTGGAGAGTTCTGCAGATGTCTATTGGGTCCATTTGGTCAATGTTGAGTTTGAATCCTGTGAGTTTTTGTGAGTTTTCTGCCTCAGTGATCTGTGTAATACTGTCAGTGGGGTGTTGAAGTCTACCACTATTATTGTCCAGTTATCTAAGTCTCCTCATAGGTCTCTAAGAACTTGCTTTATGAATCTGGATTCTTCTGTGTTGGTTGCATATACATTTACAATAGTAACATCTTTTATGTTGTATTGAACCCTTTACTATTATGTAATGTCTTCCTTTATCTTTTTTGATCATTGCTGCTTTAAAGTCTGTTTTAAATGAAGTTAGACTATCAACCCCTGCTATTTTCTGTTTTCCGTTGGCTTGGTAGATTTTTCTTCATCCCTTTACTTGGAGCCTATGGATCCATGTAAGATGTGTCTCTTGAAGACAGCATACAGTTGGATCGTGCTTCTTTACTTTTATTTTTATTAGGCTGAAGTGCAGTGGCATGAGCTCAACTCACTGCATCCTCTACCTCCTGGGTTCGTGATCCTCCTGCCTCGGCCTCCCTAGTAGCTGGGACTGTAGATGAGCACCACCATGTCCAGGGCTAATTTTTGTATTTTTAGTAGATACGGGGTTTCACCATGTTGGCCAGGCTGGTCTCAAATTCTTGATTCACCTGCGTCGGCTTCCCAAAGTGCTGGAATTACAGGCATGAGCCATCTGCCTGGCCAGGGTCTTGCTCTTTATCCAACTTGCTACTCTGTGACTTCGTTGGGGTACTTAGCCCCTTCACTTTCAAGGTTAATATTGGTATTTGCTGATTTGACCCTGTCATTGTGCTGTTAGCTGGTTATTATGCAGTTTTATTTGTGTGGTTGCTTTACAGTGTCAATGGTCTATGTTTTTAGTGTGCTTTTGCAGTGGCCAGTAACAGACTTTCCTTTCTATATTTGGCACTTGCTTCAGGATCTCTTATAGAGAATGTCTGGTGGTATTGAATTATCTTGGCATTTGCTTTCTTAATAGTATCTTATTTCTCCTTCACTAATGAAGTTTAGTGAAGCTTCATTAAGCTAGATATGAGATTCTTGGCTGAAATTTCTTTTCCTTAAGAAGGCTGAATATACACTCCTAATCTCTTCTGGCTTGTAGGATTTCTGCTGAATGGTCTGCTGTTAGCCTAATGATGTTTCCTTTGTAGGTGATCTGCCTCTTGTCTCCAGCTCCCTTTAACATTTTTCCTTTTGTTTTGACTTTGAAAAATCTGATGACCATGTGTCTTGTGGATGGTCTTCTTGTATAGAGTATCACAGGGGTTTTCTGCATTTCCTGAATTTGAACGTTGGTCTCTGTAGCGATATTGGGGAAGTCTTCATTGATGATATCCTGAAATATGTTTTCCAACTTGCTTACTTTCTCCTCCTCTCTTTCAGGGATGCCAGTGAGTCATAGATTTGGTCTCTACATAATCCCATATTTATCAGAGGTTTTGTTTATTCTTTTGTATTCTTATTGTTGTCTGACAGAGTTCAGAGATACAGCCTTTGAGCTCTGAGATTCTTTCTTCAGCTTGGCCTATTCTGCTGTTAATACTTGTAATTTATTAAGGTATTCTTTAGTGTGTTTTTTAGCTCTATGAGTTCAGTTTGGTTCTTTCGTATAATGGCCATTTTGTCTTTCAGCTCTTGTATTGTTTTATTGTAATTGTTAGATTCCTTGGATTGGGTTTAGACTTTCTCCTGAATCTTAGTGATCTTCATTCCTATCCATATTTTGAATTCTTTCTCTGTCATTTCCACTATTTCAGCCTGGTTAAGAACCCTTCCTTGAGAACTAGTACAGTTATTTGGAGGAAAGAAAACATTGGCTTTTTTAGTTGTCAGAGTTTTTGCACCAGTTCTTTCTCATCTGTGTGGGCTGATGCTCCTTTAACTGTGGTGTAATTGAGTGCAATCAGTTGACTCTTTTTCTGAGTGTTTTTCTTTAGGGCCGAGGAGGCTTTGCGCAGGGTCTTTGTTGTTGAAATCTTGTCCTTGTTTTCACAGGTGGGTATATTAGCAAGTATTTTTGGAGTTGGAGTTTGGCCTTTGATCCAGTAGATGGCACTGAAGTGTAATGACCAGTAGGTAGGCTCTTGCTCCACCCCGTGGCTCCTCTGTATTTCCTCATGATTGCAGCCATGCTCCCTCTCAGTGCTCTGAAAGTGTGGGCTCCCTTTCCCACTCCAGTGCTGGCTAAAGGTCTGACCTTGGCACTCCTGGGCTGCACATTGCTGCTAGGGGTGAACTAAGGCTTTATTTTCCCTCCCCAGCTTGAAGGCAGCAGGGGAACGGACCTTGGCAGTGGCTGTGGCAGAGGGCCTTTCACTTGCCTCTTGGGGCTCTGCCCTAGAGACAGGCAGAGCCACTACTAATTGGACAGATGGGCTTGGGATTGGGGCAGCTGCATTGTGAACCCACTCCTGGAGGCCCTGCCTGGTGATGAGCAATGATGGCAGGAGACTCGCAGAGGAGACAGACTGCCCTCCTCTCCTTAGGGCAGCTGCAGCTTCCTGGACTTGTGGATTAAGCACTCAAGGTCTCTGCCCCTTCCCCAGTCCAAGGGCAGCAAGGGCAGTACCGCTGCAGTGCCAGTGGCAGAGGTGATTTCAGTTGTCCCTGGGAGCCCTACCTCAGAAACGCAAGCCACTGCTACTGAGAATGTTCAGTCATGGAGTGGGGTGGCTGCACTGCTAGCCCAAGCTGGAGGCTTCACTTGGTGAAAAGTGGGAGGTCAAGGGCTCACCAGGAGGAACAACTGGGCTCCTCTCCCTATCATGACTGTGTTGTGCTATGAGTGTGATTGAAGAGATCCTCGGAGCTTTTGATCCCCAGGCACCCTAGAACCAATGGCTGCAGTTGCGGCAATGGGGGAAGACAAGCTTCCTTGCATGCCCTCAGAACAGGGGCAGAATCCATGGGGCTGTTTGTTCTTTCCCCAGTCTGAGTGCAGTAAATGCAGTAAGGGCTGCCATGATGGTGGCAGAGAGAATGTCAATTGCTTCTGGGAGCCCCACCTCAGGAAAATATAGAGCCAACAGCAGTGGGAATTCTCACCCGGGGCAGGACAACTGCTCTGCAGTCCCCAACCAGGGGCCTTGCCTGGTGAACAGAGGTAGGTGGAGACTGACAGGGAAGAGAGACTGGGCTCTTGTCCATATGGTGGTCGTGGTATGCTGGAGGGGCCAATGTAAGGACCAAGTCCTTTGTTCTTTCCCCCAGCCTGAAGGCAGAAAGGGACATAGCACTGCAGCTGCAATAGCAGAAGGCTTATGGATTGTCTTTTGGATTTTTCTCCTCAGAGAAACACAGAGCCATCACTGACAAAGCGTTTATGTGGGGGCAGGGTGGTTGTGCTGGGGGCCAAGGTTAAGAGGCGCTGCCCAGTGAGGAGTAGCAGGGGTGAGGACCCAAGTGGAAAACAGTCCAGCTGCTTTTCTGCAAGTCTGTACGCTGTGCTGGGGGTCGGCATTAGTCTCCAATCACTGTACTCACTCCCAAGCCTGAGGGCAACAGGTGTGAAGGCTGTGGAGCAGCAAAAATAGCAGCCTGCCCATCCCCTCCAGGAGTTCCATGCCAGGGAAGTGCAGAGCTGTTCCTCGAGAGCCCAGGTGGGGCTCTTGTGTCTATGCTGGGATCCCAGGCCAGTCTGGCAACAGGTAGTGTAGAAGGGCCCCACAGTCCATCCACTGCTTAGCCCCATGGATTCTGCCCCTATTCTGAGGGCATGCAAGGGAGCCTGTCTTCCCCCATTGCCGTAGCTGCAGCCATTGGTACCAGGGTGCCTGGGGATCAAAACCTCTGAGGATTTCCTGTGTGCCTAGCAGCAGCTCTGCCCACACTCCATGCAACTGTCTGTGTCAGCCCAGAGGCCCTGGTGGGGCACAGGTGTCGTGGGGGATCTCCTGGGCTCGGGGTTGCAAAGGTCTATGGCAGAAGTGTGGCTCCCTGGGGACTCTCACTTACTCCCCATTTTCCCACGGTGAGGGCCATCTCCTGGCTCTGTGCCACTTCTGAGTGAATAATTGTCCTGTCTCATTCTTCTGTTCTCTGTGTGTTGAGTTGTTTCCTTGATGAATCCCAATGTGTCCACCTGGATGGTCCAGTTGAAGAGCTAGTGTCCACTCACCACTCTTTCTTCTCTGTGTGAGAGTGGCACACAGCAGCTGCTTCTAGTCAGTCATCTTGGAAGGAGCTCATCTTTATTTTTTTATATGCCTACAGTGGAAGATGTGGAAGATACATTAAAGATTATCTGAACTGTACTATCTTCCCCCAAAGATTGTTAATTATTCTCTTAATTAACAAGTTAGCAAGTTCTTAAATCCAGACAATCTTTTATTTATTTATATATTTATTTTTTTAGATGAGGTCTTGTTCTGTCACTGAGGCTGCAGTGCAGCGGTATGATCACGACTCATTGCAGTCTGTCCTCCCAGGCTCAATGGTCCTCCTGACTCTCAGCCTCCTGAGTAGCTGAGGCTACAGGCTGACACCACTAACCCGCTAATTATTGTATTTTTTGCAGAGACAAGGTTTTGCCATGTTGCCCACCCTGGTCTCGAACTCATGGACTGAAATGATCTGCCCACCCCAGCCTCCCAAAGTGCTGGGATTGCAGGCATGAGCCATTGCATCCAGCCACGTGCCTCTTTATTTTTTCAAGGGTTGGTGTCAGGTTTTTTGAAGGTACGTTATTTCAGCTTTCCCCTTACACCTAGAAGAGACATGACCCTTACTCCTAGGAACTAGGTCTTACCCTTACAGTGTGTTTCTACTGGAATCTCTAGTTAAATCTGACTGTTCATCAAATTGTCTTCACTATAGCTGGACCAGTGTCATCTTCTATCTTCCTAATACTGTGTGGCCTCTGTGATTTATTCTGTGATCTCCAGCTTCTAGCTGCTATTCTATGCTTGGCCTTCTAGAATCTCTTCTTACGTATACACATCTCAGTAGTTGGCCGAAAACCCAAGAAAAATTTTGGGGACACTTTATGGCTCCTTTTTTATGTCCCCCTCCCTGTGGAATCCTGACTCTTGATTCAACCATATCAATACCCCTCAGCTCTCATCTCTGAGGTCTCCTCTGCCTAGTGAAATTGACATTCATCTTGGGTTCTATGTAGCAGCTTAGTAATTGGTAAATGCTCTTTGGGGAAAGCTGGAATATGTGTGATCTTAACTTTCTATGTTTCTTTCTTTCAAAGACCATAATCCATATTGGTTGCCTTCCAACGCCTACAGTCATTGTGTATATTTTAGCTGTTATATCATTAAGGAAAATCTTATATCCAAGCCATTTACTTTAACTGACACTATTTAAAATCTTAATCTTATATGGTTTGAACAAATATGGTGTTTGCATGTTCTCACTCATAAGTGGGAGTTGAACAATGAGAACACATGGACACAGGGAGGGGAACATCACACAGCAGAGCCTGTCAGGGGTCAGGGGCTAGGGGAGGGACAGCATTAGGAGAAATACCTAATGTTGATGACGGGTTGATGGGTGTAGCAAACCATCATGGCACGTGTATACGTATGTAACAAACCTGCATGTTCTGCACATGTATCCCAGGATTTAAAGTATAATAATAAATGTGTATGTATATATGTATATATGTGTGTGTGTGTGTGTGTGTGTGTATTCCTAGAAAAAAATGGTGTTCAAGGGAAATGGATAAATACAAAAAATATAAAAGTACACAATATATAATGGTAATAAAACATTCTTTGGCATATGACTTGGGGTTTTAATATATTCAATCCAATCTCCATTTATTTTTATATCTTGAGAATTACATGAGAGATTAAAATTCAGAACTATGACTCTCAGGTCATATAAATCTTTAATAAAATTAAATAATATCTAGATTATACTTATTAAGCTATACATGCATCTCACTGATACTGTATTAGAGAAGGACTTTAAATAAAAACATATTCTTAAAAAGTAACCATCTTTGTATTAGGACACTGAGAACATGAATCACTGTCTTTCTCTCCTCTAAGGCATGCATCCATCAACCCAGGATTTTTACTCTCACCACTCAGTACTATCAGACATTATCCTACAACACTCTGATGAAGAAATATAAAATGTGTTTCTATTTTGAAGGGAGAAAAGGAAACTCAAAGGAGCTAGTTTGTTTGTGTATAATATCACATCTAGTTAGTAATGAATAAAATACGAAAACATGTATGTTTTTAAATTTTCATTGTAGAACTCTTTTTAATCTGCAAACTGCTTGTATTTAACAGATGTTTTGTGTCTGTGTCTGTGTGTTTGTCGTGCATGTGTGGTTGTGTGTGTGAAAGAGAGATAGAGACAGAGACACACAAAACACACAGAGACATTAAGGTGGAGAATACAAGGCTTTACCATTAACCAACTAACTTGAGAAAATTATCTAAGCAGTAGATCCCCAAAGACTACAATTGAACTAGGTTTTATAGGAGACTTTCTTTTGAATCTCTGGCCCCCAATCTAAGCAGGAGTGCCAGAATGCTGCTTCAGGAATCTTCCATAAAAAGAAAGTCTGCAGTTGTAAGTCACTGAGGCTTGTTTTTAATAAGTGGAGTTACCTCCTCAATTATGAGCTATTTTTTTGTTCATTTTTCCTTTGTGGTATTACAAACTTTGTGTTTTATCCTAATGACAAGAATATCTTGAATAAGATATTTTTTGACTCTTTTTTTTCTCTGTGAGGCATAAGTGAGCTAGAAAATAATCTAAACTCCCCATCTCTGATTTGAGTATGTGTGTATATATTGAGTATATATATAGTGTATATATATTGTGTATATATATATAGTGTATATAGTGTATATATATAGTGTATATATATTGTGTATATATATAGTGTATATATATTGTGTATATATATATAGTGTATATATATTGAGTATATATATATAGTGTATATATATTGAGTATATATATAGTGTGCATATACACACACACCTTATTGAGATATTATCTACATACCATACAGTTCATCTATTTAAATGGTACTATTCAGTAGTTTTTAGTATCTGTGGCTTTTATTGTTTTATTTATTTACTTTTTTGAGATAGAATCTCACTCTGTCACCCAGGCTGGAGTGCAGTGGCATGATCTCGACTCACTGTAGACTCTGCCTCCTGGGTTCAAGTGATTCTCCTGCCTCAGCCTCTCAAGTAGTTGGGAATACCGGCATGTGCAGTCACACCTGGCTTTTTTTTTTTTTTTTTTTTTTAAGTAGATACAGGGGTTTCACCATGTTGCCCAGGCTGGTTTTGAACGCCTGAGCTCAGGCGATCTGTTCACCTCGGCCTCCCAAAGTGCTAGGATTGCAGGCTCGAGTATATTCTCAGAGGTGTACAAACAAAATCACAATCAATTTTAGCACATTTCATTGCCCAAAAAATAAACCTTCTACCCATCAGCAGTTACTCCCCACTTAACACTCAACATCAGCCCCAGCTCTAGGCAAGAGCAAATCTACTTCCTGTCTTGTATTTTTCCTTTCTGGATATTTCATATGAGTAGAATCTTACAATATATGCTGTTTTGCCACTGGCTTCTTTCACTTAGCATAATGTTTTCCAGCTTCGTCTATCTTGTAGCGTGCATCAGTACTTCATTTCCTTTTATTGAATAATATTCCATTGTGTGGCTACATCACATTTTTAATCAGTTGTTCAGTTGATAAACATTTGAGTTGATTCCACTTTTCGACTATTATAAGTAATGCTGTTATGAGTATTTATACACAAATATTTGCGAGCACTTGTTTCTATTCCTATTGAGGATAGATATTTAGAAGTGGAATTACTGATATATAAGGTAACTATATTTTTAATTTCTGCAGAAGTGCCAGACTTTTCTAAAGTGACTGAATCATTTTATATTCCCACCAGCAGTGTCTGAGAGTTCCAATGTTGTACATCTTCTCCAACACATTTATTGTTATTTGTCTTTTTGATTATAGCCATTCTAGTCTGCACAGTGGTATCTCACTGTGGTTTTGATTTATATTACTCTGATGGTTACTATTGTGGGGCACTTTTTTAGTTGCTTTTTGACTCTGTATATCTCATTGAGGAAATATTTATTCAGATCTTTGGCCTATTTTAAAATTTGATGTATATCTACTTTTTTATTGAGTTGTAAGTTATGTGTATATTTTAGATACAAATCCCTTAGCAGATACAAGATATGCAAATATTTTCTGCCATTCTGTTGTGTTTTTCACTTTTGGGATTGTGTCCTTTGGAGCACAAGATGATACCTATGTTTACAAGTTGCATTTTATACATGATCTATGTATGAATATAAGATGCTAAGGGAGTGAAATATTTCTCCTATAGAATTGAGAGGTGAGAACTAAGAAAGTCAGAATACAAAAGTTAATAGTTGTTCGTCACAAAACATGGACGTAATAACCTTCAAAATTAATATAGTATAATCCATTATGGCTAAAGTGTAGAATGATATTTCAAACCTAAAAAGTATGTATATGTTTATGATTAATATATGATACAGTAAATATAGATGTGTGTATATATATACATCACACATACACATGCACACACACACACACACACACAAACATACGAGTTGACCATAGACCCACATAGTATTAATTGAGAATTAGCTGACACAAAGAGACAAAGGACTAAAAACACACAGCAAGAAGCCTTATATGTCTATGCTAGAGATAATCTCACTAGGTGTCTTTGTCAAGACCAACACAATTTTATGAAGTCAAGAAAGCTGTTTACTAAAGTGAATTTATTTGCTTGTTTTCTAGGTTTAAGTAACAGCTTTTCTTTCCCAGCTCTGATTTATTTGAGTTCAAGGACTTCAGTATTCAATTTGAAGGAGTGGAAATAAACCAGGAAAGAATAAGGAGCAAGAAAGCCTCAATTTCTTATCCTTTTAAGGTACCTTTATTCTGTTAGCTTTATTATTATTAGAGGCATGTGGATCTAAATTTGCCTAATAATGTAGTTAGGTACCAGCTAATTGTCAGATACTACTACCTTGAATTAATTGCTTCTAATACTGATTGATATTCAGCTTACAGAAAGAAATATGTAAAGAAGTATATGTCGTCCATTATTTTTCTCATATATTATAAAATATATAATTTGATTAACTCCTACTAACCAAGATCAGGTTATCCAGACTATAATTCATTGGCAGGTACATATTTTTTTTAACTGAATTGTATCTTTGAAGTATCATGCCTACATTGAGGGTTATTATAAGACAGGCCTAATATGTGTGTCTGTCTGTGTTCTGGAAAGAGCTTTAAGTAGACATGTGCTGGTGAACATTTGACAACTAGTTTTCTAGGGGACAAAAATCCCTTCTATGTAGCATTTGCCAATTCCCATGGTGTAAATTCTTCCCCAGTGGCTGATATCAAAATATCAATGTGACCTCACCGGACTCAAAGTTGAGAAGACATGCTCACAAATGTATCACATTGCATGGTTAAAGGTAGAGCAAATCAGCTCCTGAATATCATTACCTGCAGAAGTGAGCATACTTCTCTAGAACGATGCCTTCTTTTACCTTGTGGATGAGAGCAACTTGCATCCGTGTTTGTGCTTCAAAGCTTACAGCCAAACTGAAAGCTAATTTAAAATAATATATGTATTATTTAACATAATATATGTTTTCGGCCAGACGCAGTGGCTCAAGCCTGTAATCTCAGCACTTTGGGAGGCCGAGGCGGGCGGATCACGAAGTCAGGAGATCGAGACCATCCTGGCTAACACGGTGAAACCCCGTCTCTACTAAAAAATACAAAAAACTAGCCGGGCGAGGTGGCGGGCGCCTGTAGTCCCAGCTACTGGGGAGGCTGAGGCAGGAGAATGGCATAAACTGAGGAGGCGGAGCTTGCAGTGAGCTGAGATCCGGCCACTGCACTCCAGCTTGGGCGACAGAGCGAGACTCCGTCTCAAAAAAAAAAAAAAAATAATAATAATAATAATAATATATGTTTTCAAGTTTTTGTTGCCTCATTTCTAGGTCTATTTGATCTTAACTCAATCCTTGTTTTATTTTTTCAGTTTTGTTTTGTTTTCAGAGACAGGGTCTCACTCTGTAGCCCAGGCTGGAGTACAGTGGCATAAACATGTCTCATTGCAACTTCAAACTCCTGGGCTTGAGCAATCCTCCTCCCTCAGTCTCCCCAGTAGCTGGGACTATAGTTGTGCCCCACTGTGCCTGGCCTTGTTTTTATTTCTTTTATTCCTATTTTTAAAGTTCATTCCATCTTTTAAAATTTATAAGCTATATCAATTATTTTCTGGAATGAGTCATAATAGACTTAAAGAAATAAATGAAAAATCCTCGGACAATTTCAGACACAGAGTGGGAATTAAAAATGAAGTACTAAAATATCTCATGGCTGAAAGTGAAAGAAAAAGAGGTTGCGTATTAACTCCACTTCCACCTAGGCAGGAGCAATTTGCTGCCCTCTCTGGCCCTCAGTATTCTTATCTGTGTAGTTAGGTATGTCAGGAAAAGCTCTTACTCAAATTATCCATAATTTTGTCACTTCAAAAGCCACTGGTTCATTGTAAAACTAGATTGCATTGATATTTAACACCGTTTAAATAAACTATGTAGTTCATGCTATGTTCCAATGATTTTAATATACTCAATTTTAACTTTTGCAGACTGCTATTGGCTCATTGGTGTTGACAGGCAAACTTGTAGCTACATATTATTAGCTCTTTATAAAATGACATTTCATCTGTAGGCAGAGTAAAAAATTTTGAATTTTATGCATGAAAAGATTGATAGCTGGCACAATTATTAATTTCTGCAGGCTTCCTGTTGGTGGTATATGATTTGGAAAAGACATTTGCATTTACACGCTAATAAAAAAATGATTCTATCCTGTCGGTTAATTTTGGAAAGCAAAATACTTTAAGCAATTCTACTTTAATAGTCCTAGTTCCCAGGGATATGTTAGCAATTCATATGAGCAGATGGCTATGGCATGGTAGAAAGTGTTCTGGGATTGTCAGAACTTGTACTTGAATTACAGCTATGCTTTGATCACCACTTGACCTTGGAGAAGGTATGAAATAATCTAAATCTTAATTTTATGTTGTAAAATGGGTAAATCCATTCAATTTTCAGGACTGATTTGGAGATCAAATGAATTAATAGAGTTAATACTCTTAGCATACTTCTAACTTGGCAAATGCAGATACTTGTGACAATTCCCTCACTGGTCATTTCATAGGTTCTTTAGTGCACAACTGCTCAGTCATATTCAAGGGCTTATTTTAAATCAAATGGCAAGGAAATCAAGTGTTTCTTCCCAAATTCCTCAGTGCATGACTTATTTCACTAGAAGAAATTTAGGTAAAATATTCCAGCGATGGGTATTTCAATGAGGAAAAAACATCAAATAATTGTTATAATAGGCAAGGCCTACAAATATTCTAAATTAAAAAGGTTGCTTAGTTCTGTTTTTTTCTACTGCTTAACTACATGAATATCACATTTTTAATAATCTCACTTCTGGAAAATAATAGTGACTTACTTCAAAATTTGGAAATAATTGCCTTACATTCTGATTCCATATTGTAAGAAGACATAATATAGATGTTCTTAGAAGTTAGATACAAGGAAAAAAGAATGAAAGATAATCCTTTATAATTTTGTGTGAATCATGTTCAAAATTGTTCAAAATAAATCTTACTGTGGAAGATACTGTTATCACCTTATTTTAAAAATGTGTTGAAGAAGGAAAGTGTCAGATAGTGAACTTGTGATAATATCATTTAAATGCATTTATGGGGTATAAAATATGCCTAATAAAAAAAGTAAAGTTACCGGATTTTTACTTTTAGTTAGAAGCAGTTGAATTTAAATTCCAGGTAAAGAAAGCGTAAACAGTACAATGTTTGTCAGTTAAAAGACCATAATAATTAATTTTGAAATTGATTTCCCGTATGTCTGTTCCAAAACATACAACTTAGAAATTACCATGAACTATATAGTGTGTGTGTTGGGGGTGGAGGAGGGACTCTGGGAGAAGGATGGACTGTGGAATAATATTAAAACACAATAGGGCCAAGCACGGTGACTCATACCTGTAATCCCAGCACTCAGGGAGGCTGAGGCAGGCGGATCACCTGGGGTCAGGAGTTCGAGATGAGCCTGACCAACATGGAGAAATTCCGTCTCTACTGAAAATACAAACTTAGCCAGGCCTGGTGGCACATGCCTGTAATCCCAGCTAGTCAGGAGGCTGAGGCAGGAGAATCGCTTGAACAGGGGAGGCGAAGGTTGCAGTGAGCCGAGATCGCGCCATTGCACTCCAGCCTGGGCAACGAGAGTGACATTTCCTCTAAAAAAACAAACAAACAAAAACAATAAAGTATCTTTTTTAAAGATATAAATAAAATTTATGAATATAGAGGGCTAATTACTACCTTTATCTTGCAGTATAATGTATGTTAGCATATAAGACAATATTTACATATGGATTTTATAGCTCATAATTATTACTAATAGTATATAGTAACATCTATACATTATTAATGCAAAATAGATTGTTTTAAAACTCTCAATAGCCAGTATGTCTGTTTCCAAATACATATTCATATATTTGATCTCTGATTTTCAGCCTGAGTGTTCAAGTACCCTTCAATGTGTAGAGAAAGGAACAAAATTACTCCCATCGCTCCCATGTTCTTAGTTTTAATTGAGCCTCTGGTCAGATACCAGTCTACTGGTACTTTAGGTTATGGGGTGCCTGGGGTATTACCTGGTTTATTTCAACTAAGAACACATATCATGCTGTATCTCCCATGTACCCAGGAACGCAGATGGAAATGCTATGGGAATGCAGGGGAACTATGTGGGACCCTTGTGGGTCTCTGCATCCTTTCCCTCTACCATTTCAGAACTGCATGAACTGAGCAGCTTCGCTCCTGGGACTACTAACTACTCTGACTGATACTTAATTTGTTGTTTTCTTCTAAGGCAATTACACCAGTAATTCCTGTCATGTAAATTTTTTTTAAAGATTGGAGAAGACAGCACTTCTTATCACTGTGACAGTGTCTGTAGGATCCATTTGCAAGCTGTACAAAGGCAATTATTAAATGTTTATACCATATAGCCCAAAATATGTATGTAACTTTATGTACAAATGTGTTTATTATTTGATGAGCTTGTTTCAGTGCCAGCTGTCACTAAAAGAACGAGAAAAGAGGAAATAGTAGGTAGGATACAATTGAGGGCTTCACATTTAACGATTGTTCCTATCTGCTTTCAGAACAACCTTTCTCAAAGAGAATGTGGAGACTAGAAAATAACCGGCAAATTTATTCTTGTAAAATAGTTTCTTTTTTGTTTATGTTGTCTGTTTGATCACAAACAAGAGCATGGCATGTGACATACCTTCTACCAGTGGTTACATAATTAAATAGTCAGCTATTCAAAAAAGTATGAAATATTGATTTGAAAGACACTTTGCACCACGCACTGTGCTAGACATGAGAAAGATGGTAAAAAAGTAATGGAGACACATGTTCTGCTTTCATAGAGTTAACATTGTAATGGGATATACAGCTTTGCAGCTGAACTTTGGATTGAGATGAACCTTCTACAGTACGCCCCATGCTGAATTTAAGTACTTTTGACCTGACTGAGCAGTATGTTTAGTTAAAACTCTGTGATATGGTTTGGATTCGTGTCTCCACCCAAATCTCATGTCAAATTGTAATCCTCAATGTTGGAGGAGGGACTTGGTGGGAGGTGACTGGATCATGGGGGTGGATTACCTCATTGCTGTCCTGTGATAGTGACTGAGTTCTCATGAGATCTGGTTATTTAAAAGTGTGTCTCTTTCTTCCTCCTGCTGCTGCCATATAAGACATACCTCCTTCCTGTTCGCTTTCCCCGTGATTGTAAGAACTGATGGCAATCCTACTCAAACTATTCGGAAAAATAGAGGAAGAAGGAATACCTCCAAATTCATTTTAAAAGGCCAGTATTACCCTGATACCAAAACTAGACAAACACAAAAAAGGAAAACTACAGGCAAATATATCTGATAAGTATTGATGCAAAAATCCTCAACAAAATACTAGCAAACTGAATTCATAGACATATTGGAAAGGTCATTTACCATGACCAAGTGGGATTTATATCTGTGACACAAGGATGGTTCAGCATACATAAATCAGTGTGATACATCATATCACCAGAATTAAGGATAAAAACATATGAGTATTTCAATTGCTGCTGAAATAACGTTGGATAAAATTCAATATCCCTTCATGATAAAAAAAAAACCCTCCAAAAACTGGGTATAAAGGGAAAATATTTCAACATAATAAAATCCACTTATGACAGACCCACAGCTCGCATCATACTGAATGGAGAGACACTGAAAGCCTTTCTTCTAAGATCTGAAACATGACAAAGATGCCCACTTTCAACTGTTATTCAACATAGTACTGGAATTTCTATCTAGAGGAATCAGACAAGAGAAAGAAATAAAGGACATCCAAATTGGAAAGGAAGAAGTCAAATTACCCCTGTTTGGAAATGATGTGATCTTATATTTGGAAAAACCTGAAGACCTCATAAGAAACATATTGGAGCTGATAAACATATTCAGTAAATTTGCAGGATACAAAATCAACATATACAAATCAGTAGCATTTCTATATGCCCACAGTGATCAATCTGAAAAAGAAATAAAAAACATAATCCCATTTACAGTAGCCACAATTAAAATTAAATGCCTAGAAGTCATTTTAAACAAAGGGTGAAAGATCTCTGTAATGAAAACCAGAAAACAGTGATGAAAGAAATTGAAGAGGACACCAAAAAACTGACATAGATTCCATGTTCATGGATTAGAAGCATCAATATTGTTAAAATATCCAGAGGCTGAGAAGGATAGTAGGGGGTTTGGTAGGGATGGTTGATGGATACAAAAAAAAAAAAAAAAAAATAGAAAGAATGAATGAAACCTAAGATTTGACAGCACAACAGGATGTCTGTAGTCAATATTAAATTCTATATTAAAAAGTAACTAAAAGAGTTTAACTGGATTGTTTGTAATGCAAAGGATAAATGCTTGAAGAGATGGGTACCCATTTTCCATGATATGATTATGACACATTGCATACCTGTATCAAAGTATCTCATGTATCCCATAAATATATATGCTTACTACGGACACACAAAAATCAAAAATAAATCTTAAAGTGCATACAACAGTATCTGACACACATCAAACAAGTTGTAAATTCCAGCTATTGTTTTTACTGTTATTACTTTAAAGTATAATGATTATAGATTTTTACTTACTTTCTTCTGTTAATAGATAAATAAGGCATAGTTTATGGTAAGTAAGAGAGACATGGATTTATGTATTTATATCATCTCATGCAATGTGGCATTCTGAAAATGTGGTACTAAAATTTATAGGCAAATAATCTACCTGGGCCTCATATTTATTATTATTAGATAGACAATAATATTCATTAAGCAAGAGAAAACAACCATGATGGAAAACAATTACAGATAATGAGATGATTAAGGACTTACTTATTTTGCGCCACCTGAGGCATTGTAGAGAGTTTTAAGAGTTGGATAGTGGGTCTTGAACTTAGGAGAAAAAGACTTAAGGTGTAAGAGTAGAAATACTAGCTCTATCCTTTTCCAATTGTTTGAACTAGAACATGGTTATTCATTTCTGAATCTCAGTTTTATACTCTTAAAAATAGATGGAACAGATAACTAATTAGATACTATATGTAAAGTTGGCTAGCACTGCACCTGCGGCTTTAGTTATATCCTTTGTCTTTCCATTTCATTCTCCTCTTTCCCATACCCTATACTGTAACCATCACTGGCGTTGGAGACAAAAATAATATGTTTTAAATCCTGATTCTATCACTTATTAATAATGTGACCATTACTTAAACTCCAGGAAATTTTGTTTTATCAGCAACTATAAAGTTAACATGTAACCATGTGTTGGTTTTTCCAGGATTAAGTAAAGATTTAATTATTGTTTATTATTTATTACTATGATTTCAGTAATATGCCAGGAAAAAACAAGGTGATTGTACAATGGTAACTTTCTTTTTTTCTTTTTATCACTTCTATTTTCTATATGTATATTTTCTTATTTATTTTTAAATAAGAAATATTTTAAAATGTATTTTACATTTAAAATATTTGAGAAAATATAAAATACACTCTTCAGGATTCTACATAAGATCTTGATTTTAGTGTTTGTCTATTATATACTTTTGTGTGGGTTTTCTATTATTGATGCTGGCAAAACTTGTCCAAATGTGGCTTTCTACTAGTAAATGAAGGCAACATAAAATGTTATGCATGACTCACTTGGCTGACACACTTTCTCATTTGTTTGAATAAAAAGAAAAACCCTTCAGTGAGATTAAAATGTTGATTAGAGTGAAATATAAGGATTTCTGAATTCCCAATTTATGTGATCCGTTCTTCTAATCCTTTCTTTAAATGCCTCCAAGCTTTGAACACCATAAAATGTACTTTAATCAATACCAAATAATTATTTTATTTTAATATTGATGAATAATATTTCTAATATCATATAAATCAGAAAAATTAGTTTTTTTTAATTCAACTCATTCTCTTAAGCTTGTTATTTTTTTCTTCACCTATAAAGCATACATATTATCTTCCCTTGGATACCTCTTTGGATTAGTGGAATGATGAAATAATCCATATATAATTTTCCCATAAATTAGTAAGTTGTTGCTAGTAATACTCCAAGAAAA
Organism: Piliocolobus tephrosceles; assembly: GCF_002776525.5. Classification (NCBI taxonomy): domain Eukaryota; kingdom Metazoa; phylum Chordata; class Mammalia; order Primates; family Cercopithecidae; genus Piliocolobus; species Piliocolobus tephrosceles. The sequence continues at coordinate 78,361,064 of NC_045455.1, forward strand.
TATGAAAATAGAAGCAATTAACACATTAAAAGTTATTCTGTTGTATAGCTGATCAAATATCTGTTGTTATTAAATATACGTGATCCAGCAGAGTTTTTAATGCTTTTTTTAACTCTAAAAGTAAATTTTCCAGAAAAACTACCAGCTATGTGAGTTTTAGAATATTAAAGATATTCTGGGAAAAAGAAATGTGAATGCTTGTTGAAAAATAAGATTTTGGCAGTTTGCTGTCAAAAAAAACTTAAAATTCCAAAGTGTCTACCAGTTGTATAGTACTAAATCTATCCTTGTTTTTTTCAAAATGTTATCAATAACCATGCAGCTGGGAACTGCACAAGCTAAATTAAATCAACGTATTGGAAGAAAAGGAGTTGATGATGGCAGTAATCACTGAGTATTTAAGTGATGTAAAGGCTGAGAAGCAAATGAAAAGTGTTGGGGGGGGGTTGGGAGAGAAAAAATAAATCATAGATAGCAGATAGTTTATAACTAGGGCAAGCCAGTAGCTTTAATGAACATTTTCTATAAAATAGCATGACAAGTGATGCTTAAAATGTTGTGCATACAATTAATTATTGCTACTTCTCTTTTTTACCCAGTGGATAATATACTGAATTTGTAATTTTATTATTTCAAACTAATAGGTTTTGTACATAATTATGATAAATTCCTTTAAGGTTTTTCATGAGATGTCAGTACTAGTTATGATCAAGAGCTATAAAATGACTGCAATATAGGTTGGTTTCAAGTGTAATTTCTAAACTAGCCAATGTTTGTTTTCAAGAATAATTGATTATTAAATTCTAAGGCAATTACTTGTTAACCATTAAAAATACAATTAAGTTATATACTGAAACTCAGGAAGCTAGAGAAAGTCTTATTTTTTTTTTTTTTTTTTTTTTTGAGACGAGTCTCATTCTGTTGCTCAGGCTGGAGTGCAGTGGTGCAATCTCAGTTCACTTTAATCTCCACTTCCCAGGTTCAAGAGATTCTTCTGCCTCAGCCTCTTGAGTAGCTGGGACTACAGATGTGTGCCACCACAACTGGCTAATTTTTGTGTTTGTAGTAGAGATGGGGTTTCACTATGTTGGCCAGGCTGGTCTCAAACTCCTAACTTCAAGTAATCCGCCTGCCTCAGCCTCCCAAAGTGCTGTTATTACAGGCGTGAGTCACTGCACCTTGTGGAGAAAAGATTTTGTAGTTAAGAAATTTAATATCTCTCTTCTAAAAAATACAAAAAACTAGCTGGGTGAGGTGGCGGGCGCCTGTAGTCCCAGCTACACAGGAGGCTGAGGCAGGAGAATGGCGTAAACCTGGGAGGCGGAGCTTGCAGTGAGCTGAGATCCGGCCACTGCACTCCAGCCTGGGCGACAGAGCAAGACTCCATCTCAAAAAAAAAAGAAATTTAATATCAAAAGTAAACAATATGTTTCTAAATAATATATAAGGAAATAAGTGAAGCACAAGAGAAACTAGAAAATATTTTTAATGAAATAATATTAAAAATGTAATCTCAAAGTTTCTATGGTACAACAAAGCAGTGCTTTGTAATAAATGTAGATAGATTTTAAACACTTTTAAACGCAAAGCAAACCCTAAATACATAGAAAAAATAAAATAAGAATAAAGAAAATAAAGAAATATGATTCCATGAAAGAACAATAAAATTGATAAACTCATAGCTGGATAGATCACAAATTACCAGTTTTATTAATAAAAAGAAGAAACATTATAAAAGATACCATAGGCATTAAAATGATTATTAAAAAATTTGAAAACTAATTATTGGACAATGAATTTAACAACTTAGATAAAAAAAATTCTTAAAAAACACAACACGCAAAACTGACACAATATTAAAGAGAAAATGAAAGTATCTCTATGTCTCTTACGGAAATTGAATGTGTTATAAAAGTCCTTTCAATAAAGTAAACTTAAGAGGCGCTTCAAGATGGCTGACTACAGGCATCTGGTACTAACCTCCTCTTCAAAGACAAACCAAGTAATGAATAGATAATAACACTTTGAGTACATCACTTAAGAAAAAAATGCTGGAATTCAACAAAGGAATGACAGGAAACACCTAAGGTGAAAAAGGAGAGGGAAATGAGCCAGGCTACTTGAGCTGTATTGGCTAGGAGACTGAAAAGGCTCCCCAGTGTGCAGAAAGGGTAAGTGAGTGACTCTCATGGCAGTCTACATTCCCACAGCAGACCCCTGCAATCCCAGCCATGGAAGAGCTCCTCAACTTACGATCCACATAGGTTTTGAAACTAGGCGGAGCACTGCCTGAAGACTGTGCAACAGCATTACTCCAGAGAAGGAACACACGTTCTTTTGAAATAACCGAATCAGACAAATATTAAGAGGAATAAAAAAGGAGGGGCAGTGTCTATGTGACATAAGGAACAACAGAGAGCAACCAAATATTTAAATTGTCAGAGTCCCAGAAGGCAGAAGGGAAACTAAAGTGGGAGAAAAACTTATTAATTTTAACATATCTCAAGTCTAACAAGAGATTTAGACATTCAGATACAGGAAGCTCAGAGATCCCCAAACTGATATAATATAAAAGGTTGTTCTTTACAGTACATTGTAGTCAAACTATCAAAAGTGAAAGACAAAGTAAGAATTCTTTTTTAAATTCTACAAGAAAAAGTATCTAGTCACTTATAATGGAACCCCCATCAGATTATGTGAGTTTATCAGTAGAAAATTTATAGACTAGGGGAGAACTAAATAATGTATTGAAAGTGCTGAAAGACAAAAACTGCCAACATGGGATACTAGACCCAGCAAAGCTACTTTTCATAAATGAAGGACAAATAAAGTTTTTCTCTGACTACAGACTAGTCAGAGACTAGACTGGGACCCACAAGAAATGCTTGAGGGATCTGTACCTGTAGAAGTAAAAGGATTATATCTATATCACAAAAACACATGAAAGTATAAAAGCCACTGGGGCAAACAAACAAACAAACAAACAAAAACACTCAAATGAGGAAGAGAAAGAACTCAGATGTTACCAGCACAGAAAAACACCAAACCAAAAAAATAAACAATAAAAAAGAAAGGAACAAAAGGACAAACAACTAGGGATGAAGAAAACAACCAGGTATCAATTAATGAAATGATAAGAATAAGTCCTCACATATCAATAAGAACCTTGAATATAAATGGATTAAGCTGCCCACTTCGAAGATATAGACTGACTGAATGGATCAAAGAAAATAATATGACCCAACTATATGCTGCCTATAAGACACTCATCATACCTGCAAAAGCACATGTAGAATAAAATCAGAGGGATGAAAAAAGATATTCCATGCTGAGAGAAACCAAAAGTGAGTAGGAGTAGCTACACTTATATCAGATAAAACAGATTTTAAGTCAAAAACAGTAAAAAGAGACAAAGAAGGTCATACATAATGTTAAAGACATTAGTTCAGCAAGAGGATACAATTCTAACCATACATGAACCCAACACTGGAGCATCCAGATACGTAAAGCAAATATTAGATCTAAAGGGAGTGATAGACTCTAGTACTATATGTATTTGGGGACTTCACCACACAACTCTCAGAATTAGACAGATCATTTAGACAGAAAATTAACAAAGAAATACTGGATTTAAACTGCCCCAAAGGACCTAACAGGTTTTTACAGAGCATTTCATTTAACAGCTACATAATTTCATCAGCACATGGAACATTCTTCAGATAGTTTACATTTTAGAAGACAAAACAAGTCTCAACAAATTTTTGAAAATCAAAATCACAAGTATCTTTTCAGACCACAATCTAATAAAACATCAATAGCAAGAGGCCATCAATAACAAGACACCAATAACAAGAGGAACTTTGGAAACTATACGAATATATGTAAATTAAACAACATCTTCCTATATGACCACTGGGTCAAGGAAAAAATTAAGGAGAAAATTTTTAAAACATTTTTGAAACAAATGAAAACCAAAATACAACATACCAAACCCAATGGGATACAGCAAAAAGCAGCATTTAGAGTAATGTTTATAGCAATAAATACCTACATCAAAAAAGTAGGAAGATTTTACATAATCTTACAGTTCTTCTCAAGAAACTACAAAACAAGAAAAAAACGAAGCCAAAGTTAATACAAGGCAAGAAATAGTAAAGACCAGAGCAGAATTAAATGCAAAAGAGAATAAGAAACAACACAAGTTATCAACAAATGAAAAGTTAAGGTTTTTCAAAAAATTACATAAAATCGATAAACCACTAGCTATACTAACCAAAAAATAAAGACTCAAACAAACAATATCAGAAATTGAAAATAAGACATTATAACTGATGCCACAGAAATACAAAAGATTATCAGGGACTATTATGAACAACTATACACTAAAAAACTGGAAAAAAAAAACTACAGGAAATTGATAAATTCCTGGATATATACAACCTACCAAGATTAAATCAGGAAGAAACAGAAAACCTGAACAGAATTATGAGTAATGATACTGACTCAGCATTAAAAGTGTCCCAACAAATAAAAGTCCAGCATCAGATGCCTTCACTGCCAAATTCAACCAAACTTCCAAAGAAGAACTAACACCAATTCTCCTCAAAGTATTTTTGAAAACATACAGAAGATGGAATTCTCCCTAACTTAATTCTAAGAGGCCAGCATTACCCTGATACCAAAACCAGACAAAATACAACAACAACAAAAATTACAGGCTAATATTCCTGATCAACATAGACATGAAAATCCTCAATAAAATACGAGAAAACCAAATCCAGCAGCACATCAAAAAGATAATACCATATGATCATGTAGAATTTCTGCCAGGGATACAAGGATAGTTTGACCTATGCAAATCAATAAACATGATACATCACAACAACAGAATGAAGGACATAAATCATATGAACATATCAATATGCCCAGAGAAAGCATTTGACAAAATTCAACATTGTTTCACATTTAAAAAATCAAGACTTCAACATAATTAAGGTTATATATGATAAATCCACTGCTAACATCATATTGAATGGGGAAAAGCTGAAAGTCTCTCATTTCAGGACTCAAACAACATAAAGATGCCCATTCTCATTACTTCAACACAGCACTGAAAATCCTAGCTGGAGCAATCAGGCAAGAAAATAAAAGGCATCTGAATTGGAAAATGGGAAGTCAAATTGTCCCTCTTTGCAGGTGACAAAAATCTCATATCTAGAAAAATCTAAAGACTCCACCAAAAAATTCCTAGATTTGATAAACAAATTTGGTAAGGTTTCATGATACAAAAATCAACATAGAAAACTCAGTACTGTTTCTCATAGAGGGGAGGAACACATACTGGGGCCTGTCAGAGAGTGAAGGGTGGAGGAAGGAGAGGATCAGAAAAAATAACCTATGTAACAAACCTGCACATACACCCCTGAACTTAAAAGCTAAAAATAAAATTAAAAAGAAGCTTAAAAAAACAAAATTTAGTACTGTTTCTATATACCTTAATGAAGTAGCTGAGAAAAAATACCAAGAAAGCAATTCCATTTACGATCGATACACATATACAAATACCTAGGGATAAATTCAACTAAAGAGATGAAAGCGATGTACAAGGAAAACTGCAAAACTCTGAAAAATAAAACTAGTTGAAGAGGACACAAATGGAAAGACACCCTGCGCTCATGGATCAGAGGAATTAATGTTATTAAAATGGCAATACGAACAATGAAAGCTACAGATTTAGTACACTACCTATCAAAATACCAACGTCATTTTTCCCAGAAATAGAAAGAACTATCTTGAAATTTGTATGAAACCATAAAAGAGTCCAAATAGCCAAAGAAATCCTGACCAAAAGCAACAAAGCTTGAAGGATCTTATTGACTTCAAAATATATATCTATAGTAATCAAAAAAGCTTAGTGTTCACATAAAACCAGACACATAGACCAATGTAACAGAATAGAGAAACCAAAAATAAATTCACATATCTACAGCAAACTGATTTTTGACAAAGGTGCCAAAAACATACAGTGTGGAAAGGATACCCTCTTCAGAAAATGTTGTGGGAAAATTGGATATCCATATGCAGAAGAAAGAAATTAGACCCATATATCTCACCATATACAAAAATCAACTCAAGATGGATTAAAGACTTAAACATAACATCTGAGTTATATAAAACCACTAGAAGAAATAAGAGAAAACACTTTATGACATTGGTCTAGGCAAAGATTGTATGGCTAAAATATCAAAAGCACAGGTGAAAATCGAAAATTATACAAATATATAGATTATATAAAAGTAAAAATCTTCTACACAGCTAAGAAAACAGAGTGGGGAGACAATCTGTTGAATGGGAGAAAATATTTGCAAACTATTCATCCAACAAAGAACTAATATTCAGAGTATAAAAAGGACCTAATGACTCAATAGGAATAAGAACAAGTTATCTCATCAGAAATGGGTAAAGGACATGAACAGGCATTTCTTAAAAGAAAACATACAAGTGGCCAACAGGTATACAAAAAATGTTCAACATCAGTAATTATTAGGGAAATGCAAATCAAAACCACAATAAGATATTGTATTATCCCAGTTAGAATGGCTATTACTTACAAGACAAAAATAAAGGATGCCAGTAAGGATGTGCAGAAAAAGGAACTCTTATACACTGTTGGTGGGAATGTAAATTAGTACATCCACTAAGGAAAGCAGTATGCAGATTTCTTAAAAACTATTCATAGAACTTTCATATAATCCAGCAATCCTGCTACTGGGTATTTATCCAAAAAAGAGTAATGAATATGTCAAAAAGATAACTCCATCCTGTTTATTGCAGCACAATTCATAACAGCAAATATATAGATTCAACATAAGTGTTGAAGAAAATGTGATATATACACACAGTGTCCACAAAAAGACTAAAATTATGTCATTTGCAGCAACATGAATGAAACTGGAAGTCATTATGTTAAGTGAAATAAGCCAGGGATAGAGAAAACAAGTATCACATATTCTCACTCATATATGGGAGCTAGAAAAAGTTGATCTTACCAAGGTAGATAGTAAAATGATAGACACCAGAGGTTGACCAGGATGTGTGACTGTGTGGAGTGGAGGTGAAGAGAGGTTGATTAATGGGTACAAGCATACAGTTAGGTAAAATATATTTTACTGTTCAATATCAGAGGAGGAGACTATAGTTAACACCTATGTATTTTATCTTTTAAAATAGCTAAAAGAGAGGATTTGAAATGTTCCCAACATGCAGAAATTATATTCGAAGTGATGAATACCCTGAGCACCATGACTTGATCATTACACATTATATGCATGTAACAAAATATCACATGTACCTCATAAATATGTGCAAATGTTATGTATCAATGAAAAACTAAAACATATATATTTAAAAACATAAAGTTAAAATAAAGCAAACGTCATGTCCTTATGGCTTCAATGAAACCTCTGCCAAACATTCAAGAAGAAAATACTAATATTACGTGAACTCTTCCAAAAAACAGAAGAGGAAGGAGCCCTCCTAAATTCATTTTATGAAATCAGCATCACCCCGAGTATCCTAATTTGAAAATCCAAACTCCAAAATTCTCCAGAATTTTAATCTTTGAGCACTAACATGATGCTCAAAGGAGCTGTTCATTGGAACATTTTGGATTTCAGATTTTTGGATTAAGGATGCTTAACCTAAGGATAATGCAAATATTCCAAACTCTGAAAAGATTTGAAAGTCAAAACACTTCTGGTTGCAAGCATTTCAGAGTAGGGATACTCAGCCTGTTCCAAAATATAACAAAGATGTAGTTTAAAACATACACCAATTAATATAGCTACAAATTATTTAACAGATATTAGCCAACAACTACAATAGTATTAAAATGCTTACTATACTGTGAACAATCAACATTAATCTGAGTAATTTGGGATTAGTTTTACATTTGAAAATCAACCATTGCATTTTACCATAAAAAGAGAATAAAATATAAAAACTGTTCTCATTTCAATATACACTAAAAAAAATAACAAAATTTAACAGATAAAAAACTCTCAGCAAACTAAAAAATAAAAGGAGACTTCCTCAACCTAATATCAGGCAGCTACAAATGGCCTACAGCTAAATAATAAATATTTGAATATTGAAAAAGGAAGTGATGTACATTTCTACCACTTCTATTCTGCACTGCACTGGAGCTCTTCTCCAATGAAATCAAGAAAGGAAAACAATAAAAAACAGATAGATAGATTTAAAACCAATAACGATATAAAAGGAAGAAGTAAACCACTTATATTTGCAAATGTCATGATTAGTTACATAGCAAATCCTGAGGAATCTACAACAAAACTATGGGATTAATATATTTATTTAATGAGGTTGCATGATACAAGGCTAATATATACCAGCAGCAACCAAAATGAAGAAAATGCCATTTAAAATATTATCCTTACATATAAAATGTCTTTGAATAAATTTAATAATAGATATGCAAAACTTCTGCATTAAAATATATAAAACATTGCTGCAGTGAATTAAACACCATCTATGTAAATATCTAAATAACGAGTTTTATAAGATTCATGGGTTGGAAAACTCAGTATTGGTAAAACATCAGCTTTACACAAACTGATCCATATATTCAATACAAATTCAATGTAAATCCAAATGCTAGAAGAGTTTTTATAGAAACTGACAAGCTAAACCTATGCTTTATGTGCAAATGCAAGATCTAAAATAACCAAAGTTATCTTGAAAAAGAAACCAAAGTTGGAAGATTACCTCATGACATAATGAGGTAATATAAAGCTATACTAATTAAGACAGTGCAGTACTGGTATAAGTATTGGCACAAAAGTTTGATGTAACTAAATAGAAAGTTAAAACATATATATACTTTTATATACTGTCATACATAGATAAATATATAGTATCATTTGACTTATGAACAGGGCATCAAATTAAAGGGAGAAAGAAAAAGTTTTTCTTTCAACACTTTGTGCTATAAAAAGATGTATATTCATGGTGAAGACAAGAAAAAGATAAGTTTGACTCATACCTTACATTAAGCAAAACAATTGTTTAGATATAGAATGCAGACTAAAAGATAAAAGCAATGAGGAAAGAAGAAGGAAATATTTTTGTGACTTGGGAGACAAACTTTTTCACCAATTCACAGAAAGCAATAACTTTTGAATAAAATGTGTAATAATAAATCAAACTTTGTCAAAAAAATGGACTCATTAAAAGTATCAGAAAATCAACGTGTAAGTGCTGGAGAGCAAAGAAAACAATCAACAGAGTGAAGAGACAACCTACTGAATAGGAAAAATATTTACAAACATACATCTGATAAGGGATTAATATCCAAAATATATAAAGATCTCAACTGCATTGTAAGAATAAAAATAAGCCACTTAAAAAAATAGGTGAAGGACCTGAACATATATTTCTCAAAAAAAGACATGCAAATAGCCAAGAGATACATGAAAAAAATGTTCAACATCACTGGTCATCAGGGAAACGCAAATTAAGACAACGAGATATCATTTCATACCTGTTGAATTGTCTTTGATCAAAAACAAAATATGACAAGTGTTTTTGAGGATGTAGTTAAAATAAAACACTTATGCCCTGTTGGTAGGAATGAAAATTAGTATAGGTATTAATAAAAATAGTAGGGAAGTTCCTTGAAAAATTAAAAATAGAATTATCATATGATCCAGCAATCCCACTACTGGGTATATATACAAAGGAAATGAAATCACTATGTCAAAGGATATCTGCCCTCTAGTGTTGATTTCAGCATTATTCACAACAGTTAAGATAGGGAATGAACCCAAGTGTCCATCAACAGATTAATGAATAAAGAAAATATATATTTACACAATGGAATACTATTCAGCCCTAAGAAAGAAGAAGATTCTGTCATTTGTAACAACATGGATAAGCCTGGAGAACATTATGTTAAGTGAAATAAGACAAACACAGGAAGACAAATACGGTATGGCATACTCTCACTTATATATGAAATCTAAAAATGCTGAATTCATAGAAGCAGAGAGTGGTGGTTACCAGGCACTAGAAGTGGAATGGAGGTTAAGGAAGACTGGTCAAAGGATAAAACTTTCCAGTTATACAGAAGGACCAAGTTCAAGAGATCTATTTTACAACACGATGACTATAGTTAATAATAATGTATTGTATACTTGAAAACTGTTTAAGAGAGTAGATTTTAAGTGTTCTCACCACAAAAACTAAGTAGTCAAGGTGATGCATGTATTAATTGTATTTAATTAATAATTATATTTGATTTAGCCATTCCACAATGTATCCATATTTCAAAATATGTTGTACACAATAAATATATACAACTTTTATTTGTCAATTAAAAAATTAATATTTTAAAAAATTAGTCAGATGTGCTGGTACCTACCTGTAGTTCAAGCTACTGAGGAGTCTGGGGTGGAGAATTACTTGAGCCTAGGAAGTCAAGGCAGCAGTGAGCTGTGATTGCACCACTGCACTCCAATCTGGGGTACAGAGCGAGACCTTGTCTCAAAGAAAGTATTAATTAATGAATTATGAAAGAAAATAAATGTGCAAGCCACAGCTGGAAAAACATTCACAAAGCAAGTATATGACCAAAATCTTGTCTGCAGAATTTATAAGGAGCTCTAGAACTCAATTATAATACAAGCCACTGAATTGAAAAAAAAATAGTGGGCAAAAGATTTGATAGGCACTTAAAAAAAGAGCAAGAGGGGGAGAAAGAGACAGACATGAGTTCACATAAAGCACAGGAAAAATACTCAATTTATTTTATAAAGTAAAATGAGACACAATGAGATACAACACAATGTATCTCATACCATATATAAAAAATAATTTGAATAGACCTATCGTAAGGGCCTAACTGTAAATCCTGTAGAAGAACACAGGAGAAAATCTTATGACTTTGGGCTTGGCAAAGAGAATTTAAATAGGATACAAAAAGTAAAACTTTAAAAGGAAGCATTTAGTAAATTGGACTTCATCAAAGTGTACACTTTTAGTCTTCCACAGTCACTATTATGAAATACAAACAGCAAGCCACACCAGGAGTAAATACTCCTAAAACCTATGCCTGACAATGGGGCTTGTATTTAGAACATAAAGAGAGCTCTTACGATTCAGTAAAAAGAAGGCAACCCATTAAAGCAAATATATGAATCATTTCCCCACTCAAAATCAAATCATATGATGTTTAATACAAAATTGGCAGTGGTTAAGAAAATGAATAGGCAACCCATAAAAATCAGAAAGCTTTTTTATTAGCTTTCTGTTGTTCGATGGATGCAACGATCATCGCAGTTCTCTATGGATCTTAATTATTCTTGTATTTTCATCTAACCCATAAACTCTGTTTCTTTCAAAATAACATTCTTTTTGGTCATTTCTGCACATCTCTTTTATTTATCAGGTGTTTTTAAAAGATTTCGGGTACCTTTCTACTGCCAGTATTCTATGCGTTACCTATCCCTACGAGTTGATAAGTGTAGGTAAATAGTGGGGTATTCTCTGTAATTTTAAGTTATTTTGCTAAGAAGCCCCTTCCCTGAATCACCTGACCGTGGGCTCAGTGTATGCTGGGATGTGTGTGGCCAGGCACGTGGGCAGCACAGAGTGACATGGGCAGACTGCCTGTAAGCAGACACTATGGTCAAAATACAACGGACTGAAATTCAGACACGAACACTTTATGCATCTTAGACACAAATACACACTGTGCAAAAAGAGAAGGAATATTTTGTATTTCGAAAACTCACAGACAACGAAGTAATCCCTTTTCCTCTTTCAAATCAACAGTTTTTTCCAAGTAGCATTTCCTCTGGGTGCCTTCCTAGTTTCATGTCTATAGTCTACTCAGCCTGCCTCTCTCCTGCTGATGTTAGTAAGCTTTTATCATCTACCCTGGAGATACAGCTTCTGCAGCACTGAGTTGCAGGTGCCTCATATTGTGTCATAAACACCGGGTAAGATTGATTCAAATGCAGCTTTTATTCCTTCTGTAGCACATTTAATAAAGAAGTTATTTAATTTGAATATAATTTAAATTATTTTAAATAAATAAAAAAGAGGGAAAACAGACAAACAGGGTAATAGCATAGTAAGTTCAACTTTTAACATAATCTACTTGACTGAGAGAATGGTACTCCTTCCTGGGAACTAAGAGTGCTCTCAGGAGAGGATAAGGTGCCACCTGATGTCTTTCTGCCCCCACCAATTCCAACACCATTGACAAGAAATTGACAAATTTTGTCTCCTTCTATTCACATTTTCACAATTTCTCAAGAGCAAACAGTCTATGCTATGACCATATATTTACCTAATTCACACAATTTATACATGCAGGTCTTGTCTCCTCAAGTTAAATTGAAAGGTGGAGATTTTACAATACATAGACTACATGATAGTTTTACACCTCAAAAAAAAGGTATTAAGTAAAAGTCTTTTGAATTAATAATGCTAAATATAGATTGTATTTGTATGGAAAAAACAATTGGAATATTTTCAAGTCATCTCATATGTACCAATGTTTTTACAGTTGTATAATGATTTTATTTCTTTATACTCTTCTCTTTACAGACCTGCTCAAACCATGAAGGCTTATATTGCCTTTATGAAGTAACGTCATATTTTTGTCTAATTGTCCATTGTCATATTTGATGTGTCATTCAATATTAGGTGCATTCTAATAACTATTACACGTTGATAAAATAAAAATTTTCATTTCAAAATAAAATGAATTAAAGATGAATATTTTCTAGCATTTGAGAATAGTATTTTGTAATAAAAACAAAATGTCTTTTAGGCAAAAAAGAAAGGTATTATAGAAATAATTTTCATTCAGAGTCATAAGTGGAAGTCACCACAATATATCATCAAATTTTTGTAAGAAAATTATATAGAGAACTCCAGGCATCCCTTTGAAAACAGGCCTTTCATAGTCTAGAATAGCAGAATTTTGCTAAAATTATGCAAACACTACTCAACATTCAGACTTGTAGACAAAGAATAATATACTTTATGCTTCCTAACTCTAGAGAAAATAGATGAGTCATACTTAAGAACAATTTCAACAATTTGCATATATCCAAGGCCTGGAATGTATTAGAACAATGTAGTAGGGGATTACTGTGATAAATAATAATTTTAATATTGAAATACTAAAAATATTATTTAAACTACCAAATGCAGAATCATTATAGCATAGGAATGGATGGATTTAACAAAACTGCCCATGATAAAAATAAAAAATGTTTTGAGTTATACAGTTATTTAGAAATCTAAGTATATCTATTATTTACATTTAAATTCCCCTTTCAGTTTAATGTTTTAGAAAAGTGCATAGACTATGTTATTCAGATATGAGTGTGAATTCCTGTTTGGCCACTTATTACCCGTGTGATTATTATGAACTAAATGTTTGTGTCCCTGCAAATTCATATGTTGATATCGTAACTCTAAATGCAACGGTGTTAGGAGGTGGGAATTTTTGGAAAGTGATTGGATCATGAGGGAGAGCCCTCATTAATGGGATTAGCATCCTATAAGAAGAGACACGGGAGCTTGCTCTCTCTGCTCTCTCCTCCATGTGAGAATATGAGAAGTCTGCAAACCAGGAAATGGCTCTCACCAGAAAAGGGATCTGCCAGCACTTTGATCTTGAACTTTATAGCCTCTAGAAATGTAAGAAATAAATGTTTATCGAACCACTCAGTCCATGGTCTTATTCCCATAGGAGTCTAAACTAAGAGAGAAACCCTGAACAGTTTCCTCAACTTCTCTAAGCCTCAATTTCCATATACACTTACTTTCTTTGGGACTTATGTATAAGAAAACCAAGGAGTAAATTTAGCCCAGCACTTTAATTATGATGATATTTATTTATAATTCATAGCCTATAATTACACTGCAAATTGAGCCAAAAAGTTCCTCTGGAAAACAAAAATTATTTTAAATAAAAAATAAAGCATACAGCAAAAGGAAATGGTATTTGCAATGTCATTTGTAATTACAACAATTATAATTAATTGAGGTAAAAACTTAATATTATAATTCCAAAGTTGTATATAATTTTTATTTTGATGATGAACTGACATGCATTGTATAGCCAGTTTAAATTGAATACTGAAGTAATGGATATCTCGACAAATATCTTAATTCATTAATTAGGAAATACATATATATGAAGAAAATCATTATATATATATATATACAGTGAAATATAACAGATATAAAACATATGTACTAACTAACCATCTTTAAAAATATAATACTGTCAATAATTTTAAGAATTCTAGATTGCTACAACTTAATGGCATTCCCCCATTTTCTGCTTTTATATTAAAATTGATACTGTAATTATATTCTTGCAAATGCCTCCTGATGTTCATTTATGTAAGATTTTCTTGAGTACTTTTCTAAGACTAAAAATACTTGATCATAGCTATGCATATTTTCCTGCACATTTTCCAAATTGCATAGGTAAGTCTACATTGTCTTCAAAAGTTTTTATATCAATACAAATTTTTACATCCCCCATAGCCATATGTAAGAATTCCCATTGCTACGTCTCTTCACCAACACTGAGTACTCTCCAGATAATCTACTTTCTGTTGAGTGTAATACTATATTGCATTATGGTTTTAATTAGCATTTCCCAGATTACTAATGAGATTTGGCATATTTTCATATATAGATATAGATAGATAGGTCACTTACATTTTTTCTTCCATAAAATGGCTGTTCATGTCTTTTGTATGTTACATTTTTGTTTTATATTTGTCTTGATTTTCTATCCTTTTTTTCTTTTTTTATTCTATTTGATTTAGACACATTCTCATTTCTGTGTCATTGTTTTCCTCTCAGTTTTCTAACTCATTATTGAAAGATAGCTTTGTTGGGTATAAAGGTCTGGATTGGTAGTTCTATTTCCTAGAATTTTGAATGTATTATTCCAATATATTCTGGCTTTCTTTGTGATTCCTTTGTATATAATCTGTTCTTTCTTGCTTGCTAAATTTAATATTTTCTCTTAGTCTTAATAGTTGGCATTGTTACTGCAATTCTTTTAATTTTATTCTGTTTTTTATCATGACCACCTTTGCTGTATCCCAGACATTTTGATAGGTTGGGTCACTATTATCATTCAGTTCAACAAATTTTTAAATTTCCAACTTGATTTCAGTGTTGATCTAACAATCATTCAAGAGCAGGTTATTTAATTTCCTTGTATTTGCATGGTACTTAGGGTTCCTTTTGGAGGTGATTTCTAATTTTATTCCACTGGGGTTTGAGGGAGTACTTGATATACTTTTGATTTTCTTAAATGTATTGAATCTTATTTTGTGACCAATCATATGGTATATCTAGGGGCATGTTCCGTGTGCTGATGAATAGAATGTATATTCTACAGTTATTGGGTAGAATGTTCTGTAAATTATGTTAAGTCCCTTTGTTTTAGGGTAAAGTTTAAGTTCATTCTTTCTTTGCTGACTTTATGTCTTTGTGACCTGTCTAATATGCTGTCAGTGAAGTATTGAAATCCCCCACTATTATCATGTTGCTCTCTATCTCATTTCTTAGGTCTAGTAGTAATCATTTTATAAATTTGGGAGCTCCAGTGTTAGGTAAATATGTAGCTAGAATTGTGATATTTCCCTGTTGGACTAGATCTTTTATGATTTTATAATGTCCCTCTTTGACTTTTTTACTGTTGTTGCTTTAAAGTCTGTTTTGTTTGATATAAGAATAGCTACTCCTGCTCACTTTTGGTGTTCAAGTGCATGGAATATCCTTTTCCACCCCTTTACCTGAGGTTTATGTGATTCCTTATATGTCAGGTGAGTCTCTTGAAGACAGCAGATACTTGGTTGGTGAATACTTATCCATCCTGCCATTCTGTATCTTTTAAATGGAACATTCAGGCCAGTTACATTCAGTTAATTGTTGCCTGAATACCTCTTTTTTTTTTCTTAATATAAGTCCTGTGAAATATATGCTCTGAGAAGGTTCTGTTTTACTATATTTCAAGGAGTTGTTTTAAGATTTAAAACTCCTTTTATCAGTTCTTGTGATGCTGGCTTGGTAGTGGAGAATTCTCTCCGAATTTCTCTGAAAAAGACTGTATCTTTCCATTTACGAAGCTAAGTTTAGCTAGATACAAAGTTATTGGCTGATATTTGTTTTGTCTAAGGAGGCTAAAGGTAGGACCCAATCACTTCTAGCTTGCAGGGTTTCTGCTGAGAAATCTGCTGTTAATCTGACATTCTCAAACAGTGTCTCATTTCATTTCGTGGAACTCTGTTCAGAGCAATATTAACTTTTCTCTAAATTATTGTAAATATTTCTTAAGCTGTCCTTTATATGTTCCACCTTCTTTTATCTCTACACAGCTTTATACATAACTTCATATGTATATATTGTGGTTCAATAGTTTTTAATTAATCATAAAATTTAACATATGCTCATCTATTTACTTTTTATTTCAATTATTATTTTTTAATTTCTAAAAGTTTTTTAATTCATTGTTAAATCTTTTTAGCAATTTTTGGTAGCCTTTTTATTCATAACTTTTATTTCAAGTTCATTACTTATTTTTAAATTCATTTATAATTACTTTCATCTTTTATATTTTTTCCAAAATTCTTGTTTGTTTCTGTATTCACTCATATTGTTTTTTATATGTTTTTAATTCTTATATTTGATTTCATTTTGAATAAGCATCAGCTCACGGATCTTTATTTGAAGAAGTTCTCATCATATTTTCATCAGAAAATATTTAATCTTATCTCTATGTGTACTAAAGAACATTTTAATTTAATTCTTAGATATTTTACTTCTATTTTTTTTGTTGTTGTTGAGGTGGAGTCTCGCTCTGTCGCCCGGGCTGGAGTACTGTGGCCGGCTGGAGTACTGTGGCCGGATCTCAGCTCACTGCAAGCTCCGCCTCCCGGGTTCACACCATTCTCCTGCCTCAGCCTCCCGAGTAGCTGGGACTACAGGCGCCCGCCACCTCGCCCGGCTAGTTTTTTGTATTTTTTTAGTAGAGACGGGGTTTCACCGTGTGTTAGCCAGGATGGTCTCGATCTCCTGACCTCGTGATCCGCCCGTCTCGGCCTCCCAAAGTGCTGGGATTACAGGCTTGAGCCACCGCGCCCGGCCGATATTTTACTTCTTAGATAGAGGTCTTCTAACCTTGTGGATACTACAAATTAAAACCTCAAGTGAGATAGACCCTCATTACAAAATCTTAAGAGAGACTATTTTAACTCACAATTTGGAGCTAAAACATAGATACACCATTTTTATTTTGGGGTTTTTGCTCATAGTTGCATTTTCATTCCTTTACACATAACTTTCCTTTGCAGACACAATCCTTCATTATTTAATCTAATGAATTACTTGTAAGAGATTAAACACTTATTCTTATGTTTTTAAAAAAAGTTTTTTGGGTTTTTTTTCTCCTAACACTATGTTGGTTTTTAAATTTATTTTGTTTGTTTGTTTCTTAGGTTTTCCTTAATATTGTGAGAGTTTAGCAGCAAGCCATTTAAAATTATATTTTTTATAATTTATCTAGAAACTAGATGTTTTCAAGCATAATATTCTGAAAGCAGAGGTCAGTTATGTCATATTGTCATTATTTGAGATTTTTGATAAGATACCACAATTTAGTTATAAATTTGAATTAATATTTGACATTGTTTTCTGTTCTGAAGATTTTTAAAGAGAAGCAACTATTATTATAAGTGGTGAAGTCTTCTCTCTAAAACCAATTTTTAGATAAAACTGACATTATTTATCTAATTTAAGACTGAACCAAATAAGACTGTCTTTCTACCCTGCAACCATTCAAGGGCATAGCACTGACATTTAATAGGAAACATTTAGTCATTTGTTTTACAGAAAGACATTGGGCTTCTCTATGATACTGAAATGAATGTGAAAAGTAAGGCAAAAGTATGCTTTAAGTAGGAAATTGAAAGAGAAATTATTTTCTTTCAAACATTCCCACTAATTGGGGCTCAAATAAGGCTATGTGAGGCAAACTTTTCTAAAGTAGGGTAGAAAGAAGGAGAAAGGAGAATTTTCATTTTATGTGTAACTGACTAAAAAATAGTTTAAAGATGGAGATTAGAAACTACAGCTGGGTAAAATAAAACAATTTTTAGATATCTTCTAAAATACATTAAAATTTTAATTTGAGTAGAAATGTATTCAAGTTAAAGGAAAATAATCGACTACCATTTTAAGCATCTTCATTTTTTATTTTGTTCTGCTGACTTATAACTAAGAGCTGCCTTAGCAGATTGAAATCTGTGTTATGTCATTCATAAACGCATTCTGAATGTGCATCACATTTTTTACATTTGCTTAGTTTTGTTTTATTTTGAGACATGGTCTTGCTGTGTCGCCCAGGCTGGAGTGCAATGGCATGATCTCAGCACACTGCAACCTCTGCCTCCCAGGTTCAAGTGATTCTCCTGCCTCAGCCTCCCAAGTAGCTGGGGTAACAGGCACCCACCACTGTGCCCGGCTAATTTTTGTATTTTATTTTTTAGTAGAGACAGGGTTTCACCATGTTCACCAGGCTGGTCTCAGACACCTGACCTCAAGTGATTCAACCTCCTTAGCCTCCCAAAGTTCGGGGATTGCAGGCATGATCCACCGCACTGGGCCCACACTTTTAAAATTTAAAGTGTTACTTTCTCAATTCTTGTGTCACCATCTTCTAAGAAAAAAATGTTTTTTATGTTATGTGCGATTTACAGATATTTTTCTCTGTCACAGTGAAAAACCTAAAAGACAATTTTCATTTTAATATTAACTTTCTAGTTTATATCTGAAATTGCTTTTGATGAGGAATCACTCTGAAGAACTATGAAATAATGGATTAACATTTAATGCAGTATCTGATTACTGAGAAAACACAGCTGAATGTCTTCATTTTATACATGAAGTATTGACAACTACAGTCCATGCTGAGTGCAACTGATTTCAGTGACGAAACCTCAGCAAAATATCGTCTCCCAGCTATATTGCCTGCCAGAAGTGGTATGTTCCACAACTGTTTGTGCCGAGAATTGGTATTTTCTCATAGACATTTCCTACGGTCTTATCATTTGCTCATTTTCAGCTATAAAATATTGATTATGTAATCAAAAATACAGTTTTGATTATTTTCAGGGCTACTGACATACACCTTTAAGGAAGCTGGATATAGTGGTGAATATTGCTAGCAAAATCCCAGTGCCCATAGAGGTAACTATGTAGACTATACCTGAGAATATGGGTTTCTAGCTTAGATTTTAAAGAAACTTCATTATATGCTTGAATTAAAAATCCCTGAAAACAATTGGGTCAGTGTATTTAGTTGTTTTAAAATTAAAAGAAACAATGTCAAGGTTTTAATATTTATTTTTCTTAAAAAATGACATTTTCAGTCTCTGAGTAGATTTTTAAAGTCATTTTGATTCAGGAATTAAATCTAGTATTAATTCATATGATGTGGACATCCATGAAACTTCCCCGATGTAACTGAACACAGATTTTCCACGATCGTGGCATCATATAAAATACCTGTGAATTATGTCAGATCATCCAAGTTTTCCATCTTTTAATTAACCCAGAATAATGTTGAAATATATACAGTTGGATAATTGTGTGTATGTGTGTGTGAACATACTCAAGCAAATGCTTTATAAATGTATCTGTGTGTTCTTACACAGTTCTTACACACACAGCTGTATTTATAAGGTATTTGCTTGAGTATGTTCATGGCATATACGTATGGAGGTATGCACATACATGAAATATCATTGTTCATGAGGGAATCGTAAGTTAAAAATTATTGAGAGCAATTTACCAGTAATAGAGAAGCTATTCTTAAATTTCAGAAAGAGCATTTTTAAAAATGTACCAAGGTAAAACATAATTAATAATTAAATTTGAGTTCAGAACCAGTCATGGGCAGAGCTGCTGAGCCCTCCAGGTTTCCAAACCGAGCTTATGGAAGATTATGCCCTAGAAGCACAGGCAATACAAAGGCAGCTAGAATATTGCCAATATTGTATTGAAGAATGTAGAAAGCTCTGTTCCTTGTCATATTGAAGTCATCAGTCCTGCTCTATTTGTCTGAAAGAGTAAATATTCTCTAGAAGAAGAAACCACCATCCAGAATCCCATGTACAGTGCCCAGCCTTTAATCTTAAATTTTGAGCCATGCCAAGGCAAAAAAGCTCCTAAACCACTGATTAATAAGTAAACTTAGCAAAGTTGCTGAACACAAGGTCAGCATACAAAATTCAATTATAATTCCACATGCTAGCAAAAAATAAAGAACACAAATTTTACAAGGGGATGATTTTTGTTAGTATCAAAAGAACTTTGGTACCTAGCAATAATTCTAAAAACAGTTGTATAAGAACTCTAAAATGAAAACTCCAAAACATTATTAAGGAACTCAAAAAGATTTCAGAGAATGAAAAGATAGATACTGTTAATAAATTCCAAGACCCAATAATTTAAAGACATACTTTTTTCCAGATTAATCTATGGAATCGATGCAAAACTCTATAAAAATGTGAACAAATGTGTACTATTTGTGTGGGTGTGTCTGTGTATATAAACGCACTGGCTGCTTAAAATTCATTTGAGAAAAATCACAAAAGGCTAAATAAAATCAAGAAAATCTTAAAGGAGAGTAAAGCTAGGGAAATTTTACAGTAGATTTCTGGAAAAGTAACCTACAGTAATTAAGACAATGCCATATGGACAAGCAAACTAATGGAATGAAATCAAAAGTGCAGACCCACCTACACAGGGTAATTTGATTTGTGAGAAATGTCATACCACAATACTGGGAGAAAGGGACAGTTCTACAAATAAATGTGTTGGGGCAACTAGATAGCCATATAGATACAATTTGATCTTGCCTTCAAGCACAGACCATTCACAAAAATCAATTCTAGATTGACTGCAGGTCTTATTATAAAATGTAACTACATAAAACTGTGAGAAAAACAGGAAATAGTTTTATATTATTGATGTAAGCAAAGATTTCTTAAATAGGACACTAAAGTTGCTAACAGTGTTGGTAAAATTCAATAAATTGATAAAACTATTAAAGTTAAGAACGTATGTATATCAAACAAGTATTGTAAAGACATTGAACAAACAAGAATGGGGGAAGCTGTCTGTTGAACCTATATCTAACAATGTCCTATATCCAGAATATATAAATGTCTACACATCATTCTTTTAACTTTTTAAATTTTTTAATTGTTTGAGACTAGGTCTCTCTCTGTCATTCAGGCTGGAGTGCAGTGGTACAATCACAGCTCACTGCAGCCTCGAACTCCTGGGGCTCAAGCAATCCTCCTGCCTCAGACTCCTAATATCTGGGGCTACAGGCTTGCACCACCACACCTGTCTAACATGTTTCATCTTTTTGTAGAGATGAGGTCTTATTATGTTGCCCAGGCTGGTCTCAAACTCCTGGGCTCAAGTTATTTCCCATCCCAGCCTCCCAAAATGCTGGGAGTATAAGCATGAGCCATTGCACCTGGCCAACATATACAAATCAATAACATAAAGATTAACAGAGCAATAGGAAAAAATAGACAAAACACATACACTGACACTTTACAATGTCATCAGGGTAATAAACATATGGAATCTGCTTAAGGAATTGAGTTGCATGGGGAAATGCAAGCTTAAACCACAATTACTACTACCATACCAAAGTGTGGTAGTGGTAGTAGTAATTGTTTCTACTAATTAGTAACTCCAATTCTTTAGTACCAGAATGGCTAAAATAAAAAAGATAATGCCAAGTGTTAGCAAGTATGTAGCACTCTCAGACACAAATAAGAGTGAATGGTAACCACTTTTCAAAAATGTTTACCAATATCTAACATAGCCAAACTATGCATACTTAGTGTCTCAGCCACTCCTCTCATATATATTATATATATATGTTCCACTATACATATGTACCTATGATCATTAACAGACATGTACAAGGATGTTCATGGCAGTGTTAATAATAGCAAATGTTTCGAAACACTAAGATAAAAATATCACTACCTATAAAAATGGATAACTCTCAAAATATAATTCCTAATGAAAATATGCAGGTGTAAATGAGTATGTGTAGTACAAAATTCTGTTAATAAAAATGCCATTAAGAGGTCAAATACATCTGTGGAGTGAGACGTCATAATAGTTATTACCTCTGTGAAGAAACAGTGACTGGGAAGTTGGATTTTTGAATATTGGTAATGATCTATTTCTTATATCAGTGCTGATCACTCAATTTATTTCAATTTGTGAAAATAAAGTTGTATACTTTTGATTTGTGTACTTTGGTACTACGTATTCTAGTTCAATAAAACATTTAAATGATAAGATTTTTAAAAACTGAATTTAGACTACTGTCACACATATCTGACCAAGAAAAAGTCATTTCAACCTCAAAAAGTAAATATATTAAGAATATTGTGCTACATCAAAAAGTTAGAGAGATCTCAAATGGACACTCTAACATCACAACTAAAAGAACTAGAGAACCAAGAGTATACAAACCCCAAAGTTAGCAGAAGAGATCACCAAGATCAGAGTAGAACTGAAGGAGATAGAGACATGAAAACCCCTTCAAAAAAAAAAGAAAAAATGAATCCAGGAGCGGGTTTTTGAAAAATATAATAAAAAACTAGACCACTAGCTAGACTAATAAAGAAGAAAAAAGAGAAGAATTAAATAGACACAATAAAAAAAATGATAAAGGGGATATCACCGCTGACCCCATAGAAATACAAACAACCATCAGAGAGTACTATAAACAACCCTATGCAAATAAACTAGAAAATCTAGAAGAAATGGACAAATTCCTGGACACATATAGTTTCCCAATACTGAATCAGGAAGACGTCAAATCCCTGAATAGACCAATAACAAGTTCTGAAATTGAGGCACTAATTGTTGGTGGGAAAGCAAATTGAGGCGCTAATTGTTGGTGGGAAAGTAAATTAGTTCAACCATTGTGGAAGACAGTGTGGCGATTTCTCAAAGATAGTAGAATAAGAAATACCATTTGACCCAGCAATCCCATTTCTGGGTATAGAGCCAAAGAAATATATATTGTTCTGTTATAAATATGCATGCCCATTCATGTATGTTAATTGCAGCACTATTCATAATAGCAAAGATATGGAATCAACCCAAATGCCCATTAATGATAGACTGGATAAAGAAAATGTGTTCCATATATACCATGGAGTACTGTGCAGCCATAAAATGGAATGAGATTATGTCCTTTTCAGGGACATGGAAGGAGCTGGAGGCCATTATATTTAGCAAACTAATGTATAGTTTTCTGGAACAGAAAAGCAAATAATGCATGTTCTCACTTGTAAGTGGGAGCTGAATAATGAGAACACAGGGACACAGCGAGGGGAACAATACACCCTGGGGCCTGTGGTGGGGGTTGGTGGGGAGAGAGAGCATCAGGATAAATGGCTATTGCACATGGGAATTTATACCTAGATTGGGTTGATAGGTGCAACAAACCACCATGGCACACATTTACCTATGTAACAAATGTGCACGTCCTTCACATGTATCCCAGAACTTAAAATGAAATTAAATTTAATTTTTATAAAAGAATATTATGCTAATAAATACAGGTGACTCATTCTTAGTAAAAAAAATTCAAACATGACATATATCTACAAAGTGTGATTATGTATGCAGATGTTCTAAATTTGGGCACAAACTTCATATTTAATAATGAGGCTTTTTGTCCTAAATGTGTACATATAATGAATAATAACTTACTCATTTATTCCCCTGTATAAGAGACAATCCTTTGCTCAATTGTCTTGCAAGAAGCATGCATTTTTAAGTCTTTAGTGAAATGGCTGTAATTAGTAGTACCTTCACATCATCTTCTAGAGCAGAATGATAATACTTTCAAGCAAAACTCATGCAGGCCACTTGGCTTCTGTGGCGACTCACAAACATAGGGAGTATGAATAAACTTTATGATTTTAAATATTTATTTTAGTAGAGATGATATATTGTCCAATGCTTTCTATTATCCAGTACTTAAAAATAATTTTAGGCACACTCACAGTATACATTCTTTGATTTATAAGAATATAAATAATGAATTATTTTAACAGCATAAAAGTAAGAGCAAGACAATTACCTCAGATGCTCAGTTCTCTAGTTTACATTTTTGGATCACTCTCCGTATTGTCATTCAGCAGAGAAATCATCTTCCTTTCAGTCTCATTACCATGAGAATGAAATGTTAGGGCATTATTCAGAGAATATGAAGTGGCGTTTGAAGATTTTAAACATAGGTCAATGACATGATTAGAGCTGGAGAAAACTAGCTTGGCGTTAGACTGTAGGTTGGATTAGAGAAGAAAAGTGGAAGATGGAAGGCCAGATAAGATATAATTAGTAAAGCCTAAGCAAGAAGTAAATATAACTTGGCGTAGGCTGTTGTCAGTAAAAATAGAAAGCAGAAGTAAAAATGAACAATAATGATACAATGTAGTCAGCAAATATGAAAACTGATTGGATTTTGAAAATTAGGCAGTATGAATGTCTTCTTTTGAGAAATGTCTGTTCATATCCTTTCCCCACTTTTGGATGGGGTTGTTTGTTTTTTTCTTGTATATTTGTTTGAGTTCTTTGTAGATTCTGGAAATTAGCCCTTTGTCAGATGAGTAGATTGCAAAAATTTTCTCCCATTCTGTAGGTTGCCTGTTCACTCTGATGGTAGTTTCTTTTGCTGTGCAGAAGCTCTTTAGTTTAATTAGATCCCATTTGTCAATTTTGGCTTTTGCTGCCGTTGCTTTTGGTGTTTTAGACATGAAGTCCTTGCCCGTGCCTATGTCCTGAATGGTACTACCTAGATTTTCTTCTAGGGTTTTTATGGTATTAGGTCTAACATTTAAGTCTCTAATCCATCTTGAATTAATCTTCGTATAAGGAGTAAGGAAAGGATCCAGTTTCAGCTTTCTACTTATGGCTAGCCAATTTTCCCAGCACCATTTATTAAATAGGGAATCCTTTCCCCATTTCTTGTTTTTCTCAGGTTTGTCAAATATCAGATGGTTGTAGATGTGTGGCATTATTTCTGAAGGCTCCGTTCTGTTCCATTGGTCTATATCTCTGTTTTGGTACCAGTACCATGCTGTTTTGGTTACTGTAGCCTTGTAGTATAGTTTGAAGTCAGGTAGCGTGACGCCTCCGGCTTTGTCCTTTTGACTTAGGATTGTCTTGGCAATACGGGCTCTTTTTTGGTTCCATATGAACTTTAAAGCAGTTTTTTCCAATTCGGTGAAGAAACTCATTGGTAGCTTGATGGGGATGGCATTGAATCTATAAATTACCTTGGGCAGTATGGCCATTTTCACAATATTGATTCTGCCTATCCATGAGCATGGTATGTTCTTCCATTTGTTTGTGTCCTCTTTGATTTCACTGAGCAGTGGTTTGTAGTTCTCCTTGAAGAGGTCCTTTACATCCCTTGTAAGTTGGATTCCTAGGTATTTTATTCTCTTTGAAGCAATTGTGAATGGAAGTTCATTCCTGATTTGGCTCTCTGCTTGTCTGTTACTGGTGTATAAGAATGCTTGTGATTTTTGCACATTAATTTTGTATCCTGAGAC
>NC_045455.1:78687202-78803945 GCF_002776525.5 Piliocolobus tephrosceles
CACCATGGCAAACCAAACCCAAATATACAGTGTCAGGATTATCACTAGAAATATCCCAGGACTCAGATAGGAGGCAAAGCCCTTTCCAGGGGTCGCAGAGAAATGAAAAACTCCTAGCACATGGTAAAAGAATCGTATTTCCGGCCAGGCACCATGGCTCACACCTGTAATCCCAGCACTTTGGGAGATTGAGGCAGGTAGATGACAAGGTCAGGAGTTCGAGACCAGCCTGACCAACATGGTGAACTCTCCGTCTCTATTAAAAACACAAAGGTTAGCCAGGCATGGTGACATGTACCTGTAATCCCAGCTACTCAGGAAGGTGAGGCCGGGGAATGGCTTGAACCTGGGAGAACGAAGTTGCAGTGTGCCAAGATCATTGCACTCCAGACTGGCGACAAAGCGAGACTCCGTCATATTTCCATATCCAGGTGCCCTTCCCTTCCATCTGCCTGGCACCAAGAATATAAACAATTTCTCCCAACTCACGGTTCCTACACTGAAAAAACTGAGATCTGAGGTAGACAATCAGCTTCCCCAATATCTTGCATTTCCTAGACGTAGGCTTCTCCTTGTCTCAACCCATGAAAATCATCCTGAGCCCCTGAAGAGAAATATCCCTGAGCTCAGCCAGAGACAAAGGCAAAGGAGGAACTCTCATCCCCAGGCCTGGAGACTCTGCTCTGTAACTCGACCAAAGGAGACTCTGAATCAGAGTGGCTCTTCAGTAACAACATGTTGTAGGAGGTGCATTCCACAGGTCCGCTGGGCAGAAACCCCTAGCCAGTGTTCCTTTTTGCTATGACCTCTGAATTTTCCTTTGAGTTTCTGTATCAGTGCTTACATATGGCTGTCTCATTAACGTCATAGCAAAAATTCAATGTCATGCAGAAAAGTTCGTAAAACTTTTGGGCTCCCCCAAAAGATGACTGCCTACAGAGTCTGGGTCACATCTGTCCAAATTTACCGAAACTATCCCCTTACTCTGTCACTTACATGCAAGTTTCCTACCTCTAAACCTCTCTACTGCCAAAGCTGAAGCCCTCTAATGATTTAGCTGAAGGCAATGCTCTCCACAAGCATGAATTGCCATCAAAATCACGCAAAGGGACACAGTGAAATCTAAGTATGTTATTTTACTTTCTCAGAGGTAATCATAATATGTGTCCTGCTATGCACAAGCTTTGAGAATCAAGATATTTTAAAGGGCTGTTAAACCATATTATTAATCAAAAAGGAAAACAATGCAGAGGACAAGAACTAACATTAGCTAGCGACAGATGCCATAAATCTCTTATCTAATTTAATCTTCAAAACTACACGTGGAGTTTATCTTCGCCCTGTAAAATAAAAAATCAGGGAAGAGGGAGGGTGTCCGAGTTAAACTCCCTGACTAGGCACAGTCAGCTTCAAACCCAAGTGTAACCCCTGGTACCATGTTCTTAACATCACACCACACTTTCTCCCAGAAAGTAAGAGCATAATGGTAATGATCACTAAACAGCCTACTCTGTCAGGCTAATCAGGGAAACAGAGATTAAACAGATGAGAGCTCTATCAGTTGCATAATTCAGCATTAATTATTGAGTGCACTGCATTCATTTGGAGTTTTAGGTTCAGAAGATGGTTAACTTCATCCATTCCTATTTTTCTAGCCAGGATGTTGAAGTTCATTGCCTGATAAAATTTCATGCAACTAAAAAATAGCTTTGTCCTATTACCACATAATTGTGGAGAATAATTGGTTGGCAAAAACAATGAACTACATTAACTTAGTCTTAAACCTGCACTATAGAAACTGAACACCTGAAAGGTACATAGTGAACATTTTTAGTGTTCTTCTTTTTGACAAGCTATTTGGATTTTTTAAATTTTTTCCCAAGAAAATTAACCTGGAATTATCATTTCAAATGTAGTCTTTGACCTTTTTATATTTGTATTAAAAATTTTTGACTTTGGGTGAGTAAGATTCTACTGAAGGAAAGACAGTTTGTACTCATTTTAATACTAAATGTATTCTAATACTAAATGTATTCACTTACTACTCAACATCTAATACTAAATGTATTCACTTACTACTCATAATTTTCTGATTCTGTCATCCTCAATCGTAGTTTGATGTTAAAGAAATTTGAAGTTAAATCTTGACTTCTAACTGCTCTCTGTTGAAAATGTCTTTATTGGATTTTAGAAGGATAGGATTCTAAAACACAGTAGTGAAATGTTATAGAACCCCAAAACAATAAAAATTAAGTAGACCGAATTCTTTCTATATTAAATTGAGAGTTTCTAGCTACTTAAATAATGAAAATCAGATCTCTGTTATAATATTTAGGGTGAGAGTGTTAAAGAAATTGATGTACAACTCACTTTAGTATTTTAGTTTACTTTAAATAAATTTAAGGAGATCTAGAAGACTGTGTGTTTCCTTTTAGAAGTGCGGTTTGTCTTAGGTTTCAGCTGAGCTGTGTCTCAATATGAGTCAGACATCTCCATCTGGTGGCCCAGCCATAAAACTCCCATGCCATACTTTTTCAAGACGCTCTACATTTGTGTCGTTTCAAATTTCTGAGTTTTTAAATTAATAGCTTAATCCTATTTTAAATGTTTTTCTCAAAATGTATTTCCCATGCAAAAGTGAATGATAGTCAAAATAATTAGTGACCTTTAGGAAGCTAAGCGTGTCTCTCATCTGTTCCTACAAGTCACTACTAGTCATGAAAGACAGATGCATCCTTATGGCCAGTGAAAATAGCATTTTCTTCTATTTCTCTGAAGAGAAGAAAAGAGTTTCTTTTAAATCGTTTAATATTTAAATTATCATTTCACAGTGATGCAGGCACAGCTCTTTTCAAAATTCTATTTTATCAGCCTGTGATTATTTATTAAGGAACAAGATCAAAAGCCTCATTTTAAAACTAAGATATATTATCCCTTTTGCTTTCTCACAATTTACCAGATTAATTCCTTTATTATAGAGATATTTTTATTTTACATTATTTTGGCCAGTTTTCTTCCTGAAGAATCAATGCTGATGTTTATTCAACATACATAAAATTGGGATTGTGTAGGGTTTTTTCTCATATATTTAGAATACTTGAGAATCTGCAAATATATAACTTTAATGTCATTTATTATTTAACTCAACTCATAATGGACTTTTTTCAATCATTAAACAACCCATCTCTCTATTCCATACTCCCAAATCACCGCTCTGTGCTTACCCCACCTCTGCTCGCAAACCATTCTGATGCCTTCAGAATATGAGCTGGGACTCACATTTAATTTATTAAATGAATTAATAAATGCTGTGTTTCAACAGAATCCTTTATTTATTTATTCTGTTAAATCCAGCCATCTACTTAAACAGGAATCTCCTCTTACTGTATATACTATTGAAATTAATATTGGAGAGTTCAGTGACTAACAAGATTTCTGATTAACTGTTACATAACATAACTAACTTCTTAATCTTGCCATGTTAATATTTATGAAGACTTTTAAATTTCTATTTGATACGTACTATCTCTCTTAGCATCATTTCAACTGATTTTGAGTGTGTATTAACTCTAATTAACTAATTTTTCATCATCTGTGTCTTGTATGAGAACAACAGTTCTGTCATTGTTAACTCATTCTGCGTTTCAAATGTCATATAGACGCTTGTTCATTCATTCTTTTGATTCATGTGCAGCACTTTTTTTTTTTTTTTTTTTTTTTTTTTTGAGACGGAGTCTGGCTCTGTCCCCCAGGCTGGAATGCAGTGGTGCGAGCTTGGCTCACTGCAAGCTCCGCCTCCCGGGTTCACGCCACTCTCCTGCCTCAGCCTCCCGAGTAGTTGGGACTACAGGCGCCCGCCGCCGCACCCGGCTCATTTTTTATTTTCGGTAGAGACGGGGTTTCACCGTATTAGCCAGGATGGTCTCGATCTCCTGACCTCGTGATCCACCCTCCTTGGCCTCCGAAAGTGCTGGGATTAGGGGCGTGAGTCACCACGCCCGGCCCATGTGCAGCACTCTTTAGCCACTGCCCATTGACTAGTAAAACTCCCACTTTGAAGAAATGAGAATAAAAACATTCTTGATTTAAAAAAAAAAAAAAATTACTTTTTAGAATAGTAATATAACAGTATAACCAGAAGGGAATGTCCTTTTCCTTTTCAGAGGCGAGCTGCTGATAATTTGAGAAGACATCACCAGTACCAAGTAAGTTGTCCTTGTACTATGTCTTGAAATTTTCATTAAAATAAAATGCAGTCCCCCCTTCAGAACTGACTCAGGAGGAAATGTATTTACTCACTGAGTATCAATACTCTTGTTCTAAAATGCCTCAGGAAGTTATGAGGAACCTGGTGAAGCGATACGTTGCTGCAATGATTAGAGATGCTAAAACTGAAGAAGGACTGACCGAAGAGAACTTTAAGGTAACCATTTTCATCTCCATCACAAGAGGCAGATTGTACAGAATATGGATCCAGATAGAGCATATTTAAAATCAGAGCTAGAAATGCGGGCTGTGTGTTCCAGCAAGCCTGTGTGCCTTCTCATCTTTCAACTGAAACCCTATAGAACTGTAAAAATAAAAGAAAAGCTAGTGATGAAACTTCTTCTCCAAATACAATGTTTTCAAACATACAGAGAAAAGCCTAGTGATTAAGGCATTCTTCTGACTTACCTGATCCCAGAGTGAGCTTGTTTCTGAAATTTCAGCCTGATTTTAAAATCTGAAACATTTAGTAACTAACACACTAACAACAACAAAAACTTTGTGTGTTCTGCAAAACTTTGATAGCAGAAAATTTAAGATTTGAGTTTAATTGTAACTAATACACTTATAAACATTCTCCTTGATATTTTTTAAATTGTGTAAGAGGAAACAAGTAAAATGTATGAAATATTATATGCTTGAATCACATGTTTAAAATAATTTAGGTTAAAATTGTTTAGTGTTTAGAGATTTTGGAAGAATGATTAAGGTCAATAAGATCTTACAGGCCAAAAACAAACAAACAAATTAAAGAAAATCTATAGGAGATATTTAACATAGAAAATAGCAGGTTTGAATATGAGAATGAAGTAGTGAATTAGGTAAGAAGATAGAGAAATTACAAAACCTAAAGTGCAGGTTGAAAACTAGCAAGAAGCCCAGATTTTCTTTGCAGTCATAAAGTTCAAATTGTAATGTTAAATGATTCATGTTGCTTTAGTAGATAGGTTAGGGCAGGAAGCCACCAAGAAGGCTGCCATCAGGTTAAGACTGAGAATTCAGTTTCCCCAAAAGACAAGGAAAAAGGATGAGTCTAAGAAATGTCATTAGATCCGAAGAGATTCCTAGGATGTAGAGGCTGACCCAGATTTAGGGGTAAAGTCCTCCTTAAGACAGTATACAACTGCAAGTAACTACCAGCTCTTGAAAAGTTAGGCTCCACATAATTTTCAGATATCCCTGTGGACAGAAAAATGTGCCAATATTAAAAATCTTATAAAATACACCCCAGAGACAGTGAAGTAACCTGGCAGCAGATGAATCATTTGGAGAGCAAGTCTTCGAAACTGTAGTCCCAGAGAAACCCAATATACTCAGCTGCGCGTTGGTGGCAAAGATAACTCATGTTTCTTTTTGCATCCTTAGGAAGTGTCCTTCCCAATTCCAATAAGGAAATTAGTAGACATCAAAATGACATCAAGTATCCGTGAGAGAACTTGGAATTCTAAATAGAACCACAGTAGAGTAGAATCCTTGTTTTCGAAAAGGAGTGAAAACAGTTCTGACCCATATATGAGACAAGAAAATGGTATTTCCAAATGTTTAAGTCCTAACCTAATTTTTCATTTTAAATTCTACGTAGGAACTAAAGCAAGACATTTCTAGTTTCCGCTTTGAAGTTCTGGGATTACTAAGAGGAAGCAAACTTTCCACAATACAATCTGCAAATGCCTCCAAGGAGTCCCCAAATTCGGCAGACTCAGATGAAAAGAGTGATAACGAAGGTAATAGCAAGGACAAGAAAAAGAATTTCAGCCTTTTTGATTTAACCACCCTGATTCATCCGAGATCAGCAGCAATTGCCTCTGAAAGACATAACATAAGCAATGGCTCTGCCCTGGTGGTGCAGGAGCCACCCAGGGAGAAGCAGAGAAAAGCGAATTTTGTGACCGATATCAAAAACTTTGGGTTATTTCATAGACGATCAAAACAAAATGCTGCTGAGCAAAATGCAAACCAAATCTTCTCTGTTTCAGAAGAAGTTGCTCGTCAACAGGCTGCAGGACCACTTGAGAGAAATATTCAACTGGAATCTCGAGGATTAGCTTCACGGGCTGACCTGAGCATTCCCGGCCTCAGTGAACAGTGTGTGTTAGTAAACCATAGAGAAAGGAATACGGACACACTGGGGTTACAGGTAGGCAAGAGAGTGTGCCCATTCAAGTCAGAGAAGGTGGTGGTGGAGGACACGGTTCCTATAATACCAAAGGAGAAACATGCAAAAGAAGAGGACTCTAGTATAGACTATGATCTAAACCTCCCAGACACAGTCACCCAGGAAGATTATGTGACCACAAGATTGTGATACTTGAAGGAGGAAGCGTTTACCATACACACATATATATTTTCCGTAGTGCTCTGGGTGTGGGAAAATGTTTAAATTGTATTAGCAAATGCTAACTTAACACTTTATAGCATTTATCAACTGTGGCATATTAACCTGTAACATGTTTAAATAAGGCAAAGGCAATCGAAAACCTTTTTGTTTTGTAGCCTGCTTTTGCTTTCACAATTTGTTTTACAATTGTTTTGGTTAATAAATAAATGCACCTTGTATTCTTGTACTGTTGCAATAACCCACAGAAACATTTTAGCTATCTTTTTCAATTAAAACGTCATTTATTTCATGTGGTAGTTGACTCCTAAAATAGCTATTTTTATACGCAAAAACCAACATGGCTGAAATATTATAGCTTTTCATAATTTTTTAGGGTCTCTAGAGAGGGTTACTCGCCAAGGACTTTTCACCTAGTCCTACAGTTTGACTTTAAAACACAAATTTGACCAAATTATTTCTTAAGGACATGTAAATAATTGTTGTACACAATTAAAGCAAGCAAGTCTTCTTCTCATGGAGTCATGTCTAAACCCCCTCAAAGTCAGAAATACTTTGTAGGGTTTTAGGTTGTTCCAGGGTTTCCTTTCAGTAAGTAAAAAAGTGTTTGTCTTAATACCTTTTGATGATTGATGATTTTCGATGACATTTTGTCAGAAAAAAACTCACCCCTCCAGTTTTTTTTAATTACCTATTTCAGATTCAACTGCTTATCAGTATAAATGAGTCTTTACGAATAACTGAAATTCAAAAATATGGCAAAATTTCTCAGTTATAGAAAAGAATAATAAACCATAATACTGTAAGCACATTTAACAAGCAAGATGATTGCATACTAATAATATCCAAATGAAAACGAATGTATTCTCAACAATCTAAATCTAAGCAAAGTTGAATTCCAGTATTTTCAATCAACGCAATATTGTAATCAATTCAAAAGAAGTACAAAAACCTAGCAGTCTCCTCTTTTCACCAGTAATCGTTATATATTTCTTTAAAATTAAAATCACTCAAAAATCATTATCAATTTTATCAGCAGATATATAGTTTTGCCTATAGGAAAAGCATTCTTATTTCTTGTTTTTCTTTCTTTCTTGTTTGCAATATAATTTAGCTTATAGTAATTCACCAAACTATTACAAGGAAAATGTTCCCAATTTACATAAAATTGGTACTAGAAACTTAAAGCTTAAATTACATTGCTTGTGTCTATTTAAGCCACTATGGGAAGTTTCTTCACCACATAAAATTAGCATTTATTTCAAATAAATAGAAAAATGCTAAGTTCATTTTATTTCAAAAATTACTCTGCAAACCTCAGAAATTGCCTATGGTTTATCATTGACCCCAAACCGCATAATATTATGGGACTCAGTTTCTCATTACCAAACATCAAAATAAGGAATAACAGCAATAACAATGCCAGTCTGTTCTATTCCTATACACCTATTAACACATATGTACTGCTCTTAATAGCCCTCTGAAGTAGCTCCTGTTTTTGTCCCCATTTTACAGACGATGAAACTGACACCAGCACTAACTGGCTAAGGTAACACAGCTCATGATGGATCTGTGATATGTCCATCAGAGCCATTCCCTTCACCACTGCATTGTACTGCTTTTCAGAACATAAAAGAGCAAGTTATAAAATATGCATATACAGGGGTTACCATTGCCACTTCTGAAGTCCTATACCTTGAGAGAGAAGAGTATGGTAAGCTTCGTAAGTGTCCCTTCTTCTAAAGCAAGAGAAACGTGCAAAATATAAAATGTTCTATATTTGATTCTTTAGACTAAATTACATTAAAGCTAGTAGATCTTTAAAACATACTTAGTATGTGATCTCAGAACTCAATTTGAAATATTAGATTTTAATTTTCAGAAAAGCCAGGAGCACTAAGCCCCTGTTCACTCCTAAATCTAGTTTTTAGGGACTTAGGAATGGATCAGATAGATTTGGAGAAACACAAGCCTCATGAATGTATTTATTGTTTCAAGAACATCTTTATCTTAAGTATATTAGGGCTCAGAGCAAATCCTGGGGCTACTCAATTTTTTCTAAATCATACATCCTGTAGTAGAGAAATTGTAGGCCTATTCTTAACATTTGGGATATTTTCCATTAATTTCTTGTTGCCTCTCCTGTGCATTGCTGTTTTGTTCTGTTTTTTCCCCAAAGTAAGGACACTATGCATCACCATTATACCTACTTTACCAGAATTTAATTTCAAATTCTCTCTGTTCCTTTAAGCAACACCAATAACAGTACAAGCAACAAAACCTTTTCTTCCCCAGTTGCTTATTTACACCAGGGGTTAAGGTGCTGACATTTTATAGGGGAGCATCATGGTAGTAGAGGAATGTATTTGGAACACATAAGACCATCCTTTTCAGTGTCCAAGAAAGGATGATTCTAACAAACCCCAGATGTTGCTGACAGATGTGTTTATGAGTATGAACAAAGTGTTGGATATTATTAGTACCAGCTGCTACTAATATCACTAGAATTGAATGCTATTCTAAATATGTAGTGATATTATGTAGCATTAATAAAGATGAGTAGGGATAAACTAAGAAAAGTAAAACAACAGCAGGATAGCAAGCAAAGAAATATTATTTCTTTGAGGTCTGTAAGTGAGTACTTCAGGGTTTTCATTTCTACTCATATTTCTATCCACAGAAATTTCTAAATGCTACAGAGAAGTTTGAAATCACCTTCATTTACATAAACAATATTTCTCCTCTTTCATACTCTCTTAATCTTAAAAAATCTATTTTTCTTAAATTTGGTGTCTGAATTGGGTGAAGGAGAGTGTTGAAAATTCAGTTTAATAGACTAACAGGTAAGTTTAAAACACTTTGTTTATCACAAGTATATTTTGGAAGTTCCATTTATAAGAAAGTATGCTATAAAGATGTACCTCATCATTTGTAACAAAGGTTTTCCTGAAAATTTCTGTGCAAATAAATCTACATTAACTTCAGTAAGGAAATTGGCTATACTTTTTTAAATGGTGGTGAATTATTTTGTAAAATGATGAGTAATTTTTCAAAGTGCTAAACATCCTCAAAATGTATCTATTTCATAAGCTGAATATTTGTATATCAAATTTTCTTAAAATAGTTACTCTATTTACTGGATGGCAATTAAACTAATGCAAAAACATACTCACTTTCCTCCCTTGACATAGACAGCAACAATATTTTAGTGATCAAACAAATTGATGAAAAGTCAAGGATAGTAGACTTACCATGCTATTCTTGAAGAAGCAAGGTCAATTTTCTAGCAAAGGTGGAGGAAACATAAGTAACAATGGCATAAGAATATATTCCTCTAACATTCAATAATCCTTAATAACTCTGGGATGTAGTTGAGTAAATGACTATCCAGTCTCATGGCTCTTTATTGAAGAGAGGCCACCAAGTTTTGAAGTCTGTCCATTCTTAGTCCTTGTGCATTGTATTTTTATCTGTCTTCTACAGTGTATACAGCTGCCTTCCACGCTCAGTGTCCTTAAAACTCAACCTAGTAAGAACTATCCATTGTGGCCCTGTAAACATGCTTACAATATATTTTTCTTTTTTGGATTATCTGAAATTCTGACTTAAAACTAACCATAGATTTTAGAAATTTAATATTACTGGCATTCCTCTTAACTCCAAAACCTTTATTCTGATTTTACAACGTCTGAAAAGGCATTTTATTTATACAGTGTTATCACGTGCCTTTTTTAATTTAAATTTTAGAACCATGTTAAACAAGTTCACTGTAGATAACTGGGGAAAGTAAAGCCCAGGGAATTTATGGAAATTATCTAAATTTACCCAGGTGTTTGGTGGTCAAGCTGGGGGCTTAAACACCTCCTCATCTCGATATTTGGACGAGACATCACATTATAAATGCCTTGACCACTGACTTTTTGTTTGGGGAACATTTTGTCCTCTTTGCCCTTGTAGAAGATATAGTTGTCCAAACATTCAAGTTAAAATTCAGAATTAATACCATGTTATCTTTTGTTTTTCTACAAAGTTGTGTTCAGAGAATTTTTTCAAAGTTGGTTTCTTACTGTTTTCAGAAAATACACTGTTCTTTTTCACTGCAAGTGTAGATTTGATGGTAACCTATATGCATATTGGTAATAATAAAATGTATTAAATAATATCAAAGCTTCTCAACTGAAAAACGATAGAGATGGACAATGTACAGTTGAACTAAGATTGGGACAGTGGGACCAAACCTGGGGACAGTCACACCGTCACTAGGCTGACAGTGAAGGTGTCGCCGCAGGTCAATTTCACCAGTAGCAAAACCATAATTTCCTCTAGAGCTGCACTGTTCAATAAGGTAGCTCCTATCCACATACAGCTATCAATCACTTATAATTGTGACAAGTCTGAATTAAGATGTGCTGTGTGAAACACACACCAGATTTCTAAGACAGTATGAAAATAATGTAAACTAGCTCATAAATATTTTATATTGGCTACATATTGAACTGATAGTATATTTTATATCAATACTTCGTAAGTACTAACTAAACGAGTTATGTTTCTTTTTTCCTTTTTCAATGTGGCTACTAGAAAATCGAAAAATATGTATGTAGCTTGCATTTGTGCCTTGAAATGCATTTCTATTGGACACTGCTGCTCAGGAACATTTGTATTTGTTTCAGTCAACTCATGTATCTCCATCATCTGAATTACAACGGTAGAAAATTCTGTATTTAATTACTCAAAAACATTTTATGTAGCTCTATTAAAGTTTGCAGTCTCTCCTTGATTCCTAATCTTCTAATGGAATCACTGGTCATAATTTGCTGTTTTTCCATGTTTTTCCTTTGCCTTTACAAATGTATTAATATATAAATATACATGCAGCTATATAGGTTATGGTTTTGTTATCATTTTTATCAAGAATTTCATCACACTATACCTATAACTTAATGTTTTTATCTAACAGTGTATCATGGAAACCTTTTCTAAAGTAATTAAATATAGAGGAGCCATTTGAATCTATATAAATAAATTCCTCCACTAGTTATTTTACCTAGTGAAATATTATCACATGCTATTTTTAAAACCATGATAAAAGAGCTACTTATTGGAGAAAACACAAGGTTTTGTTTGTTTGTTTTTTGAGACAGAGTCTCTCTCTGTTGCCCAGGCTGGAGTGCACTGGCGCAATCTTGGCTCACCGCAACCTCCGTCTCCTGGGTTCAAGCGATTCTTCTGCCTTAGCCTCCTAAGTAGCTGGGATTACAGATACGTACCACACATCTGACTAATTTTTGTATTTTTAGTAGAGATGAGATTTGACCATATTGGCCAGGCTGGTCTCAAACTCCTGACGTTGTGATTAACCCACCTCAGCCTCCCACAGGGCTGGGATTACAGGTGTGAGCCACCAGACCCAGCCCACAAGGTATTTAAGTGATGAGAAGTGCCTGATAGACAACAAGGTATGTCTGAAAGGCAAATAAGCTCATTTCTCTCTTTTGTTTACAATCTTGCAGGGCTGGGTTTCTGGAACCAGCATCGCTTCTCTGCATCGTTCTCTCATACACTATACTTTAGCCATTCTAAACTTCTTTTAGCTACTTATGAGTTAGTATGGTTCTTTTCTCTAACATTTGCAAACATTGTTTTTCCATGCTTGAATAAGAATTGTACCAAAATTTTATTACTTTAAATAATTTTAATACAGGAGTTTAATTAACTCTAGTTGACTTATTTTATGATTTCCTTTAGGTCTAATCTAATTGTTTTACCAAATTCCTTCTGTGTGTTTTTTACAAAATCTTTTCCTAATACTATACATAAAGGGCCAGGTTACCCCTCTGGAAATGAGGTGTGATCCACATTGGCATGACATGCTTTCAGGGCACCAGTGTACTTCGAGAGGATTAATTACACCCAGCAGACCACTCACTATGCTACTTCAGCATTCAGAATGCAAGATGCCCTGTACTTTGGGGGAAGGCAGGAAACTGATATTTTTTCATAGCTGCTCTGGAGTGACTGCAAGTCAGGCACTTCATCTCTTTAGACTTCAGTTGCTGATATTTGAAATTTCTGGATGAAAATATCTTCTCTATCTCAAAATTATGAAACTATAGTAAGCCATCTTTCTAAAGTTAGAAGTACCAAATATGAAATTAGAAAAAAAGGTTTTTTAGATTATTGTAGATTCATATTCAATTGTAAGAAATAATGCAAGCATATCTCATGTACCATGTACCCATTTTCCCCCAATGGAAACATCTTTCAAACTGTAATGCAAATATCACAGGATTTTGACATGTGTTTCATTACCCACTGATGTTATGCTTATTTCCAAAGATTTACATGTACTTACGTGTGTGTGTGTGTGTGTGTGTGTATGTATTTGTGTGTTTATTTAGTTTTATACTGTTTTACCACACATACAGGTTTGTGTATCCACAACCTGGATACAAAATACAGAACAAATATATATAGACAAAATACAGAAAATTTCCATCACCACAAGAATCCTGAAATTGTCCTTTCAGAGAAATACCTCAGAAATATTGTTGGTTCAGTTCCAGACTACTGCAATAAAGCAGCTATCACAATAAAGCAAATTACACAAATTTTTTCATTTCCCAGTACATACAAAAATCACCCCAGCTGGACAGCAATGTTCCCCAAATCCACGAGATGAGGGGTTCTTTCTCTGAAAAAATTGGAACTACAGAGAATCTAGACCAGGACTCACGGACAGTGGAGGGGAGAGTTAACTGAAAGTCAGGTCTGATCTTAGAGCAGCAGGAAAAACAAATGTCATATACAAAGTGCTTTGAATAAGAACAAATAAGACTTTTAAATATCAGTACTCAAATTGATAGCAGGGTTTGCAGAATGTTTGTGTTTTTTTTTTTTTTTTTTTGTCCAAACATGTTGTGATTTGAAGCGACAAAGTTTGGGTCCTATTCTCTTCGAATGTTTGGCTCTTATATTTATGTTTATAAACAAGTATACCACTGGATCATGATAAATAACAAAGTTTCAATGTAGATTATTAGTTTGTCTTCTCTTTCGTCAGTGAGGAAGAGAGAATCCTGAATGTTATTTTCTCCTGAAAGTTAGAGGAGACATCAAAAGTTGAAATTTAGCAGACGTATTTTTTCAGATTTTAATTACTAGAAAAAATATTATTTTTAGGATTCAATGACTATTATTGACTATGTAACTAACAAAATGTTATTATGGTACTTTTAGATTAAAAGTCTATTCCAAAGTGCATTTTGGTTTTTCAGATGTTCTGAATTCTAGTGTGTAAATATTATAAAAGTATTGAAAGTTTGAAGTGGGTGGAGTTCCGTCCCTTCTCTTTGGGTTAGTTTCTAAAACTTAATGAAATGGAAAGCAAATGTCTTTTCCCCCTTAAAAAAAAGGTTACATTTTATTCCTTACTGTACTGAGACCCAAATAAAACAGATAAATCAGAAAAAAAAAGTTACATTGATACTATACTGTAGTCCATTAAGTATGTGATAGCACTATTTCTAAAAAGCAATGTACATATCTTAACTAAAAAGGGTTTATTGCTAAATATTGAAAACAATAACCTAAACCTTCAGTGAGCTGTAATCGTTTTGCTGGTGAAGGGCCTTTTCTCTATGTTGATGGCTGCTGATTTATCAGAGTGGTTGTGGCTGACTTTTGGGGTCACTGTGGCAATTTTTTCACATAATACAACATTGAAGTTTGGTGACGTGATTGACTCTTCCTTTCACAAAAGATTTTCTCTGTAGCATCTGATGCTGTTTGATAGCATTTTACTCATAGAACTTATTTCACAATTCGAGTCAGTCATTTCAAAACCTACTGCTGCTTTAGCAACTAAGTTTAAGTAATCATCTAAATCCCTTGTGGTCATTTTAACAATCTTCACAGCATCTTCACCAGGGGTAGATTCAAAAAAAGCCACTATCTTTGCTCATCCATAAGAGGCAATTCCTCAGCTGTATTACTTTTATCATGAGATTGCAGCAGTTTAGTTATATCTTCAGGCTCCACTTCTAATTCTAATTCTTTTGCTATTTCTACCACATCTGCAGTGACTTCCTCCACTAAAATATTGAAAACTTCAAAGTCATCTATGAGGGCTGGAATCAGCTCCGTCCAAACACTGGTTCATGCTGGTACTTTGACTTCTCCTAATGAATCACAAATGTTATTAATGATATCTACAATGGTAAATTCTTTCCAGAAAGTTTTCAATATACTTTGCCCAGATCCAGAGGAATTGCTATCTATGGCATTTACAGCCTAACAAACTGTATTTTTTAAATAATATGACTTGAAAGTCAAAAATTGTCCTTGATCCATGGGCCGTAGAATGGATGCAGTGTTAGTTCACATGGAAACATCTCTTGGTATCTCTCCATCCGATTTCTTAGGTGACCAGGCACGCTGTAAATGAACAGTAGTATTTTAAAAAACAAAACAAAACTCTTGTTCTGAGCAGTAGTTCTCAACAGCGGGCTTAAAATATTCAGTAAACCATGCAGTAAACAGATGTGCTGTCATCTAAGCTTTGTTGTACCATCCATAGAGCATAGGCCGAGGAGGTTTATCATAGTTTTTAAAGGCCCTAGGATTTCTGGAATGGTAAATGAGCACTGGCTTCAGTCAACAGCTGCATTATACCCTAACAAGAGAATCAGCTATTCTTTGAAACTTTGAAGACTATTCTTTGAAGCCAACCATTGACTTCTCCTCTCTAGCTAGAAAGTCCTAGACAGTATCTTCTTCCAGTAGAAGGCTGTTTTGTCTTCTGGACACTTCACTGCAGCTTCTACATTAGCACTTGCTGCTTTACCTTCCACTTTTATATTATGAAGATTGCTTCTTTTCTTAAACCTTATGAAACAATCTCTGCCAGCTCCAAACTTTTATTTTCCAGCTTCCTCACCTATCTCAGCCATCACAGAATGAAGAGAGTTAGAGTTTTGGTCTGGATTAGACTTTGGCTTAAGGGAATGTTGTGGCTGGTTTGATGTTCTATCCAGACCACTCAAACTTTCTTCATATTAGCAATAAGTCTGTTCTGCTTTAACATTTGTGTGTTCACTGGAGTCAAACTTTTAATTTCCTTCAAGAACTTTTTCTTTACATTCACAATTTGACTGTTTGGTGCGAGAGGCCTAGCTTTCACCCTATCTTGGCTTTTAACAAGTTTTCCTCACTAAACTTCATTATATCTATAGCTTTTGATTTCAAGTGAGAGATATGCAGCTCTTTCTTTCACTTGCACACTTAGAAGACTTTGCAAGGTTATTAATTGGCCTACTTTCAATATAGTTGTGTCCAGGGCACAGGGAGTCCGAAGGAAGGGAAGAGAGAAGGGTAATATTCAGTCAGTGGGGCTGTCAGAACAGACCACATTTATGGATTTAGTTCACCATCTTATGTGGGCACAGTCTGTGTTACCCCTAAACAATGACAATAGTGACATCAAGGATCACGGATCACAGATTACTATAACAGATATAATAATAATGAAAAGGTTTACAATATTGTGGAGTTACCAAAATGTGACACAAAGGCACAAAGTGAGCACATGCTGTTAAAAAGATGGCATCCATAGACTCGCAGGTTCCATTTGTAAAACAATGCAGTATCTGTGAAGCACAATGGAGAAAAGTGCAGTAAAACAACGTATAGCTGCATAATACTTCCATTTGCCCGCACCCATCCCTAACCCCTGACTGCCACTAATTTGTTATCCATTTTTTATCATTTTGTCATTTCAAATCAAAACATTTACCAGTGTTATATAAATGGAATTACGTAGCGTGTAACCTTTAGAGGTTCGTGCTTTTCACTCAGCATAATTCTTTGAAAATTTATTCCAGTTGTTTGTTTATATCCATCAATAGTTTGATTCTTTTTTATTGCTCAGTTACATTCCCTGGTGTGGATATAACAGCGTTTGTTTAGCGTTTCACCCATGGAAGGATAGCTAGGCTATTCCCAGTGTTTGGTTAATACAAATAAAGCTGCTATGAACATTTATGTACAGGTTCTGGTGTGAACATAATTTTTATTTGTCTGGGATAGATGCCCAGAACTACAATTGCTAGGTACTATGGCAGTTTCATACTTCGTTTTATAAAAGACATGTCAGTGTACTATACCTTTTACACACTCGCCAACAACATATGAATGACTCGGTTTCTCTTTTTTTGCTAGCATTTTATGTAGGTGCCAGTTTGTATTTTACTCATTCTGATTCCTATGTAATAATATCTCATTGTGATATTAATTTGCACTTTCCTGATGGATAATGATTTTAAACACCATTTCTTGTGTTTCTTCCCCATCTGTATGCCATCATGGTGACAAGTCTGCTCATGTCATTTGTACATTTTCTAATTAGACTGTTTGTATGTATGTTTGTTTTTATTGCTGACTTTTTGAGGGTCCATTTTATATTTGAGATACCAGTCATCTGTCAGATGTGTTTTGCAAATATTTTCTCAGTCTGTAACTTGTCTTTTCATCTTCTTGACAGTTTTCAACAAAGCACAATTTTAAGATTTTAAGTCCAATTTTTTGATCTCACTTTTTACAAAAAATTCAAAGAACCCTTTGCCTAGATCATGAGGATTTCATTCTATGTTTTTTTTCTAAGGGTTGTATTCTTTTGTGTTTTATATGTAATCATACT
The DNA here is from genome assembly GCF_002776525.5 of Piliocolobus tephrosceles. Lineage (NCBI taxonomy): Eukaryota > Metazoa > Chordata > Mammalia > Primates > Cercopithecidae > Piliocolobus > Piliocolobus tephrosceles. The sequence continues at coordinate 78,704,500 of NC_045455.1, forward strand.
GTCTTTCCCATTTTTTCAAGTACATTAAGTAGTATACCGTATTAGTTCATTTTGCATTGCTATAAAGGAATACCTTAGGCTGGGTAATTTATAAAGAAAAGAGGTTTGGCTCAGGGTTCTGCAGGCTGTGCAAGCATGGTGTTGGCATCTGACCAGCTTCTGGTGAACAAGAAGCTTCTATTCTTGGCAGAAGGCAAAGGGATATCAGGTGTGTCCCATAGTGAGCGAGAGCCCGAGAGAGAGTTGCTATACTCTTTTAAACAACCAACTCTCGTGTGAACTCATTACTACGAGAACACCAAGCCACTCATGAGGGATTTGTCCCAAGTACCCAAACACCTTTCGCTAAGCACCAGCTCCATCACTGGGATCACAATTAAACATAAGATTTGGAGGGGACAAATAAATAAACCACATCACATACATACAGATTTATAGAAGAAAAGTAAGCTTCAGGAATAGCATCGCACATGTATGCATAGAGGAAATGATGAGGTGAATGCTGACCGGCAAACATGCAGTTATTAATAGCAGTGAAATGAGGAGACAACACGAAAGAAAAATCATTTTTATGAGATAAAAACTAACCCAGTTACCCTGAAATTGTAGTCAGACTTTTCTGAAGTTTGAAAAAAATAAAATAAAACAAGTAATTTTTCAATTCTATTACATTTCTTTCTCACAACTTCTTGAACCAGATGGAGAAGCAATAAAGATGAGAAAAATTGCTCTGATGAGACTGGAAGCCAGAAATAAACAAATAAGTTTAAAAAGTTCAAATGCAAACCACATCATGAAATCAATGGCTGTTTGACAAAGCATGAGATTGCAGAAATACGGCATGGCACCCTGTGTTCTAAAGAATATTCACTAAATTTGAAGTTTGTATATAGCTAACATTGAAACCACCAATCATGTGTTTCTTTTCAGCTTTGACAGTGAATAATGACAACAAAAGAAAATAACCTGGGTAAAAAAAAAAAAAAATTAATGTAATTCATTGGTATAAACTAAATCAAATTAGAATAATGAAATTATAATTTTATGAGACTGTGTATAAACCATTAAACATTACAATTTAGTGCCCAGCAAAAATATAGCCATTTAATGATAAAGAGTGTGGCATGAAATTCCCATGTAAATTAAAGTCATTTGCAAGGCTTGCATTAGGAGGATAATTATTTTTAATAAATAACCATAAAAATGTAGACTCGAGTTTTGGCTAGGTCATTATGATATATATCATAATATTTTTATTCTCTGATGAAAATATAGCAATCAAATAAATTGTTTAATCAATGGAAACCACTGGAATTCTCTTATAAATTTGAAGTTGCCACTTTTTACAAAATTCAAAGTTGGAAATAGTAATTTCACGTATAAGATAATCTGGATCTCTAATTTGGCTTTCATTTTCTATGATTTTCCATTTTTCCCCCAAATTAGAGTTTTGACTCTGTGTCAAAAAATGGAAGGAAAAAGATGAAGAATGCTTTCTATAGGAACTCACGATGTCAAGTTGGGAAAAATCTCACTCATGTTTTGCATTGTAAGATCAGAAACATAGTGTTCGTCACCCTATAGATGGTGCTTAACAGTCAGGGTTTGCAGATCGTTTTTTTTTTTCCTCCATCACTCATTAAACCACGTGAAAAGAGACTACTTTGTTAAATTAGGTATGTATTTTTGTTTTCTTTCAGATAGAAATATAATAAGACATACAGAAAAGGCACCATTTTTCATCTCACACCTAGAATAAATTTATTAAATTGATGATATATTGATTATTTAGCACTTTCATATTTTCACTCACCCACATGGTAAATTGCCATTTGAAACAATTATTTCCTTTATCAACATTGATTAAGCATACACTTTGTGACACACATTGTAATACTTGCTGAGAATAAAATAATAAAACAAAAAGTTATTGCACTAAAAGAAGGTCAATCCAATGGAAATAACAATTAAGTGTGATAATTATGGTGTCGCTGGGGAGAATCTAGGAGGGGAATCCAGCCCAGTATGAGGAACAGAGAATAAGAGATGTCTGTGTTATTTCCTAAAGATGAGTAATAGTCATTTGGAAGTTGATCTTTATCCTGGGAATAATTGGGTGTCATTAAATAATTTTGTAGTTTATCATGACAAAATTCTATTTAGCTACAGACAGAATGTGATGAGGAAATAATCCTCACATTTGCCTGTCAAAATTAAAGAGAAGTGAGTTCTTTCAATTCTGAAAGGGAGTTTTTTGCGGATTTCACTCAATGGTGTGAAATAACCTGATTTCCAATCTGCAGACAATAACTGGGGAATAAATTTTTCTAATGCAAAACAAGTGACTACAATTCTAACAAGTTTTATATGTTATGTTTAAAAACTAAATATGTTTTATATTCAATTGTAATGAATTTTCTGGCCATTGTTAGGCATCTAAAGATTAAACATCTTTTTAAATAGCTTTATTGAGATATAATCCACATACTATACAATTTGCCTACTTAAAGTGTATAATTCAATGGTTTTAGTATTTTCATAGATATATGTAATCATCACTACAGTCCATTTCACGTTTTCATTGCCTCAAAAAGAAACCCACTCTTCATCTATCACCACCCTGTGCTCCCACTCCCACCCACCTCCATCCCCAAGCAAACACGAACTTTTCAGTCTCTATAGACGTCCTGTTTTGAATTTTTATATGAGTAGAATCATATATGTGGTATTTTGTGACTGGCTTCTTTCAGAACATAATGTTTTCAAGTTTCATTCATGTCATAACCTGTATTAGTATTTCCTTTCTTTTTATGGCCAAGTAATATTCCATTTATGGATATACCACCCGTGGTTTATCCATTTGTCTGTTGATGGGCATTTGAGTTGTTTACACCTTTTTCGCTACTATACATAATATTACAAAGTTTTGCGTGGACATACATTCTCATTTCTCTTGAATAAATACCTGGGAATGGTCTTGCTGGGTGATAGACAACTCTATGTTTCATCATTTGAGGACATGCCAGACCTTCCCACAGCAGCTGCTCCATTTTACATTCCCATTAGAAATGTATGACAATTCCTGTTTCTCCACATCCTGACCAATGCTTATTTTCTCGGTTTTTGATTCTAGCCATCCTAGTGGGTATGCAGTAGTATCTCACATGTGTTTGGTTTACATCTTCCTAATAACTAATTATGTCAAACATCTTTTCATGTGTTTGTTGGCCGTTTGTATAACTTCCCTGTAGAAATATCTATTAGGATCCTTTGTTCAATTTTAATTGGGCTACTTGTCTTTTACTATTGAATTTTAAGAGTTCTTATATACTGTAGATACAAATCCTTATCAGACATAAAACTTGCAAATATTGCCTCAACTTCTGCAGGTTGTCTTTTCACTTTCTTGATGATATCCTGTGAAGCATGATTTTTTTTTTACAAATTTGATGAAGTCCAATTTATCTAATTTTTTTGGTTGTTTATGCTTTGAGTGTCATATCTAAGAATCCTTTGCTAATGTCATAAATATTTATTTACCCCATTTTTTCTGAAAGTTTTATAGTTTTAGCTCTTATATTGAAGTCTTTGATTCATTTTTGAGTTAGTTTTTAAAATATTCTGTGAGGTAAATATCCAACTTTATTCTTTTGCATGTGGCTATTTAGTTGCCTTCAGCACTATTCTTTTCCCATTGAATGGTCTTGGCACCCTTGTCAAAAATCAATTGACCCCATCAAAGAATACAATATTTCAGTTACATGGAAGTAGTAAGTTCAAGAGAGCTATCCTACCATATGGTGACTCTACAATGACAAAATATTGTATACTTGCAAATTGCTAAGATACCATATTTTAAGTGTCCTCATTACAGAAAAATGATATGTAAGGTAATCCATATATTATTTAGCTTGATTTAGCCATTTCACAATGTGTGCATATTTTACAACATCATGTTGTGCACCATAAATATGTACACTTTTTGTCAACTGAAATAAATAATAAAAAGAAGAATAAAAAAGAGAAAAAAGTAAGTTGGCCATAGATGGATGGCTAGATGTTCTTATTTCTGGACTCTTTTCTATTTCATTGATCCATATGTCTATCCTTGTGCTCTTACCGCATTGCCTCAATCATTGCTGCTTTGTAGTATTGAAATCAGGAAGTGGGAGTCCTCATGTTTTGTTCTTTTTCAGAACTGTTCTGGCTGTTCTGGGTCCCTCGCAATTCCACTTTAGAATAGCTTTTCAATTTCTACAAAGAAGTTAGCTGTGATTCTCAAAGAGGTTTCATTAAATCTGTACGTCACTTATGGGAGTATTGCCATTTTAAGAATATTATATCTTTTAATCTATGAACACCAGATATTTTCCCATTTGTTTAGATCTTCTTTAATTTCTTTCAACAAAGTTCTGTAATTTTCAGAGTATAAATTTTGTACTTTTGCTGAATATTTTCATAAATATTTTATTCTTTTTGATGCTATTATAAATAAAATTGTAATTGTCTTTTAATAGCCTCAAAGGCCAGAAATGATTGATGCACAAATACATATACAGAAATTCATCGGTGCCGCAATTACATTAATCAAAAATTGATAAAGTGAAATTCTGGACACCTAATTAGAAGCTTTTTGCTAATTAATTTTACAGTATCTGAGGAAATCAACGTTTTTTATTGATAAACCAATTTAATTGTTTCAATTGTTTTAAAGGCAGTACATATCAATGCCAAGAATAAAATATTTAAAGACCGAATTCCACATTTATGTTCTGATTTCTACTTAATAGTTTTATATTAATTACCATGCGTAGTATTTATATAACTTTTGCCAATTTAAATTGCAGCGTGGTACATGTGTTAATGACAAGTTTATGCTTACACCAAAACCTAGTATTATTACCCATTTCAGCACAGAGTAATGTATACACAAATTTCCTGGGGTTCTTTTTTTTTTTTCCTTTTTTCTTTTTCTTTTTTTTTTTTTTGGTGAGACAGACTCTTGCTGTTTCGTCCAGGTGGGAGTGAAGTCGTACGATCTCAACTCACTGTAAACTCCGCCCCTGGGTTCAAGCGATTCTCCTGCCTTAGCCTCTCGAGCAGCTGGGATTACAGGCGCCCGCCAAACCCGGCTAATTTTTGTATTTTTAGTAGAGCTGTGGTTTTGCTATGTTGGCCAGACTGGTCTCGAACTCCTGACCTCAGGTGAGAATAAACTTTTAAACTGTTTTGGATTTTCCGTATGTATATGCTCTAGGTTGTTATACATTAAGTAACCAATATAAGAAACCTCACTTACAAATATCTACTTATAATTTGACTGATTAATGAGCAATGAGGCATAGGAAGTAGACTTAAATACATGTTACTATTTTTCTTATTCATAATTTTAATCTACTTAGTCATGGATTTTTTTACTGACATGGCAAGTATGCCCCCAAATTTCACCAGCTTTTAATATCAATGTATTTCATCACTATTATATATGACAGTAGAAAGAATAAATCTAGCCACTTTGGAGGATTCGTGTTCAAATTACTTCCTTACACTAGACCATAGCCAGACTAATCGGTTATATTAGTTGAAAACGTGATAGGAAAAGGCAAAGATGGGCTGGCCTATGTGGGAAAACTAGGTTCATGATATTTGAAGATGAATATTTCACTATGGATGAGATAAAAAAAATTGGGTAGGAAGATAGTAACGAGCACAACTCTTCATCCACAACCCTTAGGGGAAGAAGGATGAGAATTGAGCTCCTGACAAGGCCTTACTCATTTTTTTTTTTTTTTTTCTTTCTTTTCTGAGAAAGAGTCTCCCTCTGTCACCAGGCTGGAGTGCAGTGGCGTGATCTCAGCTCACTGTAACCTCCACCTCCCGGGTTCAAGCGATTCTCCTGCCTCAGCCTCCCGAGTAGCTGGGACTACAGGCACACACGACCATGCGCGGCTAATTTTTGCATTTTTAATAGAGAGGGGATTTCACTATGTTGACCAGGATGGTCTCGATCTGCTGACCTTGTGTCCACGCCCCTCGGCCGCCCAAAGTGCTGGGACCACAGGTGTGACCCACCGCGCCCAGCCTCATTTGCTCTTTCTTGTCCTTATCAACAGCAATTTAAAGAGAAATAAATGTTTTTGAAGAAGTCAGGCTAATCATGGATACAAATATTCCAAATACGTATAATCTCACTAAACTGGGAAGGAACTTACCTGTAATCACGTTTAATGAGTGAAACTAGCCAAAGGCATCCCCAAGCCCAAATATTTTGGCCAGAATCTTCTGCTTTGACTATTGGACTTGGAAGCAAAAAGTTCAATTTCTATCTTTATCCTAATGTCTCTATTGGCTCATTTATATGATGGGAAAATAGCTACTTACTATTCTGAACCAAGGAGCTCAGTTATCATTATGATTTAAAACATGAAGAAATAAAATTATTTTGTTAAGTATAAGAATTATGTGTGCATGATTTTTTTTTTTTTCATTATATTAGGATAGCACTAAGGAATCCCAGAGATTTCAGGATTAAGTCATATAGGAGTTTCTTCTCACACAGCTGGGATCAAATAAAATTGCAAGTCACCTTAAGGAAGCCAGATGAGCCACAAGCTCAATCTGGCCTAATGTATCAATGTAGCTAAACAAGGAAAGTCTGTCAGAATGGAAGGATAACGACAGTTGGTAAAAATGCCATTAGAAAAAGGGAAAGGAGTGTTAGAGAAGCCGATGGCATGGCCCACTCAAATACTTCCTTGGAAGCATTCTTAGCCAATAGACTTAGATCATTCAGGTCCTATGGGTGTAGCTGACCTAGCTGTGGAAAGACATGAAGATATATTAGCTGGATGCCGCTGATACCATGACAAAAAACTAATTTTCTGATTCTAACTAAGTCCCCATTATAACTTTATTCATGGAACAAATGCACTAGTGATGTTGAACATGTAGTCTGGTTTATGTGCTAGCAATAACTATGGAAATAAGAAGCAGTCATCCTGACTGTAAAAAACAGCCTCCTGCATTTAACAAACTTGAGTCTGTAAGAGATGAGGCTATACTACACAGATGCTGACAAAGTTAGATTTCAGAGCCTGCAGGCAAAGAGCCAGACCCTGAATTAAGGGACATTCATCAAGGGAGGCCAGCTCGTGAGACTTCCTGGCATACAACCAGCTGGTATTTCTCAGCGGGTACACATGTGTGCATCCGTAGGCAAGTTTGCTAGTCTAAGAGCCACAGATATTAGTATTATTGCCAAATCTCATTGTACACATTATATTGCAGACCTACCAAAGTTTATGATCTCAGTCCATTTTATGTTACTTATAGCAGAATACCTGAAACTGTGTAATTTATCAATAAAATGAATGTATTTCTTACAGTTATGGAAGCTGAGAAGTCCAAGGCCAAGGGGTTGCATTCTGGTGAGAGCCTTTTTGCTGGTGGGGACTCTGAGACAGTGCAAGATATCACATGGTGAGAGGGCTGTGTGTGTTAGCTCAGGTTGCTCTTCCCCTTTTTATGAAGCCACCAGTTTCATTCCCATGATAACCCATTATCCTATTGATTCATAAATGGATTAACCCATTCATGAGGGCAAAGTCCTCATGATCCAATCACCTCTTAAGTGCCCCATCCCTCAATACTGCCACACTGGTGATTAAGTTTCAACATGAGTCTTTGGAGAGGACAGTCAGTTCATAGTAGTTACTAAACACACACAAAATTAAGAGGATCACAAATACTATCAAGTAAACTTACATCCAATTCTGAAGTTTACACGTGCCAATTAAACTTATGTATATCCTAGTGCTTGATTTGAAAGACCAACTCAAACCGATAGTTGAGAAAAATGGAGAAGTGAAGTAGGATACTCAGGTCTGTAGCCTGGGTGGATAGGTAGTTCAAGGAATAAACAATGTGAAAGGAAATAACCAAACAGTCTAAGTATCTGTAACCAGTGAGATAGTAGAAAACACTGAAATGCGAGAAAGAAAAGTCTTTCAAGAGAAATTAGCTTCCATTGACAGAGCTTCAAGAGGTCAAATAACGTAAAGATAGAATTTCTTGGGGGAACAGCTGAAATAAAGAACAACATAGATTAGAGTAAATTAACATGAGATTCACAGGGTGGAAGAGCAATATGCTGAAAGGCATATTGGAAATATAAAAAGATACAGCTTCCACCTTCCTGCTCTCCTGATGCATGGAATCTGGACAATAAACCACAACCACAAGTCAGGGCTACGTGGGGAGGTGGTTTTCGTAGGAGAGAACCTAGTTTTGAGATATGGAAAACTGTTCAAAATTTATTTTCAAAGTAGTGGGTGATTAGTTAAAACTAATAGTTTTCACCATGAAATAAGTAAATAAACAGTTGTTCCAGGATTTAAAATGGAAGGATTTTGAAAAGAAATCACAGGAGAGGTCAGGCACGGTGCCTCATGCCTATAATCCCAGCACTTTGGGAGGCAGTGGCGGGCAGATTATGAGGTCAAGAGTTCAGGACCAGCCTGGCCAACCATGGTGAAACCCTGTCTCTACTAAACTAAAAATACAAAAATTAGCCGGGCATGGTGGTGGATGCCTGTAATCTCAGCTACTCGGGAGGCTAAGACATGAGAATAGCTTGAACTCAGGAAGCAGAGGTTGAAGTGAGCCAAGATCGTGCAATTACACTCCAGCCTGGGACAGAGTGAGATTCCATTTCAGAGAAAAAGAAAAAAAAAGAAATCACAGGAGGGAATAGTGACTGAAAAAATAACATTAAGGGTAATTAACTATATAACAAAGATATCAAACAGAGTAGTCTGGTGTGTTTCAAGGTTTACCAAAATACTTGGTTTCCCACGTTCTTGGTGCACTTGGGGAGAAAGTGGAAACATTATTTTTATTACTTTTCTGTCTGGGAAAAATCAGTCTCAATTTTGATTGTGTTCCTGAGGGAATCTTAACCTGGGTGAGATGACATGTGATGGGTTTTTAATTAGAGATTACCATTCTAACCAGGAGTCCTGAATAGTGATAGATTTATTCATTTGTTGAATAAAAACAGTAACTGAAGTCAATAGTACCTTGAGAACTATCGTTTAAAACTAAAAGAAAAAATTGAGATTTGTTAAAATATGACAAAAGTTTATTCAGGAGAAGATAATGAATTCACCATAATTTTTATACAATGTTGGTAAAGTTAATTTCCAGCTCTCAATTTTTATGATAGTTCTTAAAAATCATCAGACTATCTAACATTTTTCTTAACCAGAAACTTATGTGTTGCTTCTCTGTATTTTATGCCTCTTTCTCTCTGAAATACTTCTCTTGATGGGCTTGCCCACTTGCCCATCTTGTTTATATTTCCAGTGTCTATAAAAGTCCTGGGGTTTTAGTGTATACCTAACAAATATTTTTGAATAAAGGTTTTGAAGTTTTTCTCATACTACCATTTCACTTGCCATCCTGATTTCCTCTATCAAATCAAAGTAGTCGGAATAGCAAAATGTATATAAACTCAACGGTTACCTAAAATTATAAATTTTATAGAAAATTTAATGAAGAAATAAATATATTTTTGAACATTTAATTTAATTGAGAGATTTTCAGACATTTTGTTTAATGTAACTCGTAAATGTTGTTAATAGTTTACAGTTTCACAGTTTTCTCAGTGAAGAAAAAGGATTGAGAAAACTTAGTATTACACCCAAAGTCAAATGACATGTTTGTGGAATATGATAGATGTTAACATAAGTATCTCACTTCAAAAGGAAGAAGGAAGAAGATAAAACGCAAAACATAATGGAGGTTAGGAGGAAGAAGACAGAAGAAAAACTAACCCTCTTAGAATAAACACTTTACCCCATCATAATTTTCATAAGAATTTGATCTGAGAAACTTCATTCCCATTTCACTTAAAAGAGAATTTGCATAATTTCTGCAAGTGACTCACAGCTAAAAGCTAGTGGAGCTGGCATTTGAACTTGGATATTTTAAATTCTGAAGCCCATGTTGTTTTGGTTATATCATAATCTTTGACAGTAAGAGAGAAAAGAAAAGCAGAATACACTGGGCTTCATTGATAACCCGAGCTGACTTTCTGAACAATATATTTGGGCTGGTTCTTTCAGTCACGGTAAATTGAGAGATACCATGTTCTTTCTTTTTTATGGATCCTCATGTTTCAGCTAGCTGGAGTTACATTGTTTGCATTTACCTATTATATTATACTAAAAATGAAATTATGAGGAAATTAGAAATGCTAAGCTATTGTCTCTTAAACATAAAATTACTATCATAATTGTTTCCTCTCACATTTGAGAACCTATCAGAGAACCATTGTTTGTTTATAAAAACAAACAAAAAAGAAGATTTTTTCTTTTATTGTTTTCTGCCTTTTCAGAGCATCTCCATGTACAGACACCATAAAAGTCTAAAGAAATCCACCCTGAAATTAGCATAGGTAGTTATCTATGAAATAAAACTGGAATATGATGTGACAGTATGTGCATTTTGCATTAAAGAGGTTTTTGAGTCTTGTGTTTTCAGCTGATAAAGGCAGAACAGTCTTAACAAGCTGTGTCTACTCTAAGTTTTCACATCTGTCTTTCTTACCTGTGCTGTATTCCATTGATTCATGTCACGACCAACAATAATCATTGTAGACTCTGATAAAGGTTTCTATCATTTGATTATTGGGTCAGTGATGTATATAATTGCATCAAGTAAAAAGTCAAAAGCTATAGAAGCCAAAATTAGCTTTGAGTGCAGGGTAAAAAAGAAGCAACTGCAGCAATACAGAATCAAAGCAGATTCTATTGTCATGATGTGATGTTTTACAAAGGTTAATTGCACACAGTTTAACTGAAAGCAAATGTAAATGTTGTTTTTCCAAGTACCACATTTTTTAGCTTTGCTATGAAATTTTTGATACACAGTCCTTTGTCTGCCTCTAAAATAAGATGAATATTATATCTTGCACATCCTGGGATGGGTGATTTTAGCTGTTGAATGGAATTGGCTATTGGCTGGTAAAAAGAGAACAAATAGGGACACTACTCTCTGCTATTATCCCCTCACCCAAGTGGGTCACTAGTTCTCAGGAGCAATGCTGGCTTTTTCCCCATATCAGAATGCTCCTTCGACTTGATTCAAGTACAAAAATAATGGCAATTGTCACAGTTTTAACTCTTCTAGCATAAGCTTTTGCATTAGCAATCTATTTATTTCCAACTTCTCACCCTCTGTTAAGAAGCAGATGACATCTGTGAAGGAATTGCTCCACAGAAGAGACCAGGAGACTTAAAAACATGTGAGAAATGCAAGTCCCAAGCCCTTTACTCATGAGTATAGGAGGAATTATGAGTTTCAATCAGAAATAGAGTGGCAGAAGGACAACTTCAAACCGATTTTGACTTTTGAAAACATAGCTATGTGTGAGTTTGTGCACTGGTGTGTGTGAGACTATGTCATAGGCAGGAAGTAACCACAGCCTGGTTCCAAATTCAGAGGCAACTATCTAAGGTATTTTTTCCCAGTGGGGGAAATTTCCGCAATGGCAACTGCATTAGTCCATTTTCACACTACTGCAAAGAACTGCCTGCGACTGGGAACTTTATAAAGGGAAGACGTTTGATTGACTCATAGTTCAGCATGGCTGGGGGACCTCAGGAAACTTACAGTCATGGCAGAAGACAAAGGGGAACCAAGGCACCTTCTTCACAAGGTGGCAGGTAGGAGAAATGCTAAGCAAAGTGGGGACAGTACCTTATAAAACCATCGGATAGTGTGAGAACTCAGTCACTGTCAGGAGAACAGCATGGGGGAAAATGCACCCCATGGTCCAATTACCTCCACCTGGTCTCTCCTTAGACACGTGGGGATTATAAGGATTATGAGGATTGTAACTTATGAGATTTGAGTGGATTTGAGAGATTTGGGGATACAAAGCCTAACCATATCAACAATAAACTCAGCTGATGGTATAAACATACTGTAATGTACTTAAGAGTTTCCACTCTCTCCGATTCTTAATTCCTTATCAGAGATATTAATACTAAATATAAGAAAAGCTACAAAATATTATTCAGGTACTGTAGATGTTTTACAAATTCCGACTCTAATACTTTCCAAAAAATATGTTATTATACCCATCATAAAGAGATGAAACTGAGTTTCAAAATGGTTAAAAAGTTGACAACATCACATAGCCAGTAGAACTGTGCAAAGACACAAAGTCTTTGTTTCGATAACGGATGCTTGAATGTTATAGAAGAGGATCACATACTGTGTGCTATTAAAAACAAACTCTCTGCCATTTTTCTTTTACATATTTTATGCTTTGAGTTTCTCAGTTCTTCCCTCTTCTGTCCATAATTGTTCATGAGAACCTAGAGTTTACGTTTGAGAATGCCCCTATTGAAAGGAATTTCAGAAATGTATAAATGAGATGATTCTTCTTCTTCTGAAGCTTCAGTGGAGACACGCCACTTTCACTCTTACAACTAGTTCAATGAATCTCACCTAATAGATGCGCCAAGTCAGTATCAGTCTTGTTTCTTCCTCCCGTATGAAGACTTCTGCGAAACTGCTTAGCTAGTAACTTTGTTTGTTTTCTTTTATCATAAAAGGGTCTTTGGACATACAATTTATGTATCATTCCCTACATCAGAAATTGTTTCTTTAACCCAGAGAAAAGTAACAGTGATGATAAATTTTAGAATTTATCATCTCTAAAAAATGCTGTCATCATAATTATCTTAATATATTATTATGCAGTAATATTGTAATTGGTATACATCTAAAAGGCATAATTATTTATAAAAATATTTGTCAAAAAATAACCATTGGTACTTTCATCTTGTACCACCATGAAGATATAAACAATTTTTAAAATTCCTTATTCAGAGGACTATTTGAGAGTTGTTATTTTATTTAAATTAACAGTGTACTATAAATACAGAATTTCAAGTTGGAGGGAATCTTTAAAATAATCTATTCCAGCAGTCTAATTTCAAATGAGGTTCAGTGAAGTAAAACTATATTTAAAAGGTTGCATAGCAAGTTAGAGATGAAAGCAACACAGGAATCTAAACCTCTGGAATCCTAAGCCAGTTGTATCACAGCACCACCCTTGAGGAGTTGTCATATCGAATGGCATCTACTACTGATTAAATGCTGTGTTTTAGAGAATCCTCTACAGGCCTGTCATACTACATGAGATTTAATTGGGATTCTTCAAAACATGATGTCATCCTGTGGTAGGGTAACACCTTTTAGCTGTATTTAAACCATGTACGTGAGACTAGTGATATAATAGGCAATGCCAAGTCAAGTTCAGAGAGTTTCAAAGTGAATTTATGATAATTTATAGTACTCAGTCTCTTTGTAGAACTTCTTCTGGGTACTACTAAGCACTAGTGACTGTACTGAAAATATGAGCTGAATTTGTCACAATTTGGTTGCTAAAGACTTATTTTGACTAAGTTAATGCACTGTAAGAGGTCCTAAGAGTTTAGCTTTACTTCACAATTCATCACATAGGATTTGCTGTAACTTACTTTCACCAAGAGTTTAGTTGCCTTAGCAATAAAATGTAGTTAATCACAGTACGTGACTTAATGAATTATGAGAATGAAATTAAGTGTTTCACAGTACATTGAGATACAAAAAACTATAATAAACAAACCTGGGCTAGTGGCTCTCTTACCTAAACTCAACTTATAGATGCCACATAAGCAAGAGAGAGAGGTTGAAGGATGATAGAATGTAGTGCGCACGCACACACACACACACACACACACACACACACACACGATCCTTGGAGAAAAAAATTGTGTTTACTTTCCAGTGGAGAATTGGGAACATAATGGTAGTTCAGAACATTATAGAAAGAGCACAGGCTACAGAAGAGATGTCTAGCCATCTATCACTAAGGGATCAGATATCTACAGTGTTCCAAAAGCATACATTTGAATGTTATTCAGCAGTCTGACATATTAAACAATCTGCACATAGCTATCTGGATACATTTTAATGTGCAATATTGAGTAAAATATACATTATCTATAGCAAAATATTTGTGTAAACTCATCATATGCACACACAAAACAATACATTTTTTTCTACCACAAACATATTTACAATCAACTGAGTTTCTACAGAAAAAAGAGAAATGCTTTGTGCAGTGAGTTTTTTTAAAAAAAAAGAAAATAATGAAATAGAACAAGGGAGGAGGCTTAACTTTTCTATACCAATAATGTTCCATGAACTAAGGAATATCATTACCTCCAACCCACAAATTCTACCAAGAAAAAGGAAGGAGTGGCAGGCAAAAGAGTAGGAAAGGAGGGAGTGCTGCTCAAAATTAGGTTATTCCTCACCTGTCTTCACTATCGCTATAGAAGAGTATCCCAGAACAGCTCCATAGTAACCATTCCAATGATGCATGGGAACTTTAGAGAGTAAAAATTGTCATTTTATTTTATTGATATCTGAATTCACATGTACACATATACACACCTATACATATTTGTACAAATATTTGTACACAAAAATTTCACTCATGTCTTTACAATCTGCTTTGAGAATAAAGGTGTTACTAAAAAATTGTGAGTGGTCCATTTTCGATATCTGACCTCTAACAGCTTTCAAGCCCCACTCCTTTTCTGCTCTCACCTCACATCTAGACAAGCCATTAGTAAAGCCCACACACACTCCCTTTTTCAGCACTAGGGGGAAAAACTCGAACAAAGCAAACCCACACTCTTATGCAAGACCCCTCACCTGGGCCGAGAACTCTAACTCTCCTGATCTCTCAAGCCACATTTGAACCTTCCTGGGAGCCCATCCTGTTCTCTAGAGAAGGCATTATTAAGAGAGTAGTACATCTTTAGACTTTCTTGACATATGCGTGGCATCATCAGTCTTGAAATTCAGTCCAAATTTTGCGGAGTGGAGTTGATCTTTCTCGTTTGCGGAAAAACCACAAATCGAAAAGGAAAATAAAATAATCACAGAAACTAATTTCCATTCTCATCATTCGCATCATAATGCTGGCCTGAGAAGCCAGCACATAGTAAAATAAAGTGGCTAAACAGATATGCATTGATTACCTTTTATCCTTCTGCTTGAAATTGGCATTAAATATAAGGGCAACAGAAAAGCCTTTTTATGATTTTATCTCTACTTCATTTTGAATAAAATAAAAATAGCACTTAGGCAAAGTAAGTCTTTTCTAAGCCTCAGGGAATATATTACTATGGTAACACGATCCCCAACAGAAATAGCAACACTGATCTCGACATAGTCATAGGATTACTTTTCTCTCGATAAGCCCCAGTAGTATATAGATAAGATGTGCAAAGACTTTAAGCAGAAAACCTAAGCTATAATTTCACGCAACCTCATAATGAGGTTATGTAAAGGTTTACCCTTGCAGTCACTATGCAAAAGCATCCAAAACTCCTTTTTGGACAATGCATTTTTACATGGTAATAAGGGTCCAAAGCCATAGTTGCTTTTTTAGGGCACATCAGCAGAACTGAAACTCTGTAAGATAGTCTTTACTTTTAAGTCGGCAGCAACTCTCTGCGTCTTCAATCAAAACACAAAAGCAACAACAAAGTATCTTGCACCTTTCTAGAGAAAACACTAAAAAGGGATTTTAAAAGTTCAATTTAAGGCCAGATACAGTGGCTCACACCTGTAATCCCAGCACTATGGCAGGCCAAGGCAGGTAGATCACTTGAGGCCAAGAGTTTGAGATACGGAAAGTTATTGTATATAATCCTTATATATTTGAATAATATTTTAGATATGTCCTTTTTTCGTTTTAATTTAGATAGGCTCCGTTATATCCCGAGAGTTCATTTTCTGAATAGTTTGAGCAGGTACCTCTACATGGTTTTCTCCCCACAGAGCTGTCTTAATCCTATAACTTTATATTTTCCTTCATCTCTCTGCTTTGTAGTTTAAAACACAGTTTTGCACACAGCCCACTCCACCTTCAACAAAAAATAACTCTGGGTATTGGCATGGTTATTTTTGGTGTCATTGTACAACAGTTTCTTGAGGTCAATCATTATTCCTATAAAGACTGAAAAGTAGGTATAGCTTAGTGACTTTTAAGAGCCTAATTTGACATAAATCAATACAAATTTGGTAATTTTGATAGTGCTACTCACTTCCGTCAACTTTGACAAGATATGAGATTTATTCCATTTGGACATTTACTTAAAACCTCTCTCCTCCTTCATAAATAAGTCTCAAAACACATCTGAGGAATTGAAAGGACAGATATTGTTAGCTGATTATTCAGCCAAGGAAATTGAGGCACAGGGAAGTCAAGCTATTTCCCAATGATCTCATAGCTGATGACTGGGAAGTTCAGGGTTCAGCCCAAGCCATCTGATCACCAAAGTAGCAGCCTCTTTAAAACACACAGTACTGTCTCTCTCTCTGCCTCGTGTCTTCAATTGTTAATTTTTTTTTTAAGTCTTTTTGCTTTTGCTAAGATCCAAACTTCCCTTTAAACATTAACAGGAATGTGTAAGTATCTGTGAAAGAATGATCAGATAGAAAGGTTATAGAGAAAAATGAAAGAAGAGAATTAAGGATAAAATAATCTTTGCTAAGGGAAAGACCCCATGGTACAAATTTTACAACAAGTTTGCTCAGGATTTTCCGTAGCTTTTTCTAGCAGAATCTGATCTCAAACAGGAAGACCATAAACTCATTTTAACCTTAAAAAATAAACAGCTGATAACAGATTAAGGTGTTACTACTGCTTCTCAGGAAAAGTGTACTTTAACAGATGAAATTCTTTAAAATAATGTCTTCCATATAGTGGAATTTCAGCTATCATCAAGTAGTTGGAAGATGTTAGAAGGATGAAGAGTGTCTCTGCTGGTCTCTGAGAATTCACTCTGTAGGAATTTTTCAACCCAGGCTTTTACCCTTTCTGTGCTGTAGTTTTGATGGCTTGGATGTACACCATTCTATAGGCTAACCCCAAACATTGTCCATCTCACCTTCATATGCTTCAGTTGTGTGAAGTTAGAAAACACTACTTGAATTGAAAAAAAAAAAATTATCCTAGGAATAATCTAATCTAATTGCTTCATTTTGAATTAGCCTTTAAAAACACAGTCTTTATCTTGAGTTCTAAATATTTTATCTCCTCTGGAGATTTTTATGTGCTAAAAGAAAATAGTAGCTGAAAGCATTTGTTTGGAGAAGTGAATACAAGTAAGTGAAAAGAAACAACAAACTCCAACCGATACACTGTTTGTCATGGTTACCTAAACCACTGGTTCCAAATCCTGCCTGGTTGTTGTTTCCTGGGGAAGCACTGATTTATTTTTTTCTTGGTTGATGGTCTTGCATGGCTATCTGTATTTTTAAAAGCTCTTTCAGACCATCCTAATGTGCAGTTCGATATGACAAGCAGTGATGTAAACAATTCCTATAATAGAGTCCAAATTAGCTGGATGATGGTAAAAAACATGTTCTTCCCTATGTAAGTATAAAGTCCCTACAGTTCTGAAGTTTTAACAATAGTAAACATCCATTACTCCTACATCATTTGTGATGTCTTCAATTTTACTTTTACATATGTCATCAATTCTAAATATTGTGATTAATAGTGGTTTAATTGTCTTTTAAACTGTTAAAGAAAAGGAATAAGCAGTATTTTATAAACATGTACTATTAGCTGGGCGTGGTGGCTCTCACCGTAATCCCAGCACTTTGGGAGGCCAAGGCAGGCAGATCACAAGGTCAGGAGACAGAGACCATCCCGGCCAACATGGGGAAACCCCGTCTCTACTAAAATACAAAAAAATTAGCCGGGTGTGGTGACACGTACCTGTAATCCCAGCTTCTCAGGAGGCTGAAGCAGGGGAATCACTTAAACATGGGAGGCAGAGGTTGCAGTGAGCCAAGATCGCACCACTGCACTCCAGCCTGTGCAACAGAGCAAGACTCCATCTCAAAAAAACAAAAAACAAACAAAACAAAAAACAAAAACACCTACTATTTCCCATCTCTGTGCTTTCCACTCTTACTAGTAGGTCCAGATCTCCTGTTATCATTTTGCTGAGTCCAAAGAATTTCCTTTAATCACTAATGATGCCTTCTTTCAGTTTTTATTTATTTTTTCTTCATCTAATTTTTAGAATACTCTTTTCTATTCATGAAAAATTATAGGTTGACTTTTTCTTTTACTTATCAGTAGTTATTATAGATGTTAGAAGAGACACTGACATGTACACAACAGAATTTATTGTGATAATTCCTACGTAATTATTTACTCCATCTCTTCATATCAAATTTTCTCTAGTTTAGGCTGTTCGATTTTTCTGATTTTCAATGGTCTTTTTGAGTTCCACATTAGGGCATGGACACGGAAAAATTCAGTTAGTATTCTTGGTATCATGGTTAAATTTCCCAGCACTCAGACTTCAAGTGAGTGCACTAGTTTTGGTTTTTGTAAGACCAGGGAATGAAGTTTCCTTCCTTTTTCTTCTCCATGGCAATGTTAGATCAAAACAAAGTAAACTGGGTCCCTATGTCTTTTTGAGTGTGGTTGATATTCAAATTGAAAGCCTACTCTTAATTTAGTTCTTCAAATTGCTTTAACAACTGACTCTGCTTTTAAATCAACTGAAGCTTTAAAAACAACCTCCAGCCACTTTTACATGAATACCTATTGCACAAGAAGAAGTCACATCCCTGTAAATTCCTTGATCGGTACACACCATGTCAGGGCCTTCCAAAGCCTGTAAATGCCATTGTAGTATTACTATTATTTTTCTCTGAGAAATTACAGAGTACAAAAGCCCCAAGATTTGAAGCCAGGAAATATATTTGTAATTTTCATGACATCAGTTTATATAATAGTTCCAAGAATCTCCGCAAGTCCCAATCAAGATAAATATGAAGAGATCCATATCTCAGCACACCATAGACAAATTGCCCAAACCAGAGATTGAAAAAATCCATAGGAATAAAGATACATTGTATTCAGAGGAAAATGATGAGAATCAACTTTTATCAGAAACATTGCAAGCCAGAAAATAAGAGAAAAAAACTTATAACTGCCAACAAGAAAAAATCAACCTAGAATTTTCTGTGAATAGAAAATATTCTTCTAAAAATTAGATGAAACAAAAATAAGTAAAAGCTGAGATAATGTGTCATTAGAAAGCCTCTTTATAAGAAATACAAAAGGAAATTCTTCAAGCTGAACAAAATGATAACAGGAAATCTGAACCTACTAGAAGGAATGGAAAGCACACAAATGGTAAGCGGTAAGTGTTTATAAATATTACTTTTCCCTTTTCTTAAATAGTTTAAATGACAATTAACTTAAACACTATCACTCACAGTATTTTGAGTTCACAGTTGCAAAAAGAAGTTGCAACCACTAGAGGTCAGACATTTAAATCTGTAATATGATACTTCATATTACTAAATGCTAAAATCATCCTGTTTAGAATTCTGTGTTCTGATTTTCAAAGTATTTTCTAAGTTTTCTTTATTACTAGAAGTCCCTTCTTCTCTAAGAGCTCAAAGCATGCCCTGCCTTGGTGGATGGATATTTTACCCTGTGTTTAATTGAACGCAAAATCCCAAAGGGAAATGCAATCCAGGAATGCAGAAAGATGGAAGGAACACCATCAGCAGGGTGATTTTCTGACGATTTTCTAAAAATAAAATATAAATAAAGTAATTATTTGATGTACAGCAGTTGGCATATTTCAAAGTACTTTCACATACATGATCTAGTTTAACCACAGGTTAGAGAACTCTGTAAGCATTTCTAGGTCTACCAGGAGTCTTGGGTTTTGAATGCCCTGTCCCAATGGACACAATTTTTTTTCTTTTTTCTTTTTCTTATTACACTTTAAGTTCTGGGATACATGTGCAGAACGTGGTTTGTTACATATGTATACAGTGATGTTCCCCTCCCTGTGCCCATATGTTCTTATTGTTCAACTCCCACTTATTTTTTTTTATACTTCAAGTTCTAGGGTACATGTGCATAACGTGCAGGTTTGTTACATATGTATACATGTGCCATGTTGGTGTGCTGCACCCATTAACTCATCATTTACATTAGGTATATCTCCTAATGCAACTCCCACTTATGAATGAGAACATGCGGTGTTTGGTTTTCTGTTCTTGTGTAAGTTTGCTGAGAATGATGGTGTCCAGCTTCACCCGTGTCCTTGCAAAAGACATGAACGCTTTCTTTTAATGGCTAGATAGTATTCCATGGTGTATATGTGCCACATTTCCTTTATTCAGTCTAACATTGATGGACATTTGGGTTGGTTCCAAGTCTTTGCTATGGTGAATAGTGCTACAATAAACACACGCATGCATGTGTCTTTATAGCAGAATGATTTATAATTCTTTGGGTATATACCCAGTAATGGGATGGCTGGGCCAAATGCTATTTCTAGTTCTAGATCTTTGAAGAATTGCCACATAGTCTTACACAATGGTTGAAATAGTTTACACGCCCATCAATAGTGTAAAAGCCTTCCTATGTCTCCACACCCTCTCCAGCACCTGTTGTTTCCGGACTTTTTGTATCTCATTGTGGTTTTGATTTACATTTCTCTAATGACCTGCGAGGATGAGCTGCTTTTCTTGTTTGTTGGCTCCATAAATGTCTTCTTTTGAAAAGTATCTGTTCATATCCTTCACCCACTTTTTGATGGGGTTGTTTTTTTCTTGTGAATTTGTTTAAGTTCCTTGTAGATTCTAGATACTAGCCCTTTGTCAGATGGATAGATGGCAAAAATTTTCTCCCATTCTGTAGGTTGCTGTTCACTCTGATGATAGTTTCTTTTGCTGTGCAGAAGCTCTTTAGTTTAACTAGATCCCATTTGTCAGTTTTGGCTTTTGTTGCCATTGCTTTTGGTGTTTTAGTCATGAAGTCTTTGCCCATACCTATGTCCTGAATGGTATTGCCTAGGTTTTCTTCTATGGTTTTCATGGTTTTAGGTCTTACATTTAAGTCTTTAATCCATCTTGAGTTAATTTTTGTATAAGGTATAAGGAAGTTTCCAGTTTCTGTTTTCTGCATATGGCAAACCAGTTTTCCCAACACCATTTATTAAATAGGGAATCCTTTCCCCATTGCTTGTTTTTGTTGGGTTTGTCAAAGCTCAGATGGACGTAGATGTGTGCTGTTATTTCTGAGGCC
Organism: Piliocolobus tephrosceles; assembly: GCF_002776525.5. NCBI lineage: Eukaryota > Metazoa > Chordata > Mammalia > Primates > Cercopithecidae > Piliocolobus > Piliocolobus tephrosceles. Next base: position 78,725,711 of record NC_045455.1, read on the forward strand.
TCTGTTCTGTTCCATTGGTCTTTATGTCTGTTTTGGTACAAGTACCATGCTGTTTTGGTTTCTGTAGCCTTGTAGTATAGTTTGAAGTCAGCTAGCGTGATGCTTCCAGCTTTGTTCTTTTTTGCTTAGGATTGTCTTGGCTATATGGGCTCTTTTTCGCTTCCATATGAAATTTAGGTAGTTTCTAATTATGTGAAGAAAGTCAATGGTAGCTTGATGGAGATAGCATTGAATCTATAAATTACTTTGGGCAGTATGGCCATATTCACAATATCGATTCTTTCTATCCATGAGCATGGAATGTTTTTCCATTTGTTTGTGTTCTGTCTTATTTCCTTGAGCAGTGGTTCATAGTTCTCCTTTAAGAGGTCCTTCACATCCCTTGTAAGTTGTATTCCTAGGTATTTTATTCTGTTTGTAGCAATTGTGAATGGGAGTTTCTTCATGATTTGACTCTCTATTATTGGTGTATAGAAATTCTTGTGATTTTTGCACATTGATTTTGTATCCTGAGACTTCGCTGAAGTTGCTTATCAGCTTAAGGAGTTTTGGGGCTGAGACTATGGGGTTTTCTAAATATACAATCATGTCATCTGCAAATAGAGATAATTTGACTCTCTCTCCCGATTTGAATACCCTTTGTTTCTCTTGCCTGATTGCCCTGGCCAGAACTTCCAGTACTATGCTGAATAGGAGTGATGAGAGAGGGTATGCTTGTCTTGTACCCGTTTTCAACGGGAATGCTTCCAACTTTTGCCCATTCAATATGATATTGGCTGTGGGTTTGTCATAAATAGCTCTTATTATTTTGAGATATGTCCCATCAATAACTAGTTTATTGAGTGTTTTTAGAATGAAGAAGTGTTGAATTTTATCAAAGGCCTCTTCTGCATCTATTGAAATAATCATGTGGGTTTTGTCATTGGTTCTGTTTATGTGATGGATTACATTTATTGATTTCTGTATGTTGAACCAGTCTTACATCCAAGGGTTGAAGTCAACTTGGTCGTGGCAGGTAAGCTTTTTAATGTGCTGCTGCATTCGGTTTGCCAGTATTTTATTGAGGATTTTCGCATCAATGTTCATCAGGAATACTGGCCTGAAATTTTCTTTTTTTTTGTTGCATTTCTGCCAGGTTTTGGTATCAGGATGATGCTGGTCTCATAAAATGGTTAGGGAGGAGTCCCTCTTTTTCTATTGTTTGGAATATTTTCAGAAGGAATGGGACCAGCTCCTCTTTGTACCTCTGGTACAATTAGGCTGTGAATCTACCTGGTCCTGGGTTTTATTTGATTTTAGCATCTTAATTACTGCCTCAATGTCAGAACTTGTTACTGGTTTATTAGGGATTCAATTTCTTCCTAGTTTAGTCTTGGGAGGGTTGTACGGGACACAAATATTTTGAGTCTTCTGTCATCAAGTGAGAGTCTATATGCTCTCTTCACCTTTTTGTGTTCATTTTTGGTGGCTTCAACCATTAGCATATGTGGCAGAAGATGACCATGGGTACTCTGACATCAGCTCATAAAAGACCATGCATATTCTGCTTTGTTTGCTGGATCACTGAGCTGTCATATGTCTAAGTCCTCTGAGACCACTGTGTTAAAGAAGCCACATGTAGGCGCTCTGGCTGAGAATCCCAGTAGAGTTCAGCCTTTCAAACATCCTTGTCAATCTGGGGACACGTGAGTGAATAAGCCATCTTGGCAGCGGATCTTGCACTCCGAGGGGTCCTAATTGATCACTGGCATTTATTGAAATCACCCCAGCCATTCTGGTCTTCCCAGCTTAAGCCACAGACATCACGGAATGGTATGGCTGGCTTATAAGTAACTCTCATTCTGCACTATCTGAATCCTTGATCAACTGATACTGTAAGCGTATCAAGTTGGTTGCTATTTTATGGCACTAAGTTTGGAGTGATGTGTCAGGCAGCAATAGATAACTGGAACATCCAGAGAAATTAACTGAGTTTCCCTACCTTCCTTTCTGCTTTGTCAAAGCTGAAATGTGTAAAATGTGGGTCAACCTAGGTAAATGATTTATTTGTCTCAATTACTCCCTGGGTAATAATCTTGTAAAGGTAGAGGAAAAAAATATATAAAAAATTGTCTGCCACATGGTAAAAACACATCTTGAAAGATGTTTAAACGCAACTGAAAAATTGACAAATCTGTTTCTAAATTGAGGTTCCCCAAATAATCTCTCTTGCCGAGGAATTATTAATTCACCACCTCTATGGTTTTATACTGTTTGGATACAAAGTCAGTTTCTCATTTTAGCAGAACTATCAACTCACATCCAAGCTAATGATTTCCTTAGCACACTGTATGCTGTACATGAATTTCAAACAGTGCTAGTATGCACTTAAGCCATTATAATGGATATGCTGCTCTTGTTTTTATTCAACTAATGTCTGCATACTTGTGTTTTACTTAAAGTGAAAGTAATTTGCTAAAGGTAAAAAATGTACAACTCTGCATTCATGTGTTCCTATGAAACTTAAAAGCAGACTAAAAATATCAAAGATTCTTTTTCCATTTAAAGACCAAAGCTTCCATAATTACTACAGATCTTTTTTTTCTGAATAAGAACCACAGAATTAGTTTCTGTGTCCACTGGAATAGTTTCTTTTCCACCCTCCACCCCAACCTCTACCCTTTAACTTTCTCTAATGAGATCACTTTTTTTGTTCATTATATACTGAGAAGCTATGACATCCAAACTCTTGTTCAGGTCCTACATGGCCTGAAATCCTGTAACTCCCACACCTCCACTTTAACTTATCTAATTCCACTTTTTCTACAATTATGTGTCCTTGGGAACAATAATAAAGATATAAAGAGTGTTGTACATTTGTTAGCATAAAAAGAAGAGGAGGTCTTTTCCATTATTCCCCGCAGTACTAACAGAGTATCCCAAGATTGTTTTGCATATAGGACAATAGAAATGAATAATAAACCTTCATCAGATGCATGTCTCTTAAGAGAGGAAAGCAGAAACCCTCATGATATATGGGGAGAACAAGTAGAAGAAATATGGGGATAAGAAGAAGAAATTTTGTAACAATATTCGATTTCTGCAATTGGAAATTCATCACATAATATCATTATCTGGTGAGGTGCAGCAACAAAAGTTATTTTAGAACAAAATATATTCAATGTATCTGAGAATAGCTGGAAGATTATGATTGAAAATTGAGGAATAACTCAATTTTGGTTGGCACTTTTCCTAGGAAGAAATCTGAAAAGGTTTTCAGATGTAGACAGGAAGCATATATAGACCATGTACTACAAACACTGGAAATAGACAAAGGGATTTTGAGGACAGCATTGGACATAGACAAATCAGCAGAGAGGATATATCGGCGGAGAAACGGAGGTCTAAGCATGGGACCTGAGAGTATTTCTATTTCAGAGGGAAAGGATCCAAGGAAAGTGATAAATGGTTGATTAGAAATTATGGCGTTATCATAATTTAGACCATTCTTTCAGCAGACCAAATGCTCCAGATGGGATGTTGAAATTTTAGTACTATGAAAGATGGATGGCTACAGAGTTCTTTTAATTGCAGCAATTATCCATCCCTTCATCTTACAGTCTAATCGGGAAGAATATTAAAAGTTATTTGTGGGCAGGAGACAGATGATGAGTAGGGTCTTAATTACCCCTCAAACAAAATCATCCAATCATCCAGAACCAAATGAGAGAGAAGATGTATGGCATAATGTCAACAGTGTCAGGGGGTGAGAAGTAAGGGGTGTATAAATGTGGAGGGAACCAAAGAATGAAATCAGACTGCAGAAGTGATTATTTCTAATTATTTCTTTGAAGTAGAAAAAATTCAGTCAGAATTTCTAACCACATGTCACTCTTTTATGCCAGTGTAGAAAAAAACCTCAGAAACCCAGATTTAAAAAATGAAGCTATTCATGTATCGGCTACATACATGAAAAAATGGGGCTAGATTTTTCAACTTTTATCCAGATTTGGCATCGCTTATTGTGGCTCATATGTATCAGCTGTAGAATATTTTATGTAAGAGTGCATCGTTAATCTTCAGTTGATTGGCATTTTGAAACACAGGTAAAATGCCTAACATTTTTATATAAGTTTTATATTGATTAATTTAATCAAAATATTATGCATGGTATCTGTGCTTCTAGAAACATTGTATACTATACTTTCTCCACTAGATGTCTCCAGAGAAATACAAGTAAATACTGCTAATAAAGATACTGTTAATAAGCACCCAGTTTTAAAATTGCGTAAGTACCCAGTTCAGTTAGGGTCAAATAGTTACACTGATGGACTATTTAATCTAAGAGTGGACCTGACACTTGATAGGCTTTTAAATGATGTGAGAGCTTAAAGTTCTACAGGGAAGATGGCATAGGACTCACATTTATTTCAGAAACCCTTTTGTCTTCCTGCTAAATGAGTTAACATTAAAGAAACATCACCTCATGCCTACTTTGGACTGCAATTAATCATCTCTTTCTCTGAATATGATTTCATTATTTTAGACATGTTAGGCCAGAAGATGAAAATTTATGGAGTATACAGAGGAAATCCATTGGAAGTATTATGTCCAAAGGATGGCGTGAGAGTGCCTACAGTTCTTGTAGACTACACAATGTGTCCAGCCACAAGTATCTGAGCCTATATATTTCTTCTCTGGCCTCTTCAAGTTGTTCATTGATGTTCAATTTTATTTGGGCTGTATGCATATTTTAAAAAGGGAATAACATCGTGAAATCTAACTTTTGTTTAATTTGAATTCCGGCTACCGTAGGCTTAGTTCAGCCTAACCTAGTCATTTTAAGAAAACATTTTCACTAGCTCCAAAGAAACAAAGATCACTGGGTCTTTGCCAGAACTTCAATTCATAGGGCTGTTTACCTAGCTGTCAAGGAAGCCTGGGACCCTCACTAGACAAGATAGTTGGGCACGGGAGTACTACCCCCAGGAAACTGGGGCGCTAACACTACGTGTAGCTTGCAAATAGGCCAGAAAGAAAGCAAAGTGATACTCACGATCCCGTAACCTTTATCTTAAAGAGCAGGGGCTTAGAAATAATTTGGCACAAATAGATACTCTGGATCATGCAAAACCAAGGAAATTTTTGCTTTTAAAAAATCTGCACTTGGCTTGAGTATCCAGGTTTGTTGAATCCATAGTGTATGTCCAATCCTAGAGAGTATAGGGCAAGTTTAATGTTAGTTACATGCTGGCGACAGTAAGCATGATATTACAATGACTTCATATTCTCCAGAAGCTACAAGGCTTGTTATAAAGATCCACTAGATAATTTGCAAACTGACAATAAATTAGCATCCTGACAGCTAGAAATAAATGATCCTGTCTTTCAGTCACATTATTTTTCTTCAGTTACATAATTAACCATTTAGTTTTCATGAATGACTTATATTTCCGGGTCAAATTTTGCAACCCTGAAAGTCAGGCTTAATTATCATCATTTCAATTTTCCTCTCATCTTCTAGGAAAATTCCATGGACAACTCCAGGGTCAGTGTCCTTTTCTGATGCAGAAGAATAAGGGTCCTGTGTGGAGAGAGACAGTGGGCGGGCGGGGGGACGGGCAGGAAGAGAGAGAGAAAATTTGACACTTGTTAAGTGCTCTGAAAGGGAAGAATTATGTTCCTTGCAAGATTTTCAATATCTTCTCTAATTCTCTTTCTTACAATTGTTTCCTTCCCTCATCCTACCCAAAACTTGCTGAGACTTCCTCCCACTATTAGGCATATAATATCACACTTCTGGCCTGGCCTTAGTTCTTTAAGTTCCAGTGCTATAAACTTTTTATGTTTACCACAGTTTTTTCCTTCTCTTGGGATATTCTCCAACCTCTAAATGTGCAGGTAGTCCGTATGCACACCTGGCTCGCATTTTCAAGATCTTTCGTGATGTCATTACTAATCCTAACTTTAAATACTGAGGGCTCCTATTTGTTAACTTTCATGGGACTTATACAACTTCCAGAAATGATGCTCACGATGGATAGACTTCTGGTTTCTATTATTTGAAGTATGAAAAAGAAAGATTTAAGATCTCTCTTGTAATTGTATGAGCATATATCATGCTTTCCACAAAAAAAGCATACTTTTGTCTCACTTGTCAGAAGGGAGAAGTAACTTTTTGAAATATGACTGCATTTCCATCTTCACTACTCATTTCATGTCATTATTTGTCAATTTAGGCAACTGCAAGTGCCACGGTGAATGGAAGCCATTAATTCTAGTGCATAAAACTGGTTGCAAGGAATGACTATGTTAAAATTGTTCTTGAAAATAATCAATAAAATTTTCATTCATTCCAGGCAATGTTAAGAAAGCAGACAATATGGCAGGAAATTTTGATTCTTCCTTCACTCATGTTCACAATCAGGTCTGTCAGTTATCATTCTGGACTGTATTTAAAAATACACATTTTTTACCCTTGATACTCATTACGCAAGTCTATATCTTTCTCTGAGTACCTCATCCTTCACCTCCAGTCAAACCCTGTTGGATTTGAGCAGATTTCAGCTTCATTACAGAAAGGTCTGTAAGTAGTTTCAGCAGTCTAAAGATGAAAAGAGCGGCATTAATAGCAGTGTGATCTATATTATAATGTCTAACTGGTCTAGAGTTGAAGACTTTTATATACCCATGTTACCAGGAATGCTCTAACAGCTAATTTAATAATATTAATAGCTTATCCATCCTAATCGATAAGCAGTTACTGACCACTTATGCATAACATAAGAGTAATAGACAGCTATAACATAAAGCAAAAGATGGCTTCATAAAGATGAAGTCAGAATGATTCCATTCAGAGAAATGTAAATAATAGACTAATACTCTTTCCACAAAGGACCAGGGTCAGGATATAATTTAACTTTTATGCCATCTCCTCTCTGGCTCTTCTTTTGAATTGCCCCTTCATTTTCTATACCTTATTCCCAAGATTTTCATATTGAAATGGGCTTTCAATCATATTCCAGCATTTTTTTGTTTCACTGTGTGCTTTCTATTTTATTTTTATCATCTTTTTTATACTTTAAGTTCTAGGGTACATGTGCACAAAGTGCAGGTTTGTTACCTATGTATACATGTGCCATGTTGGTGTGCTGCACCCATTAAAACCCTAACCTTGTCATTTACATTAGGTATGTCTCCTAATGCTATCCCTCCCCACTCCCCCAACCCCAAGACAGGTCCCGGTGTGGTGTGTGATGTTCTCCTTCCTGTGTCCAAGTGTTCTGGTTGTTCAATTCCCACCTATGAGTGAGAATATGCGGTGTTTGGTTTTCTGTTCTTGCAATAGTTTGCTGTGTGCTTTCTTAATAAACTAAGCAACAAGTTGTAGAATATTTCAATATCCCATAGCAAGTTCAAGCATAATTCAGAATACTGAGAACGCTCTCTGGTCCAATCCAGTTCCCCCAAAGGCCCTTCCGATAGAACAGGGAGAATTCCGACAAAATTTCTCTATTTCACCAGCGGGAAAAGAACATGGATATGACATTACAGAGGGAACACTTTGTAACAAAATGGATTGGGGTTACACTTTAGGATGATGTGCAGCTTGTTTTTTCACAGAAACTGATTGTAGTTACCATTTCAGCTCATTGTTTCCCTCTGACATTCAGATTTCCTTTATCCAAAGTTTTCTGAACATTTGACTTATGTGTGGAGTAGTAAGAATGCACATTCCTTTGGCTAGGGATTGCATAGTGTAACATTGAAAGGCTTTAGTTACTCCTGATAAAATCAGAAGAATCATTTTGGCAATGCCCCTGTTTCCTAATATGTATTTAATTATTCTAGTTATCTTTAGATTAGTAACACTTGCTTCCAGTAGTGGCTGCTTTTCACCAGTAGTTATCAGTAGATGTGCTTGCATAGACATGTTCAACATCATGTGAAGTATGTCATGAAAAACAACAAAGCACAAATGTTTTTCCTTTCTGCTTCATTTCATGTTAGAGAAATTTGTCAGATGAGACTTATGTTCACTCTATATGTTCCTTGATATTTGAAAAAGAAAGGAAATGAGAGGTAGCTCTCCTTTTTGTAGGATAGCAAGGAAAATGTGGAGTCTCCTACATGATTCTTCAGCAAGTTAGAGTTCTTATTTCATATCTTACACAAGTTTTAAATCTATCCAGAGTTTGTTTTTAATCAACAGCCTTTACCCCCTTGTAATTGTCAGACTTGCATCTACCTGTTTCCTAGTAAAAATTATAATAATCTTTCAGTTCTGATGTGAACTGCAGTAAGACCTAACAATAATCTTGAGCACACAGACATTGTACATTCTACTCTGAAAAGGACTGCAGAATATCTTACAACTCAACAAAAGAATTTTTCTTAAAAACTCTCTAAGATACAAAAGAATAAAACTGAGACATAAACATGCAGTGAGTCAATTGTTCATATGATTAAAAATAAGTACCTGCTTTATAATGAAGAGGAAAAGTAGCTCAATGTGTTCCTTAAATATAACTAACCAAAACAAATCTTAGCTGGCAATTTGAAGTTGCTGATGTTTCTTGGAAAGAGTTCAGATTCTCAGGTTGATGCAGTGTTCCCTCCCACAATCTGACATGTATATAAATTCAGAGCTCTGCAAAGCCCACTGCCAGTTCTCTTCGGGGACTAACAGCAACGGAGAGACTCAAGATGATTCCCTTCTTACCCATGTTTTCTCTTCTATTGCTGCTTGTTGTTAACCCTGCAAATGCCAACAGTCATTATGACAAGATCTTGACTCATAGTCGTATCAGGGGTCGGGAACAAGGGTAAGTGAAGGGTTTGGTTTTATAAACCGTTTTTCTTTTTCCTTAGCTTGTTATGTGTCGAGTATGCATAAAGTTTCTCATATATGCCTCAGGGTTTTTTTTTCCTAATTATTATAAAGTAATAGGAAAAAAGGAAAATGAATATTCTGTGATTTCTCTATGTACTTAAAGCTTTAAGACATAATTACTCTCTAAATAACTTGAATATAATTTTTTAATGAAATATTATATAATTCTAATCTAACACAATTTAGCTGGGCATTCTTTTGTGATTCCATTTACTTATGTTTTTATTTTCTTCCAAAAATCTGAAACTGAGTTTTCAAAATTAAAAAATCTCTTGTTAGGAGCTATCGTATGTATGTGAACAGCTTTGAAATATCTCACATGATGTTAGAGAAAATTTTATTTAAATTACATATGAAGGTTAAATGCTGGGTAATGTAACCAGTTCTCTGAATTCTTTGAAGCATTTCAGTTACTTTTAAATTCTGAATTCTGTAAAATTTGCAAAAGTAATTTACATTTTACAGAACTAATGAAACTACAACTGAGCATTTTAAAAATGACACATAATTTTGTAACTCATCCAACCATTTATAATTTTTTAAGTGGATCTTGGCACTTCTTCCTATGCCCCACAGGGATTTTCATAATGTTCACAAGCTTCTTTGACTTACAGTGAAATAAGACCTCTATCCCTTTAAGAGAGGAAGAGGGACATTAAAGTTGTGACAGAGGATGTTCTAATCTGTTACTTCCATTCAAAAAGATAATTCTCCTCTGTGCAACCATATTGTTTCAAAGTTAATTTTAGCACTCATTTACTTCTGTGATTACTTAACCTAGAAAATTACAGAGTATAGTGTCCGTGTACATAATATATCTTGTCTCTTTTGCTCTCTGACCTCTCTTTGTTCCAGAGAGCCCTGAAGCTATGGCCATCCTCCAAGTGAGCACGTTTGGTTTAAAAAGAGTCAGTAGATTATCTACTATTAAGAGTAATAGGGCACATAGAAATGAAATTATGTTCATACTGTTTGAATATTTCTATTTGGTTAACTTTTCGAAACGTTTGTATTTTTTACTCTCAGAAATGTATAATTTTTTTCTCTCTCTCCTCGCCATCTCTCTTAGACTTTAGGTTTTCCAACAATTCAGTAGGATCGTGTCAATAGTTAATTTGTGCAAGGCTAGAATCATATCTTTGAATATCAAATCCACATCTTCACATTTTCTTCTATCATCTGATCTTTAGATATGAAAAACTAGTCATTATTAGGACATTAACTTTTTTCCTTTCCCTCTATCCTCCAGCCCGAATGTCTGTGCCCTTCAACAGATTTTGGGCACCAAAAAGAAATACTTCAGCACTTGTAAGAACTGGTATAAAAAGTCTATCTGTGGACAGAAAGCGTAAGTCTTTTTTTTTTCATAACATGTCATTTCCAAAAACAACATCATGACGTATATGCCTTCCCCCTGGGTGTAACACACCATTCTTCTTGAAAATACTGACCCAAATTGTGGGAGTTATTTAAAGAAAAGAAAGGAATACATACGTGAATAAAGAAGTTCTCCCTGCATCTCCAATATTACTATTAGAACTCAGATTTCTTCCTGAATCCATGTGACGCGGAGGCCAGAAGGAAGCAGATCACATGGCTAAGGATTGGGTCTAGAATCTGTGTGAGTGTATGATGTGGTTTCTACTCCTGGTTTGGCCCTCTTTGATAAGTCACTTAACCTCTGTGACTTAGTTTCCTCATTTTATAAAAAAGTGGGCCAGAAGAACAAACTGGTTTAAAGTATCAGACTTTCTGAGGCAAAAAGTTAATGTTTTCCTCCAGTCGTTCGGAAATTGTCTAAAGTATTCCAGTTTACCTCAGAGTTTTCATCAAAGCTTAAAGTTAAAAAATACTTGACTATCCCTTTATTGAATCCAGTGATTCTCAGGGTGGTAATGGAAGCTCATCATTATAGTTAATATCTCAATAGCCCAAAGAATGATTATGTTTTAACATGTTTCACTGATTACCTTAAAATTGGAAAGCATTATTTATTCCTTAATAGACATGCCTTCTGGTTTATTTTACCAATAAATATTGGTAGAAAAAAGCAATAAACATTCTGGGCATATTAAGGTCAAGAAGCACTCCTGTGATCCAAAATCTTTGTTTTACAGTGAGGGAGCCCAGTCATAAATAGGGCAAGTAATACAATCAGAAAGGTTTAGGTGCCACCCCCAGTCAAGAAAACAGTGCAAGTGACTTCTTCCTGCTTCCTATTAATTTGAAGTCCACCCTTACTGAAGGATGCCTTGAGAATCAAAAGACCCCAGGAAGAACCTGCTTAATACATCAGCATTAAAATTCAGTTACCCTAAGTTCGGGTGGAAGAATTGATTGGAAATTTATTTCTAAGTTAATAATATTGGTATAAATACTAAACATGGGCCAGGAGTGGTGGTTCACACCTGTAATCCCAGCACTTTGGGGGGCCGAGGCAGGTGGATCACTTGAGACCAGGAGTTCGAGACCAGCCTGGCTAACATGATGAACCCCATCTCTACTAAAAACAAAATACAAAAATTAGCCGGATGTGGTGACAGGCACGTATTTGGGAGGCTGAGGCAGGAGAATCGCTTGAACTTAGGAGGTAGAGGTTGCAGTGAACCAAGATGGCACCACCGCACTCCTGAGTGGGAAACAGAGGGAGAGAGCCCGCCTAAAAAAAAAAAAAAAAAAAAAAAAAATACTAAATATGGAATCACTTAACCTCTTGTAGACTTACCTGTAAAACATGGATCTAATAGCTGTATTAAAGAATTTCTGAGAAGATAAAATGAATTGATAAATGTGAAATTACTCAGTACCCATAATGCATAACATCAATTGTCCTTAAAATTAAACTCTTTTAACAAATGCATAGATGTGGACAGGAAAGGAAGTTGTGACCAGATGCCTATTTCAAATGGCATGCCTATTTGAAATGGCTAGGTCCCAGTAGGGATTCTAAGGCTTTGAGTTTTCCTCTTGGTTCTTTATATTCATGGACACCATGAAGCATATTTGAAATGCACAAGAATGTCTTTATTTCTAAGTAAGAACATGTATATAAGGCATTTAACCTTAGCTGGGTTGCATCTCCACATGGTAACCAAGTCTAGGGCACCAGAGGACCTTGCTGACCATCCCCTGCTCATTGGCTTAATAGAGTTTCGACTCGATATGATCTTTTGACCTGAACATTATTCCTATTATTGTGCAGACTTCTGCTAGACTTGTGAGTCATTCACACAATTATAATGCAATCAGTTGTTACAATGGTCTCTGGCATGCTGCAAGCTAGGCCCCAGTAGGGATTCTAAGGCTTTGAGTTTTCCTCTTGGTTCTAAGAAAGGACCTTCACCCTGAAATGTTAGGGAGAATGCTTATTACATCCTTCCTAGAAGATAGAGAAGAATGCCATCAATTTACTTTAACCATCTAAATATATGAGAGATGTCAAGACTCGTACAGAGGATATACCAAAATTCTTTCTTGCTTTCCATTAAAAAACAAAAAAACAAAAACAAAAAAAACACTACTTTGAAGCCTGGCTTTTCTTTTTTTTCGTTTTTTTAAACCAGAAATGTAACAGTGTCTCCTTTATTCAATTTTATCAGCTTAATTTTCTAAAGTAGCTTCATTTTCAAAAACATAGTTACATCTGGGCACTGAAATAAATGTAAATGCCTATTTCAAATAACCAAAGAAATCAATACTATTGACAGAAAGACTGGTCTGCTGTCTGCTTGCTTCGCTGAAATTTCCAGAGATATCTTCAGGACTTTACGATCAGATGACAGAAATGTTTGCCTTTCAGCTGAAAAGTTGCTCTGGGGATTTGAGAAAAGTAAACTGAGCAGGCCTAATGAAAAACATGAAGCCTCCTAGGGTCAAGATATTGCCCAAAATATATATTGGTCTAGTAATATAGTATTCTGGAAAATTCCTCTAGAGAATGTCTGTGACATTTTTAGCTGGCATCTCATGAAATATTAGATACTGTTCTGAAAGCAAAAATAAATTTCTCATGTTTAGAGCTATGTGTAGCAATGATATTTTTTTACTCTTGTTTTGCCCTACTGACCATATGGGAACATTGAGTTTGGGGTAGCATAAATGTTCTTCTGAAAAAAACTCCTTTTTTCTTCTTTTCAAAATATCTGCTCAGAAATAACCATATTGTTCAATTATCAGCTGATATTACAATGAACTGTTGGAATTTTATCTCATCTACTGCATTAATTCTCTACATGATGACTGACCCTTGTTATATTAGCATTTGCTGTATACTTCTTTGTTAAATTTCCTTTTCTATTCACTATTTTACTTCAAGTATTATCAGTCTATGGAATAAGCACATTTGTATCTCATTTATTAAATTGTTTACAACATATGCTACAGCTAATATATAAGCAATTCTTAATCTTTTGATATCCAATAATTAGATTTATTTACAAGAGCTCATGTAAATAAAATTATTTAGAGGCTCTGTTATGATTTGCGTAAGGCTCCTATGTACCTTGTGTATGTTTCCAATACCAACTATTCTTCAAACTATATTAAAATTAGAGAATAACTTGAAGTGGGTATTTCCCATTTAATTTTGTCCATATTTTTAGCTATCTATGATTCTTAAGCCAATATTTCATGCCAGGAATTTTTTATTAACAAATAGAGAATATGGATTCAAGGTTATAAACAGGACTACAAATCCTAAATAATTACTTAATGTAGCAGGGTTCAATTTGAAAACATTTATTTACTTTTACTCGACTGTATAAAATTATCTCTTACATCATTAAAATTTTTGCTTCTTGATAGTTTGCTTTTATCATTTTTATCATACTAAAAAAATTTTATTCTTATACTCGGCAATCTCTTTCATGTATAAATTATTTGATTCATTCATACTTCTTGATTACAATTATGACAACTAGATTAAAGTCAGAAAAGAAATAGCATCTGAATTAGCTGATTCATGTTTAATTAGTGAATTACAAAATAACTAATCTATGATTGTCATAATCTGACATATGTATCAATTAAAAATTACAAAACTATGTGCATTTTTTACTTGTAATAATCCCTGTTTCTAATTGTTTGATACATGTACCTTTATATTCCTATTGAAAGGAAACATAAGTAACTATGTAAAGTTTTAGTTAAAATAGGCTATCTATGTTGGATGATGAAATCCAGAAAATATTCTATGAAATGTGAAAAAATAAAAATTAGGATTATATTGTAATAATATAGCTATATATTAATATAATCAGGTTTTATTTTGTAAGCATATATTTTTAAATTACTATTTTCCCTCAAAATATAGTAAATTAGATAAACTTATTTTTTGCATATCTTGATATCTTGAATTTTCTGGTCTGTTACCTTAATTATTGCCTGTATAACTCAACACACTTTGTTCACTTTAAACAGGATGACATTTTCTTGAATACTAAGCTCTAATATTAAAATCAACTTACTTACTTTTATCAAATTTTACACAACTAAAAAGATTTTAAAGTTTATATGTAATATAATAGTTAATAATTATACTGGCAATTCAAACCAAATACAGCATTATTTTAGTTACCAATGAGATAGCATGTTATGGATTCAAATAGTTCAATGTATTTTCTTATGTTTCCACTTCTATTAAAGCACATTTATACCCGTTTTTAGTTTACAAAATGATTTCAAAAGCATTATTTCATTTGAGATTCACAATTACTCTGAGTAGATATCATAGCTACTAATATTCATGTTAAATACTTGGGGAAACAGGGACTCCAGTTGATTAAATGACTTGCTCAAGGTTCACATGTAAACCAAGTAACAGAACTGGGACCCAAATTTCATTCTTCTGGATCAACATTCTGGAACTTTTCTATAGTAACATGAGACTGCAGTGAGAAATCAAATTCATATAAATATAGAAAAAATCAGCCGGGCGCGGTGGCTCACGCCTGTAACCCCAGCACTTTGGGAGGCTCAGGCGGGCAGATCACGAGGTCAGGAAATGGAGACCATCCTGGCTAACACGGTGAAACCCCGTCTCTACTACAAAACATACAAAAAACTAGCCAGGCACGGTGGCAGGCGCCTGTAGTCCCAGCTACTCGAGAGGCTGAGGCAGGAGAATGGCGTGAACCAGGGAGGCGGAGCTTGCGGTGAGCCTAGATAGCGCCACTGCACTCCAGCCTGGTGGACAGAGCAAGACTCTGTCTCAAAAAAAAGAAAAAAAAAAAAAAGAAAAAAAATATCAGGGGAGGAAAAAGAACACCCTGATTTTTAGAATCTCAGCA
Source organism: Piliocolobus tephrosceles (assembly GCF_002776525.5). Classification (NCBI taxonomy): domain Eukaryota; kingdom Metazoa; phylum Chordata; class Mammalia; order Primates; family Cercopithecidae; genus Piliocolobus; species Piliocolobus tephrosceles. The sequence continues at coordinate 78,740,870 of NC_045455.1, forward strand.
AATCAAGGCAATAAGTGAAATATTTTGTCAAATTTTCGTCAAAATGTATCCTATTTAGTTTCTCATTTTAATATTAATTTTCTTCCAATGTACAGGACTGTGCTGTATGAATGTTGCCCTGGTTATATGAGAATGGAAGGAATGAAAGGCTGCCCAGCAGGTAAAATCTCAATTTCTTGAATTAAATAAGGAACACTTTATATGCAAGGAAAGGGTTGAGGTGGCTTGTGGAGAATCCAATTGTGTATGTGTGTACTCAGCACCATCCTAAATCCAAAATATATCCCTCCTATGTTTGTGTTAATCATGAATTTATCACGATGATGAAATGTAAGAACACATTTCTCATACACTGGATGCTGGGCAATACAACAGAAACTTAGTCATAAATTTAAATTAGTTCAGCTTCCCTTCAGGAACAAAACTCTTTATAAAATCCTGTTCTTTGAAGTTGTCTAGGCACATGGAACTTAACTATCTGGTGATATCTCATCTTCTCTAGTTTAACAGCTCTGATTTTACAATGTTCGTTATATTGAAATTTGGTTTCCTATACCTCTGCCAACTAAAAAAAAAAAAAAAAATAGTTCATAAATAGTTCATCTATTTCTTCTTGGAAATGACAGCCATTCAGGTATTTCATGCCAATCATCACGCCTTTCCTCTGGCTACCCTCTCTTCTTGAATAAAATCTTCTGTTCTCTGGGCTAACCATCCCCAATTCTTTTAATATGACATAGACTTTGAAGCCCTCCCCATTATAACACCAACGCACAGAAAGTCTCTAGTCCAGTAATCTTTTTTTCTGAATATAAACCTAGACTGATATTTAAAGTCCATCCATGTGGGTCTGAGCATTTAAGACAATACCAAGATAAGTACCTGATATGGGGAGACCTTGCAGTTTGGATAATGTCATTGGTAACCGTGTTACATCATTAGCTTATATTGAATTTGGAATCAATTAAAATTGATTACCAGTTTTTTTACATACACCATTAAGTCAGGTCTCTAGGATTTGTTTTTCTCAATTTAGGCATAGGAATTACATGAAAACTTGTTAAATTTAACCTTGTTCATTTTGACTCAATTTCTCCATCTTTTTAGGGTCTTTTAAAATCCCGGTTTTATACTTAATAGTTGTGTCACCAAATCTAAGGATATTCACAAATTTAATAACAATTTATTCTATGCTATTAATCAAATTATACTAATGTTCAAATCAAATAGGGTCAGAAAAAATAAGTTGACTGCACATTACGAGATAAATCCGTTTAGGTTGACATTCACGCATGAATCTTTCTCCTGACGTTTGGAAGAGATAATCTGGAAGGATTAAATATTTTGAATTATTTGCTACCAGAACTTATAATGAAAACAAGCAGGCCTACATATTTTTAGGGACCCAAATCTATACAAATGGTAGATTTAAATAATAGATAATATTGAATTAAAATTGAATTATTATTGACATAGCGGGATTGACATCTAAACAGGTTAAATGTTAAACAAAGATAAGAGTTTAAAATTTTTTATCCTTAACACAAAGGATATGTAACATGTTTTTCAGTAGCATTTTATTATTTAGCACTCAAGAGATAACTTTTATATAAAAATGATTATTCAACATAATTGTATTGTTAAAAATTATTAGTTAAATGTCTTGGGAAACATAGCATAAAGTTTAAATGATTATGAATCATATCCTGAGAATATTATCCCCAGTACTGATTCCTTTCTTATTTCAGTTTTGCCCATTGACCATGTTTATGGTACTCTGGGCATCGTGGGAGCCACCACAACGCAGCGCTATTCTGATGCCTCAAAACTGAGGGAGGAGATCGAGGGAAAGGGATCCTTCACTTACTTCGCACCGAGTAATGAGGCTTGGGACAACTTGGATTCTGTAATTCAGTATTTTTATCAATAGATTTATTTTTTGCTGTTATTGTTATTTCATTTGAACTGATTTATTAACTTGGATATTAGTAGAAATTGTGTATCTTTCTATTGTGCATGTATGAGGATATCTAAAGGGATGAGTTATTGAGGAAAGTAAAATACCTTAATACATCCGCAAATAGAATAACTCTCTAGGAGACTTATACGTTAATTTTTTAAAGAAGGGGAACCAAGAATCGGCTGAAAGGGCACTTGTTATTCTCTTTTGCTCCTTTCCTTTTTCCTGTTTGTGAGGATATGTATGTAATTTCAGATAACATATCTAACAGAAAGGTAAGTTAACAAGCCTACTGAAATTTAAAATTATCATAAGCTGTATTATATAGCACTATTTTATTATGTATGCTTAATTATATGTAAATATATATGGATGTTCAGGTTGTCAAATTTGTACACATGTATGTGGATAAAGGAAATGTGAAAATACATTTGATTTTTAGACTTGTGCACAGTCTAATTTACAATGCCTTAAATTACTCAATTTCCGAATCCATAAAACTGATACAAAAATATATTCCTACTTTCTACTAGATATGGAGATGAATTGATAATTATTACTAGAGCCAAATATACTTAACAAAATGTAGGCATATATCTGTAGGCATTATCTTGCTACATTAGCTGTGTGGTTGACTGCTTGATTATAGACCTCTCTCTTCTGGGTGTCTTTCACCACATCTGTAACCCCTTCTCCAGTCCCTTTTGCTGACGCTTCTTCTTCCTTGCCTTAAAGAATGGAACTTTTAAGAATTTCTTCCAGCAACTTGACTCTGCTCTTTAAATGCACTTAACATGGTTTCAGGTATTACTTCAGTGCATACAAACATTAAACCTACGCTTGTTGTTTGGACTTGTGTCTTCTTCGAACCTCAGTAGAATATTTCTACTGTTTATCTTAGTATTTATCCTTGGATATACCATCTGCATCTTTAAACAAAAGTTATCTAAAACATATGCAATTTTCTTTCACCCCATAAATAATTGTATTTTTAGATCCTTTTACCCACAATTGGCAGTACCAGTCTCAATGTTCAGGCTTGATATTTGTCAAGCCATCCTTACCTCTCCTTTCTCCAATTCTTACAAACTGCTGTTGTTAGCCTTATCTCATGTTTCATCTAAAGTGATCCCCCTGATACTCTCATTTCTGCTGTACATTACCACTCAACTTTCCTGAAGCCTGGTTCTAGTCATTAAATTCCAATGCCACAAAATCTTCAGTGGTTCCTCATTGCCAGTTTATTTCACTCCTTCTTAGGACATGGAAGTCATCCACGTTATTGTCCAACATACCCTTCTAAATTTCTTTCTTAGTATTATCTGAGAAACATAAAAGTGTGTATTAACCAAACTGGACAACTTTTGCTCTCTTGGCATTCACCTTATGTCAGTACTGGACTTAGAAGACCACCACACATCATTCCTTATGGATTTAAATATCATGGTCTATCTCCAAACTACTTCTGAATAGCTGTTCTTTCTTATTTGAGCCCTGAAAGCATTTTTCCCCTCTGTCCTGTATCTTACTGTGTCTACTTTTACCTGCTGCTACTGATAAACGGTTGTGACTTTTTGATTTATCATTATATTTCCCATAGCATTGAGTAAAGCATAATATAATACATGGCGTTGGATACATAAAAAGGTACAGGACGGTTGAATTCTTGAATTTGTTATGGAATAAACATGAAACCCTTGTTAAAACTCAAGTGTTGCATACAAATACAATGTCATTTTTGTTTTGTTTGCCACTTAAAATTTTTAAATACGTGATAATTTCATATCTCCCTAATTCTTATCATTTTGCTATATCAAGATTGTCTCTTCATCAACATATTCACTTTAAAAATTGTGTGTTCTGTCTAAGTACTCTATCACATTCAGGATCCTTAACTAAGTATCTGAACTTATAAAATTCCTTAACCAATCTGAATAATATAAATTATTTATGTCAATTTCGTATGACCATCTGATAATGCAATGAGAAAATAGCAAGAGAGTAGAAATAGGGTGATCATAAGACTTTTACTAATGTTCCACAATAAATTGAATTTCTATCACTGCAATTTTTCCTAGGATATCCGTAGAGGTTTGGAGAGCAACGTGAATGTTGAATTACTGAATGCTTTACATAGCCACATGATTAATAAGAGAATGTTGACCAAGGACTTAAAAAATGGCATGATTATCCCTTCAATGTATAACAATTTGGGGCTTTTCATTAACCATTATCCTAATGGGGTAAGTTTTATCAGTAAAAAGTACACTTATGAAAAATACCTTCTTTAATTTTGTCTATACTTTTTATGTAATGCTCACAAAAATAATAAAATATTAGTGAGAATAAGGTAAAGTGCTATATTACGACTTTACCCCCAAATCGAGGGCATGCAAATTTCCAATCTGGTTATTAATTTCTACCAAAGAGTGATTGAAAAGGACAAATTACATGAACAGTTCACTGACAGTAGACAAGTATTCTAAAAAAGGAAATTTTAGTAGTTGATGTATTTGAAATAATTTATTGTAGTAGCAAAAAAATCATCAAAGAATGAGTGTTCTTTTACTCCCCACTCCAACTACTGTAGTACTTGTGTGTTTGGATCAGTTTTTGTGGAAAATTGCCAATGGGGTCATAGAACTTTTTCCACAGCCAGATTCTCAGGGACAAAAGAGGTCAGTGACGAAGCAATAGTTAGGAAGTTCTTGCACTAGAACTAATTATATCTATACAATAATTATTTGTTTCTCCTTCTCAAAACTTAATTTTTAGGACTGATTAGACTCCTTTATGTAATTCATTTACCCACATTAAAAAGTTTATGACTATTTGTATAAAAGAGAGGAAAAAAAGCAGTAATGTGAAAGAAAAAAGCACCTTTGCCTTATGTTGCTAGATATGTTAAGTATGAATAGACTTAGGTTCTCAACTGGTTCCCTTTTCCTTTACAGTTTCTTTTTTAGATATAACAACATGTACATCTTCATCCACAGCATTTCCATTTAGAATATAGTTCCCCATTTGTTACATTTACTAGTATAAATGAAAAACTGGGAATGGGCTTGCAGTCTCAGTGGTCAATGGATGTCTCTGGTTTCAGCACTTTGATTTTTCCAAATAATTATAGGTTGTCACCGTTAATTGTGCTCGAATTATCCATGGGAACCAGATTGCAACAAATGGTGTGGTCCATGTCATTGACCGTGTCCTTACACAAATTAGTACCTCAATCCAAGACTTCATTGAAGCAGAAGATGACCTTTCGTCTTTTAGAGTAAGTCCAAGAGCAGATTGTCTTGAGTCATTGAAATCCCTCCTCTTCTCCTGTCAAAATCTAAAAATAAAAATGCTACTAAATCTGGCAAAAATATAACATTTTTTGAAATGGCTACTATTTTCATTTTACACAGGAGAAACCATCTCATATGAAATATTTCTGTGGAAATGATAGAGTAAGAATGGTTAGTCATGTGACTGGTGTGTATTTAGTGCATTTAGAACGTGTTCATCTGTTATATATACTGCTGGATATTGCTACAGTCCCACAAACATGGGCAGAATTCCCATTCTTGCAGACACAATTTGAAGAAAGTTGCAAAAGACATGGTTGTGTCAAAAAGTAATATTCTGAAGATCCAACAACAAGAAGCCTTTATAGTGTGGGAATCAGCCCCTTCATGTCAGCCTAGGCTAAGTGTGTTGTAATTTTCTTTTGGATTTACAATGTGAAAGTCTCTGAAAAGCGCATTTGTGTTTCAGGCAGCTGCCATCACATCAGACATATTGGAGGCCCTTGGAAGAGATGGTCACTTCACACTCTTTGCTCCCACCAATGAGGCTTTTGAGAAACTCCCACGAGGTGTCCTAGAAAGGATCATGGGAGACAAAGTGGCTTCTGAAGGTAGTTAAAATTTTTCCTAAGAAGTCTCCCAGCATTCTGAGAGGGGAATTAAAAAGAGGCTAGTTCTTGCCAATAATATTAGTTTTAATAAGCAAAGGCAAGGAAAAATTTTTATTCTGAGATGTACTATAAGTCTTCTAAAAGTCCTTGAAAGAGTAGGCAGAGTATAATTCTTAAATAATAAGAATATTCTTAAGATCACATTCTTTCATACTGCTTTCAAGTAAATAAGTAGTAGATATTCAAAAAGATTAACAGGTGCTGGAAAGAAATATTAGATCATCAAATTTTAATATTGTATGCATGTTATGCAATGTTTTTAATTCTGTATGAGTTGTGAGAATCGTATGGTTCTCCTGGGCCTCTAATTACTGATACACAGAAGAATGTGGTGGCTTGCCAAGCTTCCTTTCTGTTGTCAGATAGGTTTTACTTTGTGCTTGCATACTTCACTTACTCAGCCTATCCCAAAATACATTTGACCAGCTTAAGATGAGAACATTTTAGGATGCAGGATAGATACAACGTAGCTGAGGCATAGATCCTTCCAGAGGCCCTTCAATAAATCATCTTTATTTGGCTACTTTCTAGAAGTTGCCTTGCAGAAATAATTTGTCTTATCCTCAGCCTCTATCGACCACATTACACGTTATGTACAAATATTCTGCCATGAGCAGCTATTACAAGATGCTATTCTTGGGCATTCTGGAATTTAACAGGCCTTCCCTTTTTCTCTCTTTTGGTAGAGAGGGGTCTTGCTGTGTTTCCCATGATGGTCTAGAACTCCTGGCCTCAAACAATCCTCTCACCTAGGCCTCTCAAAGTGTTGAGATTACATGTGTGAGCCATTGTGCCAGTCAAAGGTCTTCTGAAAGGAACAATTCTTGCTTTCACCCAGGAGTTACTTTCTTATGATAGCTGGAACTTAACCTACCACGTTTTCTAATGCTGCACCAATCATTTCCTGAAGTTGATCTCCTCTTATTATTCCTACGAAGCTGAGCTGTTCCTATTTTGTAGTTGATAGGAAAAAACTTCTAGAACATAAGTAGGATTTTAAAGCTGTTAAGTGAATCCTTAGGTTTTACTACATTTTAAGGATTACTTAGTTCCACAATGAAACACACCTTTTCAGGGTCAAATGTTATTTCCCTTGATCCGAAAGCTAACTTTTCATTGTGTTCTCCAGCTCTTATGAAGTATCACATCTTAAATACTCTCCAGTGTTCTGAGTCTATTATGGGAGGAGCAGTCTTTGAGACGCTAGAAGGAAATACAATTGAGATAGGATGTGACGGTGACAGCATAACAGTAAATGGAATCAAAATGGTGAACAAAAAGGATATTGTGACAAATAATGGTGTGATCCATTTGATTGATCAGGTCCTAATTCCTGATTCTGGTAAGCAACGTTTCTTTTTATTTTACTTACTATAATTTACTAATTATGCTGTCTCAAAGAGTAACTCCATGAAAAATGAATGTGCAGTATAAAGAATGCCATGCAAAGCACTAACACAACAAATAGTGAGCTACTTGCGTACTCCATAGATAGGCAGTGTAGTGACGGGCACTCCATGCATGAATCTTTGGCGTTCTAGGGTTTCTGACATCTAATATTTATAATGGTTTTCACAGTGCCAGAGTTTTTCTTGCAAACAGAAGGAAAGATCTAACCAAATGGTCAGCTTTGGATAAATGAAAAAGCTATGGAACTCACAGTGTAGAGAGATGACAGATGAACAATACAGAATTAAAGAAACATGTAGTAGGAAGACAGAAAAATATTTCCCTTCAGAAATTCATTGGGATTATCAACCCCCACCAAAAAATGGAAGTGGAACTCTTATTAGGGAGCAGGAGGATGTCTTATCACATTGACATTGCAGTAAATAGCTTACAATATTAGAAAACAGTCAGGAATTGACTTACTAGTTTCATGATGGAGATAATAGCAATGATGACATTGTTGGGATGGTGATGGTTTATTTTTTTTCAGCCAAACAAGTTACTGAGCTCGCTGGAAAACAGCAAACCACTTTCACGGATCTTGTGGCCCAATTAGGCTTGGCATCGGCTCTGAGGCCAGATGGAGAATACACTTTGCTGGCACCTGTGAATAATGCATTTTCTGGTATGTACTGGACACTGTTGTTCCTGCTCTCTGCCTACACTCTTTAATTTGTGATGATTGTTTGCAGTAAGAAATGAGATGTTTCATGAGGCATTGATTAGTTCCTGCACTGGCTACACACACAGTGTGTTAGCACTGCATTGTCTCTACTAAAATGTTCTTCATTTCAAAACATTTCATTATAATGGATAATAGCCTACAGAGAAAGTTTGTAATTAGGAGTATTCATACCAGGCGCAGTGGCTCACACCTGTAATCCCAGCACTTTGGGAGAACAAGACAGGTGGATCACTTGAGATCAGGAGTTTGAGACTAGCCAGGTCAGCATGGTGAGAACCCATCTCTACTAAAAGTACAAAAGTTAGCCAGGTGTGGTGGTGTGCTCCTGTAATCCCAGCTACTTGGGAGGGTGAGGCAGGAGAATTGCTTGAACCCAGGAGGCAGATGGCGCCACTGCACTCCAGCCTGGGCAGCAGAGTGAGACTCCATCTCAAAAAAAAAAAATTTTTTTTAAAAAGCATATTCAGTTTCTCTGTGAATCTAATATTTCCAGTACAATAAGGATGCACTGATAGATCTTTAAAAAAAAAACTGATTTATTTGCTACTAACATAATAGTATTTAGAAATAAATAGGTGTATTTTGCATCTCAAAATTTAGACAGTAAGGGTGTAAATTATAAATAAAATGAAGAGACCATTATACACTTCCATATCATGATGTAAAATAGTATATATAGAATTTCACCTAGTAGTTGCTATTCACAGACCATGATCAGATTCATGCAATCTGCCACCTTTCTCAGGACAATGATTTCACAGACATATTTAAATTGTTGGCAAAATTTATTAATTAAAAATAGGTAACACATTTTTTATGTTTTTCCAAATGCTAAATTATGGTATAAAAAACAATTAATCAAAAACATTGAATTCCTAGATATCCTGACTTTCTTCTTTGTAATAATCCTGCCCATGTGTTTTGATGATAACCCATATTTAGGAGGTTGTTTCCTTTGATTCTCTTTCCAGTAATCAATATTAATTTACAAAGAATTCATCAATAGTTCTTTCATATGACTAATGGATATCTAATTATCATACAAAACCCTGGCCACCATTAAGGTTTAGCATTTGCCAGTGACCACTATAAAACTATGTAGCCCTTACAGAGGTGAAGCTCATTGCTTGAACTGGTTAGAACTGTATTATTGTCATTTGATACAGTAGGTCACAGAGTTTCTACTTGGTGAATTGAATTGTCAGCTTTATAGCATTTAGTTGACTCATGTATTATATGAGTGCAAAATCCATGATATTATATTATTATATACTATTATATTATAATATATTGATATATTATTGTCAGGGATTATCTGTTTATATGATTGTCTCTTACCAGGAGAAACTTTAATGTTTCTAAATAAAATAATGCTCTTTCTTAATTCACAGATGATACTCTGAGCATGGATCAGCGCCTTCTTAAATTAATTTTGCAGAATCACATATTGAAAGTAAAAGTTGGCCTTAATGAGCTTTACAATGGACAAATACTGGAAACCATTGGAGGCAAACAGCTCAGAGTCTTCGTATATCGTACAGTAAGTGAATCAGAACAAAATAGTCTGTCAAATGACAGGTCAAAGAACGCTGTTTCAATGAATATTCCACAGAATTTTATGAGTGTGGTTCTAACAGCGAATATTCACAGAAGCATCAGGGAACTGGGTAGCGTGGGTGAAAAGACTGTGGGCCAAGTCCACAACAAGTGCTACGTATTAAAAACTCAGGCAGTTAGATAGTTCGCATGTGTTTCATTATGAGTAACTTTGTGTTCTAGAGCATCAATTATTTTAAATTCTAGAAAACGGTAAATTTTTTAAATAAACTTTTCATTTGCAGAGTACTTTACAATTTTCAAGGTAATTCTGTTCTCTGCCTACACACCATTTTTCTTTATGATAACTGTTTGCAATAAGAAATATTTTACAAGGTGTTTATTAGTTTCTGCACTGGCTACACAGTGTGTTAGCACTATGTTGTCTCTACTAAAATGTTCTTCATTTCAGAACATTTCATTATAATGAATCAAATACGCAAGGTGGCCTCATACTGTAAAATAACCAGTCAGCATCTGAGTATCTTTTGAATGGCTCTCAAGATAAACCTTTATTGACACATAGAGATTTCTGGACTCTATAAAAGGGTCTTAATGTATTTTTTTTTTTTTTTTAAAGAGACAGTTTCACTTTGTCACCCAGGCTGGAGTGCAGTGGTACAATCATAGCTCTCTGTAACCTTAAACAAACTTAAACTCCTTGGCTCCAGGGGATCCGCCCACCTCAGTCTTCTGAGTACGTAGGACTATAGGTGCACAACACCACCCTGATTTTTTAAATTTAATTTTCCTTGAGATAGGATCTCACTCTACATTTCCCAGCCTGGTCTCAAACTTTCAGCCTCCAGTGAACCTCCTACTTTGGCCTCCCAATGTGCTGGGATTATAGGCATGAGTCACTGCACCCAGCCCTAACGTACTTTTTGCTGCAGGAAAATTTATAGAAATATTGCTTATCAAAATTACAGTGCAGTACTTGTCCAGATAACACATACAGCTATAGCTAAAAGACTTCGCAAGAAGTCAGACATTACCTAGAACTGAATCTGGCACATGTCAGCAGCTCCCTATAGTTACACAATTCCAAACATTTTTAAGTATGCATTAAACGTGCTGCACTTTAAATTTTATATATACAAATATATGTGTATATATATATCACATTTGTTCAAAAAGCTATAAATATGTCAAAGATTTGACTTACAATGATGAATAGAGTCTTACAGTCAAGAAAATAAGTATTTATGAAGATCAATGAAAGCACTAAAGTGAGGAAGCCTTACAGATAGTATTGACCAAAACAGGGTCTGGAGAAATAGTTCAAAACTGGATAGAAATTATAAAAATTGTAGAAGTGGGATTCCATGGAACTTTTGTAATTTATTGACAAAATTACCTGCGTGATCCACAGGGTAGCTTGACTTTTAATAAAAAAACCTGTCTAGGTAAGAAGTGTGAGCCATTGAAAACAGAGGAAAGAGGCTGTTCCTGTGGCCTCAGACACTAGGCAACCTCTCAGAAGGGCCGATCTGGAAATTGAATTATGTAGTTACATCTATATGGGAAATTTCAAGCAAGGAAAAAAATATCCCATACTTTTCTTTATTTTCCTAGGCTGTCTGCATTGAAAATTCATGCATGGAGAGAGGGAGTAAGCAAGGGAGAAATGGTGCTATTCACATATTCCGCGAGATCATCAAGCCAGCAGAGAAATCCCTCCATGAAAAGTTAAAACAAGATAAGCGCTTTAGGTAAGCCTATTAGTGGCACCTCCACAAAGAATGAGAGCTATTGGCATATTTTTTTTCATAGGCAGTATCCCAAAAGGCATTCAGTCTCCTATATGGTTGAAAATGGAATTTAGAATAAAATGTTCATACAAGTGTTTTCAAAATTGATGTATGTTTCCACTGATACTTTCTGGTACACCATAACATGATTTCGTGTGTGGAAAACAAATCTAACAGACGAAACTACTCCTTGATATTTTTCTTATAGTTTTTAGAAATTGATGGTATATATACCAAGTATTTTGTGAAGTATTAAATGGCACAAATGCTTCTTTTTGTTATGTGTGAACTTGTCAATTTTATAGGATGAAATCAGATGAAAAAATTTAAAAATTATATTGTATATTTCAATCATTTTTCATGATAAAACTTTTAACAGGTGAATTGTATTTGAAACATGTGAAAATGTATGAGCAGTTCTCTCATGCTTTCCACAATAGATGGATTCATTTCTATTACATGCACTGTAGATGAACTTGCCTAAATCGAAATCTGACAAAATACATATACATTCTCCCCACTTAGCACCTTCCTCAGCCTACTGGAAGCTGCAGACTTGAAAGAGCTCCTGACACAACCTGGAGACTGGACGTTATTTGTGCCAACCAATGATGCTTTTAAGGGAATGACTAGTGAAGAAAAAGAAATTCTGATACGTAAGTAGAAGTGAATTCCAGATGTTTTCCCTTTCATTTCAGGATCTCCCTTACTTCTCAAGCTTTCCTGTCCAGATGTCTGTCTTAAAAACGCCCCCTTCTCTGGTATTCATGGCTAGCTTTAGTTTCCATTTATTTCCTCCACTTGCGATGTGTGGAGGGTCACTCAGTAATGTTTTTAAACTGCTTACTGTTGGGCTAAATGTTCACTTATGTGGTTTCTATTAAAGACCATATAAATAGGGGACAAAGAAGAAAACAGTTATAATTTACAAAATAATTAGATGTTTTTCTCCCAGTAAGTTGGGTTCTATTTTGATTAGGCTAATTGAAGTGACTGTGTGTTTTGACACAGCATTGATATCTACTTGAGAAAATAATGACATTATGAGAAAGTAAAATATGGAAAAAGATAAAGACAAATAAATGTTTTGTATCTTAGTCCTTGTCTATCAAAAAGTCACATTATTCAATAAAAGTATACATATATTTTCCCCTAGGGGACAAAAATGCTCTTCAAAACATCATTCTTTATCACCTGACACCAGGAGTTTTCATTGGAAAAGGATTTGAACCTGGCGTTACTAACATTTTAAAGACCACACAAGGAAGCAAAATCTTTCTGAAAGAAGTAAGTTGTCTAGAATGAATTTATGATAGTGTTCATCCATCATTAAGTCATCTAAATATTCATCCTTAATTAAATTTCCTCATTGAAATTGCCTATTTTGACAGGTAAATGATACACTTTTGGTGAATGAACTGAAATCAAAAGAATCTGACATCATGACAACAAATGGTGTAATTCATGTTGTAGATAAACTCCTCTATCCAGCAGGTTTGTAATTATTGAACTCATTGATGGACCAGTCTTTTAATATGAACCTAGATTTTTATTTTATGCTTTTACCAATATTCGTTTAATATTCCTCTTCATAGACGCACCTGTTGGAAATGATCAACTGCTGGAAATACTTAATAAATTAATCAAATACATCCAAATTAAGGTACTAAAAGTTACTTGATTTATTTCTAATGTGTAGAACACATATTACAGGTTTAACATAACAGGCTAGAAATGTATGCATTAGTAAGTAAATATATACTGGTCTTGGATTGCTCTTTGTTGTTTATGTAACACAGGACCACCTGTAAAGAAATGACATCATTTCTTCGTGGTTTTGTTCAACAAATATCTATCAAAAGCTACTCAGGACCAAGTATTGTATAAAGTGTTATGAAAAGTATGTATTTAGGGCCAGGCGCCTCACGCCTATAATCCAAGCACTTTGGGAGGCCGAGATGGGCGGTTCATGAGGTCAGGAGATTGAGACCATCCTAGCTAACACGGTGAAACCCCGTCTCTACTAAAAATACAAAAAAATTAGCCGGGTGTGGTGGCGGACGCCTTGTAATCCCAGCTACTCGAAAGGCTGAGGCAGAAGAATGGCGTGAACCCGAGAGGCGGAGCTTGCAGTGAGCCAAGATAGCGCCACTGCACTCCAGCCTGTGTGACTGAGCAAGACTCTGTCTCAAAAGAAAAAAAAAAAAATATGTATTTAAATTGGACATGGTCTTTATTCAAAAAGTTTACAGTCCAATTTAGAAAAATAAGATGATGCATAAATAACTAAAATATTTGTATCATTCAATATTTTCACTGCAGAATATAAAAAGGAAAGAACATTCATGTATAAAAAATTGTCACTAATCACAGATTAAAGGCAACGGAATATTTTTCTTTGTCAATGTAGGGTAAAACTAGCAGAAAACAAAGTAGTGTTTAATAAATATATTTAACTTTGGATAAATTATTCTATGATTTTTAAATCTGTGTAATGAATCCAATGATTTTTATGCCCTCTGACCTGATAGCATTGAATTGGAAGATGATTTATAAGAGGACTTCACTTCTATTAAATGTAATAATAGCTTCACTATTTTTACTTTAGTAAGAATTAAAATGGTGCCATGGTTTTGTTAACACAACTATCGCAGTTCATGCTAATAAATATAAACATTTATTTTCAGTTTGTTCGTGGCAGCACCTTCAAAGAAATCCCCGTGACTGTCTATAGTAAGTATATTGGCCACATGGGTTGCAAGGTATGAAAAAAGAAAATACATTTCTTTGTATTTACAGAGATTATTGATAATCTGGTATTTAGAATTCCAAACTACGGCCAATCTCATTTCACTTGAAAAAAGGCTTGTGGTCTCAGATAACCTTCAACTCCAGTGAACTTCTTCCCTACTCATTGGAAAAACAGGAATGATATGACATGAGAAAGATGGCAAAATATAATACTAACGTGGCAAAGAGCCAGGGAAAAAATATATATATATAAAGGGAAGAGATGGTGAAAAGACCCTCTAGACGTATCTGAAAATTCAGATGTGTGGATGCAGAAATGACCTTAACAAAGACTTGTTGTTTATGCCACCAAGCCCCAGGCTATCTAAGGGGAGGCTGAGAAGCACTTGTTGAAGAATACCAACGTTTCTGAAGTGCCAGTTCAAACTCTCCCATCCAAAACTCGACAGAGAACAAAAAGAATCTGCCACGTGACAAATATAAAATTTCCAAATTCCAGGGTTCTTTGATCTCTGACACTACCAGATTATCAAAATTAAACCTCTACTACTTAACAATGGTAAAGGGTACTTCATTCCCATAAGTGTATCTAGTAGGGTATCTTTTCCATCATGGCTTTTATCTTTTATCTCTTTCTTTCACTGTAGCTTTCAAGCAGAAATCCTTTTCATTTTGTTTTGGCTCTGTAATTAAACACTCAACATGTATCAGTAGCTAAAACATTACTTCAGTCCCCACATTTATTCTGGCTAGAAAATCATTCCATTTTATACCATGAGCACCCAGTCATTTAATTAAGAAAATTTCTCTTAAGGTTTTTACTAGATATGGAAAAGGAGTAAAGCCAACGTAAGGAGCAAAACAAAATGTCTGCTGCTCTTGTTGATTCAATTATGTAATAATAACATGCAATTCCAGGATCAAGCCAGCTCAGCACTGTATTAAAGATTTAATGGAATAGTTATGATTCATCATGGGAATACAATCTTGTAAAAAATATGTTTTCTGAAACTTAAGCAATCCTTATGGGCTCTATTCATCAGACATGTTATGTCATCTTTCTTCATCAAGGGTATAAATATACACACACACACACAATTTCCACTACATTTCTTTAGCTTTCCTTCTTTACCCACGTTAGTCTCACTACTTTCTATATATGTGAATCCTGTATCTTGATTTCAATGAGCAAAAACATTATAATTATTTTCTCCTACTAAATTGCATCCTCACTCACAGAGAATAAGCCACATTTTATCAAGATACACAAGTTCAATGGTCCTTCCTTACCTACCCAGAGGCCTTGAAACAGCTCTAACATTTACATTCCAATGTCAGATGTTTCTTTTACTTCTCCTTAGATGGCATGCTGTTATTAAGAAGTACTTTTAAAGAGAAGATAAATTAAACCAAATTTTCTATTTTTATATTTCATTGTTGACTTGTTTCTAAAATGCCTTTAACTTTTTGCTGCATATTATCCTCATCCCCCAAATAATATCCATTTTAAAGTGTATAGTTGAGGGGAAGGAAGCTGTGTTGGTATAAGTTGTCAAATATGAAACATTTGACCTGGAGAGGGCTAAAATCAGTATTTAATCCTCAGAACTTCACCTGTCAAAACTATTTAAGTCTGCAGAAAATCAAGATTGAAATGAAAACTACCAACCAACTGAACATTCAAAACATCAAATTCCTTAACATGATGTAAAAAATGTAAGCTAAAAGTAATTAATCCATTCTGATAGTAGCAATAGAGACCCCTGTATATTCGACCTTCATGGAAACTTTCTTCTGTGGCAAGACCACCTCTGAAACCAATACTTGAACACACAGATTTGTTATATTTTAGAGCTTCACAATTTGAGATCTTAAAATACAAAACTTAATAAGGCTGAAACACAGTCTCTATGAAGGTTAAGAACCCTCATTAATTCAAAACGCTGACACAGCTAAACATCTTACAGCATGAGGTGAGAACTGCAGAAACCGAAGCTGTGCTAGCATCTCACCTCTGCTGATTTGATGCGATTTGGGTGCACAGTTAGCTTCAGTGTGGCCCGTTATCTAATAGAACCACCTTTCAAGGCTTTTCATTAGAAATGACAAAAAGCCAGTAGCTCTGGCTTTGTGGCTTTGGAGGCACATTTCCAGTTAATCAGTACAACCAAAGTCAACCAAATAGTTGAACGGTATTTAATTTACTTTTATTATAGATCCAGGGGGTACACATGTAGGTTTGTTAGATAGCTACAGAGTAATGCTGGGGTTTGGGCTTCTAGTGAACCCATCACCCTAACAGCAAACATAGTACCTAGTTCAAAGACTATTATCTTACTTAGGTAGATGACACACATTTAAAATATATACCTTTAAATTAAAAAAAAAAAAAAAAGAATAGTGATAACAAAGCTGAAAATTAAAGACATTTTAGCCTGTAACTTAAATACTGATCATATCACGTTTGTTGAACAGAGCTCATGTCTGACTGGCTGAAATGTATTCTTACTTTTAAGTATTCTGAACTGCGTTTCATTTTTCCCTTTCTATGTCACTGTTACCAGATGCATGACAAACAGTTTAAAAGGCTTTTTCTTTCATTTTTTCTTTTAATTGAGAAAGAATCCAGCAATGCAATTTAAGATATTATGAATTGCATGACATTAATCATATTTGTCTTCTGTCGCAATGCAGCCAGTATTTTCAAGAAGTACAAAAGAAGGTAAAGCGCTTTAGTGGTACAATTAAAAATTACAGATTTCTAGATATAATTCCTCACTTTGGGAGTATATATTTCACTGGATCAAATTCAAGTAACTAGACTTCAGAGTTCAACACCCGGACATCAGAAGATATTATATTATGTACCATGAATATTTCCTGTATCTGACTGCCTGAACATATTACCGCATACTGTACCTTAGTATCCTACAGAGATAAAAAAGGAAAAACAAAAAACCTTTCTTCAGGTTTTTATATAAATATCTTTCATGTTCCACTTTCTATACTTTCAGCAACTAAAATTATAACCAAAGTTGTGGAACCAAAAATTAAAGTGATTGAAGGCAGTCTTCAGCCTATTATCAAAACTGAAGGTAAAAATAATGTTGTACATGGTTCCTTTTATTGTAAAAACATCCATAAAAATACTGATTTCTATGAATGTATCTACATTCTTTTAAAAACTAACATGTTATATAACCAATATTGTACCAATGGCATGCTCATGTAATTGTAGAATGCGGAGTGCAAATTATTTAGCAAAGTAGATGATGCATTCCTAATACTTTCAGTACATTTGCTTGTACTTGATTTAATTTGAATCTAATTGGCATTGCATTAACTTAGTACACAGATACTTGGTAAACAAATCCATCATGAGTTTTTTGGTTTTTTTTTTTTTTTTTACTTTAGTCAGACTCCTTTAGGCTTTATACTCTATGTTGCTTTGTTTCAAATCTCCCACATGTTCTTTTTTATAACAAGAAGCTCTTCCAAAAAAAAAAGAAAAGAAAAAAAAAAAAAGGTGACACAGGCATTTTTCATTCTGTAACCTAACATAGCATAGAAGCTATGTTTAATGAAAGCTTTTAAAATTACAACCACACGAGGTATTTTTCAATCAGACCATCAGAACTATAAAACAAAAATAGTTTATGCAGTGATTTTTAAAACACTTAATTCTAGTCCTGAACATATTCTTACATACAGATGTATACATTATATGAGATATATAAATACATACACACACACATTCTCTCCTGATGTTTCAGACTAGAACATTAAATAAGCAGTTACTTTTCTCTCCTACTACGTGTGTTAGCCAACTTCAACACCTTTGATGTTACTTTCATTTCATGTATTTTAATTATGTCCAAGGATCACAACTTAATTTTTTTAAATTTCCATGTATAAGCATCTTAATGTAGCAACTTACCCAGAGAAAAGAACTAGTTATCTTCTTTGTGCTATAAGAAAGCTAGAAATAGTCTTCCAAAAGGAGAACAGATTATATCTTTCATTGAATCTTCAGAAAACTATAATTGTAATTATGTTTGTTTGTGCTATTTCTTTTGGTGGTTTGAGAAGGTAACCAATTGAATACTTTATATTTTTAAAGTAAGCCATTAATTTAAATTTATACATTGAAAACACATAGGTAAAAACTTATTTCCTAGCTAATTAGTTATCTATGTTAGTATTCATTCTTGAGACTTAAAATTGAGTTATTCCTTGAAATCTATCCTTGTTTTTAAAATAGTATAATTATAATTATATAATTGACCTCCTATAGTGGTGAAGAGAATCTGGTATTTTAAAAAGAAATTAAATCAGAAACTTTTGTTGAAAAAATGTTTCATTACAATGATCAAGAAACATGACACAATGATCTTTGATAAGGCAATTGATTTTAAAATCTAATCTTGTCCTGTTTTTAAAAATCAGATTCCCTGAAATTTTGCACTATAATTGTGCACAGCTTCTTTACCTGAAATTATTTACATATACCATTTGTTCTTATTTTCAAAGATTCTTCTCCTTTGAAGCTTCTTTATTCAGCTCATTTATCTCCTCAATCTTTTTCAGTAGGATTCTATCCTACTAATCTTTATTCAGTTAAGATCCCACTGGAGTGTCATCTCTACATGGCTTCTTATAAAGGGAACATGGATGAAAAATGGAGTTGTGTCACCTACTCATTAATAACTTGAGTTCAGAAATTACACTCCTGTGTAGCATAATGAAGGAAACAAATATTTATCTTAGTAATTTACAATGGTCCAGCTTCCAAGATTGCTATTGGCATTTCCTTCTTACTGTTTGAACAATTATAGATATATTGATGACTTTTAAATTCTTATGAAATAAACTCCAGGACACAATTTTAAAGTGCCTCTTATAAAAGATGTATAGCAGCATTTTGGAATTAAGGATAAATCAGCTAAAATTCAATTCAACAAATACTTAGTGAGCAGCTATTGTGCTGGGTACTTTCCAAGGTGTTGGGAGTGAACAGGAAAACAATTTTGAGAAAATCTCTTCTTTCATAGAGCTTAACTATAAAGGATGTCTCCAAAATCTCATTTTTGGTTCTTAAATTCCTTAGGCATCCTTTCTTTTGACGTTACCACACCTTAAAAACGTGGCTTTATGTTTTGTGCTCAATATCCCTTGGCCTTATATGTCAAATATTATGGCATGAAATACGGTTTCAAAAAACTTTACTTTTATTTTCATTATTTTAGGTTGTTCTAGACTGGTTTAGTTTTGGTAATCATGTACATTGACAATTTCTGAACAAGCAAAAAAAAAAATGCTCTCAAAGATAAGCAAGCAAGTTTCATTCCACTATTGAAGGTTATTACAGTATGAGTTAAATGTACTGAACTTATTTTTCTTACTCCTCTGTGAAACAGTCTTAATTAACTAATGTAGTAAGCAGCTTTCTAACCTTCAAAATGATTTTCTGTGGTAGCAAAATCATTTTGCAAGTCAAATGCAGCACTAGTTTAAACTTTTGCATTTGAAGGACTGTTTAACTATTAATTGGTTAATTTTTTTATCATTCCCATATAGAAGGTAAGTACTCAAATTCTTTCCCTCATAAAACCTGACATTCAGCATCTTGAAGGTAGGTATCCATTTGGTATTTTCTTACGTTCACTCCTATACCCACTAAATCAAAAATATAAGGTACTGAGTGATTTTAAAACTTCAATCAAAAAGTTTAATAAGGAAAAATAGACAGTATCAGTATGATAAAGTGGGATCTACACCAGTTATCAGAGAAACACAAATGCGTACATACTGCATGATTTGCAAAGTGTAGCCACATATAATATTTTGCATAATCATACTTTATAACTACCAATAAACAGATGGATTTATCCATCTGTTTAAAAGCTAAAGCAGATGAAAGTAATTTTAGTAGCACACCAACAGACTACACTTTTTGTTCTCGTAACTGTTGTCTACTTTGAAGACAGTGGGAAATATTTAAAACTGATTTCATAGAGCCTGAAACCCACTTTGACATTTGAGTTGTGTAACACCGAATGTTGAAATAAATGTCCTATTCCGGTAAATTTAAAGGACTGTTTTAACATGATAATTTGTCTCCTAAAATAATGTCCCAGGACCCACAATAACAAAAGTCAAAATTGAAGGTGAACCTGAATTCAGACTGATTAAGGAAGGTGAAACAATAACTGAAGTGATCCATGGAGGTGCGTTCCATATGTTACCTGGTGCCGACTACCTTCGCTGTGATTATTTTGGAATAGTGTTGGTTTAGAAACATTGAACATCTGATATTTTCTCTTTGTTCTTATTTTATAAAAATTGTGGGAATTATTTTCTCAGCTATGAGTTCTTATTAGCTGGTCAGAAATAAAACATAGTTAGCTTTTAATGGATCTAATTGGAATTAATTTATCAATTAAATCACCAGGCCCAACAAAATGTGATTTTTGTATATACAAGTGAGGATTTTGGCATAAAATTGTAACACTAGTGTCAGTATAAAAGGAAACATTAGAAACAGTAGGAAAAAATGACCATTGTTTAAATCTGTCTAATAAGCCACTCCACTGCTAGGATTTATGGTAGGGCTCCCATGCCAATGATATAGAACTCCCTGGATTCTCACTCTAGCATTCATTCCACATCCAGAAAACAAGTATGACATGGAGAGTTAGCATGTCAAATGGCCCTCTCTCTTAAGCAAGGTTCAGGACATTGCTATTACCTTTTAGATCCCTATTGATGTGATTTTTTTGGGGATATGTCCTAAAAATATTTATGATTGCATCTTAAATGGTAATATTTGTAGAAATAGTTAATTGTTATAATATGTAGCTTATGGATGTATAATCACTATATGAGGGTAAATCAAATGCATTTGTATTCCCCTGCTTTTAGAGCCAATTATTAAAAAATACACCAAAATCATTGATGGAGTGCCTGTGGAAATAACTGAAAAAGAGACACGAGAAGAACGAATCATTACAGGTAGACATTAATTCCATACATGGATCTATGCCTAGATTATAAAGATCAAAGTATGGTTAATCCCGCAAAACAAGAATCATTACAGAAGCAAAGTCATTTTCATGGTGATTACCAAAGTTACTTCATATTTTGGCAGATATAATATTATTCTAAATATGTAATCCATGTTTTACTCTCCATTGAAAATTTGTAGACAAATCTAAAAGCATTTGTTTTTATTACATGTGTGCATACATACATTTAATATAATATGCCATTGATATACCATTTTCACTTTACTGTTTATTAATGAGTTAGAGGACCCAAGAAGAAAAGCAATTTCCTCATTTGAGCTTCCATTAATCTTAAGGTCTGTACGTCTACATGCCAAAATAGAATCAAGTTTATACAAAGCAATTGATCAATAATTTTAGTAAACCTCGTATCAGACTTCCAAACTAGTGTCCAGTTGGCCTAAATTAGCCTAAAATTAGCCTAAAATTCTTAATTCAGCTATTAAGTATTTGTTTAAACAATTAGTGAGCAAGTATGGCTCGTGCCACCTATTTATGGAAATAAAGTTTTATTGGAACACAGTCTTGCCCATCCACTTATATAATACCTAAGGCTGTTTTCACACTGAAGTATCAGATTTGAACAATTGCGACACCGACTACTTGGCCCACAAGTGGAAAACACTTACTCTGTCACTTCTCAGAAGAAGTTTGCCTACTTCTGTTTTAGACCTTTTTCACTGTCTTTCTCATAGGTCCTGAAATAAAATACACTAGGATTTCTACTGGAGGTGGAGAAACAGAAGAAACACTGAAGAAATTGTTCCAAGAAGGTCAGCATTTCTAGAAAAACAAGAATGTGACTTTACCTAAGCTATCCATATACAAGTCTAAAATAATCTGTGAGGCATTCTACATGTTTTCTACTCTATCTCATTCTATTGTTCATTTCCAAACCAACAAGAAAAAAAGCACAAGAATAAGGAATTTAGCATAAATGGCAGACTTTTTTTATACAGTATTTTGTTCTACAACTTTGTAAGAATATTGGCATGTCAGAAAACAGCACTAAAAGCTGTGAAAGAACCAAGTGTTGGACTGGAATCATTATTGGGCAGATGCCATTATTTATGACAAAGTCTGCTGTCTTTATTTTGTTATATAAACCAATTTCTGCTATAAACATGTATCCTCTCAGAGGTCACCAAGGTCACCAAATTCATTGAAGGTGGTGATGGTCATTTATTTGAAGATGAAGAAATTAAAAGACTGCTTCAGGGAGGTTAGTAAAAGGACAACTAACCCCCTTAACAGGTTGTAGTGACTGAGTTCAACTTTTTAAAGACTGAGCAAGCAGATTTTTTCTTTTAATTAGGTTAAAAAAAAAAAGACAACATCTGCTGTTGTCTTAATAGATGGATTGGTTCAATGGTAGTTAATAGTTGCAAAGAAATGATTATTAGTTTAAACAGTCTTTAAAAAGTTCTATGGGATAAAGCTTGGGGAGCAATGAATATTTTTTTGCTTTCAGATAATTTTAAGGACCTTTTAAGTAGGTGAAAGGGAAATAATTGTTAAATTGCTAGTTGTTAAACAAGCCCAAATTTGATATACGTTTTACATTTAAAAAATTATATTCACTGCCCCCATAAGAGCAATCAAGGCATGTCTTTAAGTTGTATGCATAGATATAGCCAGAAACAGTGCATTTAGTAACATTCTTTTCCGAAACTACATTCTTGGGAATGAGTATCTTTTTCTTCTAACAGTTTGAGTGATAATCTATACCTGCAGATACAAATTATTTTGCATATAAAATTAATCTTAATCTTTTATGGAATGTTGTCTATGGCATTAATGGACCTTAAGAACAAAGAAAAGAATTCAAAATCTTAGATGAACCCTACATAGTAATTACTCAAAGATGCTTTAAGTGTTTATATAGATACATAATTTGTATCATTGGCATTTGAATAAGTAAATTTCTACTTCATTTTTTAACAAGTATTAAGCTGAAAAATTTTTGTGAAACATGTATTTAAATTCTTTAGAAAAACCAAAGAGGCACTTTGAAATATACTATTGAGAAACATAACAACACAGTCCAGATGACTTTTCAGTTTATAATTTTTAAAACTGTATCACTATGTCCAAAAAAATGTAAATTATCTTGGGACTTTCTGTATTTTTAGCAATTGTTTCTATATTCTGTAGTTTAACATAAAATCAGTATTTAGAAACTTGTGACAGTTTAAAAAAATTTTAATTCAACCAGCGATTGAATTTTCCCTCAATAGAAACATATATGTCTGAAAAATACAAGTTTCCTCCCAGAATTCCAAGGGTACGTAGCACAACAGAGCCATAATGGAAGCAAAGATTCCTGTAGGATCTAACAATGAATTCATCTCTACCCACAAATGCTCAACTGTCTGCTAGGAAAAAAATCTAAGGATTTGAGGGAAGAGACAAACACATTATGAAGATTAAATTGAATTCTTTTTTTTTTCTTTTAGTCCTTGCCATAGTAAGCAGCTTTGTAGAATGGTTAGTGCTTTTTAGGGAATAAATTAGTAGCTGCATCAGTTTATATTGCTTTAATTCATCTAGGCTTAAATTTCAGGTAAGTATATTTTCTTCCCCTTTGATAAACCCCTGTTATTGAGGTCACTATGAAAACTCCAGCTGAATACTAAAGAATTGCTTCAGCCAAGAAAAGATATAACTGCTATAAGTACATGACATTCAATTTTTAGTTAATGACCTCCTTTCTTAGCTCTTGTCTCTGTTCATCCCAGAAGTTTATTCCTTTAGTACCCAGTGTATGATCTCTCGTTACATATCTGTAAGGCATCAGTTTTCACAGTGCTACATCAACTATTGCAGCATTGTGAAAAAACAAAAAAACATGGTAAGTTTTTATCAAACCATTTCTCCAAGGTTTTGTTTTTTGTAGGAAAGACACTCTCAGTCACTTTGTAGGAAAGACACTCAGTCACATATGCAGTAGAGTTACTTGCACCAGCATTAATTGGACCTGCTTGTTTTCTTTTTTTCTAGTTATCTAAAACCATCAGCTCATTACTGAGTCACAAGTGTCCCCCCTTGTCTAGATCCTAAAAGGCATTGATAAAAGCAGCTAGTAAAGATTACATTATGTAAGACTTTTTTTCCCCCAAGGTCTCGCCAATCGATGCATATCTGAACCATGCTCTTCATCTCAAGTTCTACCTAAAACTCAATTTTCTATCTAAACAGTTCGTATTGTATACATTGTGGTACATACATGTATTACATTTTTGTACTTTTGATAATTTGAGTGTATTTCTCAATCATTTAAGTCATGACTATTAACATGGCTAAGTGGTTCTTTGAGTACTGATGTTGTGATTTGTCACTGATATATTTTCGAGACCTTAACTGAAAAAATTTCTCATTAATGCATAAAATTTTTGTGCTTACCTTAGAACTATGCATTCTGAAATGACTCATGCAATTCAAGGAGAGTAACAGACTATGTTGAAAGGAACAACAACAAAAAGTCATTTTTGAAGATTTTTGCAAATCTGCCAATATAAGAGGTTAAGAATTGCAACCTCTATAGAGAATAGTAGATTGGGTTGTAGGTCTGCATTCAATCTGAGCCCCAACTCAATCCCAAATTAGTTGGCTCTTTTCTTGTTTCCTTTGTCTGAAAGTGAGGATAGTCATGATACCTACAGTCTAAATGAGTTAACGTATGACAAGCTCTTAGAACAACGTTCAGCACAAAGTAAGCTGTCATCAAATGTTACTGTCAGAATCATCAATTGACATTAACATGGTCAATTAAGTCATGTTTCACACTCAACTTTAAATTTCCATAGTCATAGCCATGGAAACATACAAAAAAACAAACACACAAATAAAATGTCCAAATAATTGAGCTGGGCACTTTGCATGCTTTAGAAAATATGATGTAGGGTGGTTCTTTGTGCCAAGCTATTCAGGTAATTGGCTTATCTTCCCATGTTTTGCTGATCTAAACGTGATCTAATGTAACTCTCATTCATGTTGAAGTAGTAGAGAGCTGCTAGGAGTAAACCTGTTTTCTATACATTAATCAAGCTGTTCTTTCAAAGTGACACATTGAATGTTTTTTATTCTGGAATATTATAGCAAAACCTCATTAATTGGATGGTGTCAACATTATGAAAGGAAATCTGAGTGAGCACACTTGCTTGTTTTGCAAAGAAATTAATACTTCTATGATGCAGTTTTAAGTTATACAATTACTTGCTATTTGGAATTTATTAAGTTCACTATAAGCAGTGTGACTGTTTACCAGTTGAAGGTTGGATTTGTCTCTTCTTGACAATTTTTTAGAAGCCATTATTTTGTTACCAAATAAACCTGAATACTTATATTTACATCTATTTGAGAATATTTCATAATTCAGACTTGGCTGTTTTACACAGACTTCTCCCTATTACCCAACATAGTGAGATTTTTCTATAGCTCTATATTTTCCTCTAGTATTAATGTGGTATTATAAATGATTATAAGCCTTATATTCCGGGGAAAAAGACATGGGAAAATGTGCTAAGTAGACAGGAACAGAATATGTAAGTTTAATGTTATTTTTTAAAAATTTGCTTGGTATCATATAACCAAAACTATTCATGGTGATTGTTTCATTGCTTACTTTTTATGATTTCAGAGAATTGAAAACAAATAGAAAAAATTGGACTTCATGCTAAGTATAGATGATATATATAAAAGAAGTCAAAATTTGGAGAAAAAATTTTAAAAGATAAGTAGAAAAATGAAGTAACTGTAGAAACCATATTCACTCTTTGATCCCAAATGCCCAAAAACTAAGTGAAAATGTGAATTTAGGCCTACCAGGTCATCTTGTCAAAAAACTAAAAGAAAAACAGGAGAATTGAGAAATATGTTACAACTATAACACAAAACAGCAGTTTTGGAACACTTGCAGTTCTTAAATATAAAAGCTTTTATTAGTGATTTTTCAAAAAGGATTTCATAGGATTGACACTAAATCAGGTTGGGGGGTGGAAAAGGTTAATGGTATATTCTTCCTGAATTGATTATATTTCTAGAATCATTAGGTCAATGCTACTTTGTTGTCCTCATGTACAATAAAGGAATCACCAGTTGATTTAATTTTACAAAGGCATACATTACAAATAGGTATGACTGCAAAAATAGGTGGCTAACTCTGGGAAGATACTTGTGTTAAACTTTATGTGACATTTAGTAACCCTTCATCATAAGGCAATGTTTTTTACAAAAAAGTTGAAAAAATCATGGAAGTCATTTACTCTGCAAAAATGGCACATTATGTGGGGCTCCAAAATCCATAATAAAACAATGTGTTTGGCAACTAAAACATTCATTATGATTTATGGAAAACCCTGTCTACTTGTCCTTTGTCAGAAAATGTGAAACTCTGAGGATCATAAAATTTACTACTAAAAATAATCAAGTGATACTTAGACTTTACCCTGTTCTGCTTAACTGTGGTCTCCTGTCTGATTTTAGCCATAATTGCAAAGTATTTCTAACTACAACAATTTAATTTTAGACACACCTGTGAGGAAGTTACAAGCCAACAAAAAAGTTCAAGGTAAGTGTATTGGCTATAGTAATGTGTGTATATGGCCTCTTCTGTTATATGGAGAGAAAACAATAGAAAAGTCTTTTAAAGTATTTTATTGAACCTTGCCATTGATCAGAGGGAAAAGTTAGCCAGTTTCGATGAAAAATATTTTGATATCAGAAAATAAATCTCATGTTCTATACTATCAGTAAACTTTAATAACAAATATTAAGGGAAAGGCCAACATACTAATGTAAACTGCTAGGCATATTAACCCTTGAGATAGACTCAAGTGTATCATCTCCATATATATACATATATATGTAATGTTTTATATGTACAAGTAGACATGTAATTTTGTGTATATAAAAGTCAGACATTTTTGAATAACTCAAGTGTATCATCTCCATATATATATATGTAATGTTTTATATGTACAAGGATACATGTAATTTTGTGTATATAAAAGTCAAAAAGACATTTTTGAATAACAGAGATAAATGTAGAATGCAGGTGGATTGACCTGAATCCTCAAAAATGTTATGTGAGACGATGCTACAGTTTGAGACATAAGAAATACATATATGCAAAAACCATTAATACAGCTATTTACAAAATGTTCATTTAAATGTGAAGATTATATATGTATATATCACATACATATTACAATTTATTTCATAATTACACTATGTGCACTTTCTAATTCCTCCACTTAAGTTACCTTACATTCCAATACACTGAGAGAGCAAGCATTTCCCTTGTGGAACCTAGAGTAAATTGCAAGCTTGGAATTACAAGTTTGGAATTTCTGGGTTAATTACATACTAGTAGTCAAAAGAAGACGCAAGGCTTATCAATGCACTATAGGAACATCTTACTTTAAGCCAATCCAATATATAGACCTTTGAAAGTAAAAGATGAACTGCACAGATTTTTTTAACTCAAGAATGTATCAGTAAATCTATGTAAATATCCAAATTCACACAAATTTTCTAAAGAATTAAAATTATTAAATTTCAAATTATTTTATATACTTTTGATCAAAACATTTGCTTCACCATAAGTTGATATTAGTAAAACATAATTTAAAGTTTATTACAAGAAAAAATGACTTCTGATAGAAATACAGAGAATATATTCTTAAATTTTAAAATTTCCTTACATTTACCGTCTATACATTCTCCTTTCTTTCTAATTAGGATCTAGAAGACGATCAAGGGAAGGTCGTTCTCAGTGAAAATCCAAAAACCAGACAAAAATGTTTATACAACCCTAAATCAATAACCTGTCCTTAGAAAGTTGTGAGAGCCAAGCTGACTTCAGGAACTGAAGCATCAGCACAAAGAAGCAAACATCAAATAATTCTGAACACAAATTTAGTATTTTTGGAATGAGAAACATGAGAGAAATTGTGGAGTTAGCCTCCTGTGGTAAAGGAATATGAAGAAAATATAACACCTTACATGCTTTTTCAACTTAACATTAAAAGTTCTTGCTGACTTTGGAACCCATCAGAGAAAAATGCTTGTCACCAGATTCATTACAATTCAAATCGAAGAGTTGTGAACTGTTATCCCATTGAAAAGACCGAGCCTTGTATGTATGTTATGGATACATAAAATGTATGCAAGCAGTTACCTCTCCATGGGAAGCTAAGTTATAAGGATAGGTGCTTGGTGTACAACAAAACTTTTTACATCAAAAAGGCTTTGCACATTTCTATATGAGTGGTTTTACTGGTAAATTATGTTATTTTTTACAACTAATTTTGTACTCTCAGAATGTTTGTCATGCTTCTTGCAATGTATGTTTTTTAATCTCAAACGTTTCAATAAAACCATTTTTCAGGTATAAAGAATTACTTCAAATTGAGTAATTCGGAAAAACTCAAGATTTAAGTTAAAAAGTGGTTTGGACTTGGGAACAGGACTTTATACGTCTTTTACTGTAACAAGTACTCATTAAAGTAAAGTAAATGAAATCAGTGTTTGAGTTTTTAAGTTCAGGGGTGTGCAGGCATGTGCAGGGCGTGCAGGTTTGTTACATAGGTGAACGTGTGTCATGGGGTTTTTGTATAGATTAAGTTATATAAAGAATCATTACACATGTGGGCAGTGGCTCATGCCTGTAATCCCAGCACTTTGGGAGGCCAAGGAGGGTGGATCATGAGGTCAGGAGATCGAGACCAGCATGGCTAACATGGTGAAACCCCGGCTCTACTAAAAATACAGAAACTTAGCTGGCTGTGGTGGCAGGTGCCTGTGGTCCCAGCTACTTGGGAGGCTGAAGCAGGAGAATAACATGAACCCAGGAGGTGGAGGCTGCAGTCAGCCGAGATCATGCCACTGCAGTCCAGCCTGGGCAACAGAGCCAGACACTGTCAAAATAAGTAAATAAATCATTAGAGAATGAATCAATTGTTAAACATCAGCTGAAAATTAATATAACCCTATGACTGTGCTAAGCCGTGAGGATTGAAAAGATGAATCAGGCACACTTACTGTCCTCAAACGATAAGGAGACACGTAACCAATTATCCTCAATACACCATGGGCTATGCTAGTATCAAACAGCATGGCACAAGCATGGATGCATCAATTCATTATTCCTGGGTTAGGCATGGGGGAGCCACAAAGATGTCCTTAACTTATTTGATGTAACAGAGTCCATTGCATGGCAAAGAAGAAATTTGTTTCTTGTGAATGATGAAAAGATTGACTTGATCAACTCAGACCTCAGCAAGTGTCATTCTAACTTAGACTGATTGACATAAGAGCCTTCTGGAAACAGAATCCATACTGATGAGAAACTGAGTGGTGAGGGTGAAACAATTATACCATGCATTATAGGGCAGTCATTGGGAGACTGTAAAACGTAGGAAGGCCAGACTGAAGATATAAGGCTTAGCCATAAATGCCCACCTCAGATCAGAGAAAATTGGGCTCAGCACAAAGGACCTAGAAAGGGGCTTGGGTAACTGAAAGATTGTTTGATTAGTGATTAGGGTGACGAAGTGAGGTATAAAGACTGAGTGTCATTGACTAAAGTGCCAGATAGCTTTGGTTTTCAAGAATGCCTTCTCATCTGGGAGAGTAGAGAGATTTATTTCTACCATTTAGAGACCTGCCAATTAGAGCAGAGAGATTTATTTCTAGCATTTAGAAAATACCCTACTAACTCTGTGCAAATGGAGAGAATCTCAGGTGGAAAGGGTGTGGCTATGATCTTCCCAAGATGATTCAGAAGAGATGGTTACATAAGGTGGTACTGGTAGAATAGACTAAAATGTCAGTATTGATGGCTACTCCAAACAATTACCATGTGGTTAGGATGCCAGAGAAGATTATCAGTTACTTGCACAGAAGGGGCAATAAATAGGTCCACTCATTTAGCCACCTTCAAGATTTTTGTTTGAAAATAAGCTAAATGCTCCAAGATTGGGCTTTGAATATGGTAATTCAGGACAACAAGACTGATGTTGAGATCTTTTTAGACTGCTGACTCAGGCAGTGGAATTTGTTTTTTTTTTTTTTTTTTTTCTATAGAAGAAAAAGTGCTCTGCTTTTTACCACAGAAGAAAACTCAGCAATGGCTCAAGCGTACACATAAATCCAGCCTTTCTGGTGAAAGACAGTCTTTTGAGTGACACATGTAATATGTTTACAAATAAAATCTAAAGAGAAAATTATTAAGAATTAAATAGTAATATAAATCAAAAGAAGATTGAAAGTATAACAATTTAAAAACCCTAAAATCAAGACTAAAAAATAACCACTAAATAATTCTATTCAGACACTTTCTAAAAGTTGAAGAGGCATTGTAGTATGTGATTTTTCATACAATAATTAATCTTTCAACAATTCTGAAGATTATCTCCAGTTTTGTGTGAAAAAAATGAGGAACAATTTACATAACTTTTCTTTCTTCTTTTGCCTTGTACTGAAATGACATTGATCAACTTACCACATCCCATTACCCAACAAGTACAAACTTGGGCATAGCAAACAAGTTGTCTGCAATAGTGATGACTCTTACCCGATTTTTGACTCATTCTTTTTTCTGTTTAAGTGGCATATTAACTTTTGGTTTGGGCACACTGAACTTAGACTTGTGGTCTTAGCAGAAATCTCTATAAAGCATTGTTTCTCAAGATTAGGGCTATGACATTCTGCATCAGAATCGACTAAGAGGGCTTATTTTATAAGAAAGATTTCTGGGTCCATCCAAGACTTAGAAAAGAATCTTTTGGTCAAAATTCCCTGTGGCAGACCACCACAGTTACTACTTGAGACCATCACTACAATCAGTTACTACTGTTACTACTTAAGACCATTCATTATGACAGTTACTACCGTTACTGCTTGAGACCATCATTACGAGACTGAAGGAAGGGACAAAGGTAGAAAGTGAAAACTTAAGACAAAAGTAACTATTTTAAAGGAAGTGGCCAGGGGAAGAAGAGGGCTCCCTGCTTCTAGTAAACAAGGGCAGCTGCAGCCCCTGAGCTTCCACAGCTCTTTGTATTTATTGAGTAGAATGAGCAGGGAGAGAGGAGGTAATGACCGGTCAGCTGCTCAATTGATCACAGGTTCATATAATTACTAACGGGCTTCAGATGTGCTTAATCATGAGGAACGCTGCACTTGGGGCATAACTGTTGGGTGGTAGATGCAGTTTTGTCAGTTTGCCAATACTCTGCATTTATGAGAACAGTCTGCTGTTTACTCCTATAGCCTCCAGTGGTATACTGAGTTCATCATGACCCTCAATCTTTCAGCCTCCAACATTTCCCCCTTTCTTTTGAATTACTTTGAGAAAGGCAATTGCAAAATGTGCAGCCTTCAATTGCTAGTTGGTGGTTCGTTCCATCGTGGCATTCAGTTCTCACTGGGGAAACCAGGCCCATGGTTGGGATCCATGGGTCCCCTCCAGTCTTCTGTTCCCTGGTCGTACACCTCGAGGGCACCCACACGGTTTGTTCATTTTCCGTGAAAACACAAGCATACCCCTTGTCCCTATGTTAGTAAATCTATCGAAACAGAAGCAAAACGCTTTATGGCTGTAGCCGCAAGGCATGCCACTCCCGAAGCATCTGCTCTACAAGCTGCAACTCAGCCTCTGCCTCTTTGGTTAATTACCATGGGGTAAAACTTTCCACTGATAATGAGAAACAGGTTATTTCTGATTAATGGAAGCCACAGAGAAAGCAAATCGAGGCTTATCCTTCTTGTACAACAGTATAGCAAAAAAGCAATCCTTAAACCTTCAATTTGCACTCTACAGGTGGGTCCACTAGATGCTATGGATTGTGATACAAAAACCTCTCTCCTAGTTGTACTTCCAAATCCCTGACCTCCTCATTTCTCCTTACGTACAGAAAGATGCAATTTACAGGGAAAAAGCAACAGTTGCGCGATATATTCTCCTGGTTCAAAACCCAGAGATCTTGTGACATTACCACTACCTGAATTTCTCCTTCATAATCCGAATTAGCAACACCTAGGCCTGTAAGTTAAGACAGGTTTTGCCCAAAATTAATCCCAAGTATCCTGTTGACAAAGGGCCCCAAATACCAGTGTGAATCTTGGTGGGTTTGTCTCCTCCAACTAACGTAACCCGTTCTCTGACTGAGAGATCTAGTCCTGCGCTTCCAGGTGCTCCTGGGGCGAGCGAATCAATGAGCCTCTGGAAACCCACCCCTGAAACGGAGCTGTGGTCAGGACGGGGAATGCCTTCATTGTTTGAAGTGTCCAAGTCCAGGCCCCCTTCTTGTTTCCCCAATAGGAGAGTGCTGTTTTGATGAAATTTTGAGTGGCGTTGATTAGCCCAATGATTTCTTTTATTGCAATGAGAGCAAAATCCTAGCATTTTTTTCTGTTGCGAGGGGAAACTGTGTTATAAGATCCCTTCTGCCCAGAGGTCTGACAGCATTCTTTTGAAACGTCCAAGTTTTCTACACTTATAACACTTGCCCTCTTTAGGGCTTAACCCTTGGCTTCTTTTAGATCTGTCAGCTACCAAATTAGCCATTGCCTGAGTCAACACCATAGAGTGATAAAGCTCAGCTGCCACATCTTGATAAACTGTGAGAAAACCTCCCAAGTCCTCTGCACATCTCACAGGTGCCAGGACACATTTACAATCCATGAAAGCCAAAACTAAAGTTAGCCTTTCTGTAGCCACAAAAGATGGTACAGCCTCTCCTGTTGACCACTTTCAATAGGTGCTGTAAGTGGGGCAAAAAATTCTCTCAAGCCCTTAATGACAAAAAGATGGTATGTACCAAACTCAAAACAAATAACCAAATTATTCCCCATATTATCCCGATTCAAAAAATTCCCATTCTTTGTACCTCTAGGGCACTGACCTTATGCTGCTGCTGGCAGACTTGTAACTGGGTTTCTCATTCATCTGGTTGATTTCAGTTTTTTCTGTTCCAGCAGACCTTCCTAGCTCAAGTCCCCATAGGACCTTATCTGTCCCTATCTTTCCCTGTCTGTCCCTGCAAGTTACTGCTAGTCTTTGTCTCTTCTAGTCTTTTGCTAGTCTTTATCACTATCTGTCCCTGTCTCTATGTTCCCTGTTAGTTCCTTCAAGTCTCTGTTTTTCCCTACCTATCTCTATGTGTTTCTGTTTCTATCTCATCTCTATTTATGTCTATTTATTCCTATTTATCTCTACTTGTCCCTGCAGGCCTCTTCAGGTCTCTTCAGGTCTCTGTTCGTCCCTGTTTGGGTGCCACTCTTTTGGCAGACCACCATGGTTACTACTTGAGACCATCACTACGACAGCTACTACTGTTATTACTTGAGACTATCATTATCAGATTGAACAAAGGAAAGAACATAGAAATGAAACCTCAAGACAAAACTAACTATTTTAAAGGAGGAGCCAGGGAAAGAAAAAGAGAGCCACCCCCCCGCACCCCACCCCACCCCCGCTTCTAGTGAGCAAAGGCAGCGGCAGCCCCTGAGCTTCCACAGCCCTTTATATTTATTGGGTAGAATGAGCAGGGAGGAGGAGGTGATGATTGGTCAGCTACTCAATTGATCACAGGTTCATATGATTACTAACAGACTTCAGATGTGCCTAATCACAAGAAACACTGCACTTGGGATGTGACTACACTCAGCATTCCTTCTGAGCAGCAGATGCAGTTTATCAGTTCGCCAACATTCTGGATTTATGAGAACAGTTTGCTGTTTACTCATATAGCCTCCAGTGGTATACTGAGTTGATCATGACCCTCAATCTTTCGGCCCCCAACACCTCCCCTGTGATTCGTTTTTAACTTTTATTTTGGATTTGAGGGTACATGTAAAGATTGGTTATATAGGTAAACTCATGTCATGGGGCTTTGTTGTACAAATTATTTCATCACCCATGTATTGAACCTAGTACTCAGTAGATACATTTTCCATCCTCCCACTTCAAGTGGACCCCAGTGTCTGTTGTTCCCTTCTTTGTATTCATGAGTTCTCATCATTTAGCTCCCACTTATGAGTGAGAATATGTGGTATTTGATTTTCTGTTCCTGTGTTAGTTTGCCAAGGATAATAGCTTCCAGCTCCATCCATGGTCCCACAAAATACACGCTCTCATTCTGTGTTATGGCTGCATAATATTCCATGATGTATATGTACCACATTTTTTTATCCAATCTATCTTTGATAGGCATTTAGGCTTATTCCATGTCTTTGCTATAGTGAGTAGTTCTGCAATGAACATTCACTTACACATATGTGTCTTTACAATATAATGATTTTTATTCCTCTGGTTATATACTCAGTAATGAGATTGTTGGGTCAAATGGTAGTTCTGTTTTTAGTTCTTTGAGGAATCACCATACTGCTTTCCACAATGGCTGAACTAATATACACTTCTACCAACAATGTGTCAGTGTTCCCTTTTCTCCAGCATCTGTTATTGTTTGACTTTTTAATAATAGGCATTCTGACTGGTGTGAGATGGTATCTCATTGTGGTTTTGATTTGCACTTCTCTAATGATCATTGCTATTGAGCTTTTTTTAAATACTTGTTTTTCTTTTGAAAAGTAGCTGTTCACACACTTTGCCCACTTTTTTATGGGGTTGTTTGTTCTTCTCTTGTAAATTTGCTTAAGTTCCTTATAGATGCTAAATATTATACCTTTGTCAGATGCATAGTTTGCAAATATTTTCTCCCATTCTGTGGGTTGTCTGTTTACTCTGTTGATAGCTTGTTTTGCTACGTGGCTCTTAATTTTAATTAGATCACATTTGTGAATTTTTGCTTTTCCTTGCAATTGCTTTTGAGTGTCTTTGTCATGAAATCTTTGTCCATTCCTATGTCCAGGATGGTATCACTAGGTTGTCTTCCAGGGTTTTTACAGTTTGTGGGTGTTTTTTTGTTGTTGTTGCTTTTTTTTTTTTTTTTTTTGACAGAGTCTCGCTCTGTCAACCAGGCTGGAGTACAGTGGCACAATCTTGGCTCACTGCAAGCTCTGCCTCCCAGGTTCATGCCGTTCTCCTGCCCCAGCCTCCAAAGTAGCTGGGACTACAGGTGCACGCCACCACACTTGGCTAATTTTTTGTATTTTTAGTAGAGACGGGGTTTCACTGTGTTAGCCAGGATGGTCTAGACCTCCTACATTTAAGTCTTGAATCCATCTTGAGTTGATTTTTGTATATGGTATAAAAAAAAGGTCCAGCTTCAGTCTTCTGCTAGCCAGTTATCCCAGCACCACTTACTGAATAGGGAATCTTTTCCCCATTACCTGTTTTTGTCCTACAACCAACATCATACTCAATGGGCAAAAGCTGAAAGCATTTCCCTTGAGAACCAGCACAAGACAAGGATGCCTTCTCTCACCACTCCTATTCAACATAGTGTTGAGTCCTAGCCAGAGCAAACAGACAAGAGAAAGAAATAAAGGACATACAAATAGAAAGAGAGGAAGTAAAACTATCCCTGTTTGCAGAGGTAATGATTTTATATCTAGAAAACACCATAGTCTCAGTCCAAAAGCTCCTTCAGCTGATAATTTCAGCAAAGTTTCAAGATATAAAATTAACATACAAAAATCAGGAGCATTCCTATAGAGCAACAATAGCCAAGCTGAGAGCCAAATCAAGAAGGTAATCCCATTAATGACTCACAGAAAAAGAATAAATTAACTAGGAATACAGCTAACCAGAAAGGTGAAAGATCTTACCATAAGAATTATAAAACACTGCTCAAAAAAATCAGAGATGACACAAACAACATCCCATGTTCATGGGTAGAAGAAAAACACATCCCATGCTCATGGATAGAAGGAAACAATGGCTCACGCCTGTAATCCCAGCACTTTGGGAGGCGGAGACAGGCGGATCACCAGAGGTTGGGAGTTTGAGACCACCCCAACCAACATGGAGAAACCCTGTCTCTACTAAAAATACAAAATTAGGCCGGGCACGGCAGCTCATGCCTGTAATTCCAGCACTTTGGGAGACTGAGGCAGGTGGATCACAAGTTCAGGAGATCGTGCCCATCCTGGCCAACACAGTGAAACCCCATCTCTACTAAAGATATAAAAAATTAGCCAGGCGTGGTGGCAGGCGCCTGTAGTCCCAGATACTTGGGAGGCTGAGGCAAGAGAATGGCATGAACTCAGGAGGCAGAGCTTGTAGTGAGCTGAGTTCGTGCCACTGCACTCCAGCCTGGGTGACAGAGCAAGACTCTGTCTCAGAAAAAACAAAAACAAACAAACAAACAAAAAAATTAGTCAGGCGTGGTGGGGCATGCCTGTAATCCCAGCTACTCAGGAGGCTGAGCCAGGAGAATTGCTTGAACCCAGGAGGTGGAGGTTGTGGTGAGCCGAGACCATGCCATTGCACTCAAGCCTAGGTAACAGAATGAGACTCCTTTTTAAAAAAAATAAAAAAATTAAAAAAAATTTAAAAAAAGGCTTACTCCCCAAAGCAATTTACAGATTCAATACTATTTCTATTAAACTCCCAATGGCATGCTTCACTGAACTAGAAGAACAACTATTTTAAAATGTATATGAAACCAAAAGAGAGCCTGAATAGCCAAGGCCATTCCAAGTTAAAAAAAGAAAAAAAAAAAAAAAAAGCAATGCTGGGAGAACCACATTACTAACGTCAAACTATACTAGAGGAAGGCAATAACCAAAACAACATGGTACTGATACAGAGACAGGCATGTAGATCAATAGAACACAATAAAGACTCCAGAAATAAGATCATACACCTATGACCATCTGATCTTCAACAAAGTCCCTGTGATTCTTATAAACACTGAAGCTTTTGTTTTATTGTCTGCTTGAATAGCTATTTTAAAGTAAAATTACATTACAATGAATTGAAAATATTTTTATGCAATTTGATAAGTTTGGGCATACTATACACCTGTGAAAACCATCACTACACTCAGGCTTGTAAATATATTCATCATCACCAAAAGTCTGCTTATGCCCTTTTTAATTCCTACCTTCCTACCCCTTCATGCCCCAGCTCCAGCTCCAGGCAACCACATAACTACCTTCTATCACGACAAATAATTACATTTTCCAACTTCTATACAAATTGAATTACACAGTATGTATAGTTTCTTTTTGGTCTGATTCTACTTTCTCTTGAGTTAATATGTAATAGTGGAATGACTGGATCATATAAAACGTATATGACAAACATTTTTGGAAACTATCAGGTGATACTCCAAAGAAGTTCTACTATTTTGCATTCCCATCAGAAATATGTGAGAGTTCCAGTTCCTTTTACCAACACAACATGGTCAGTCTTTCTAATTTAACTATTCTAATAGGTATGTAATGGAATCTCATTCTGGTTTTAATTTGCATTTCACTAATGCATGTTTTCCATGTGCTTATTTGACATTTGTGTATCTTTAATTTGTATAAATTTATTCTACAAGTGCAATTTTGTGACATGCATAGATTGTATAGGAATCAAGTTACAGCTTTTAGGGCATTCATCACCCCAATAACACACATTGTATCCATTAACTAATTTCTCATCATCTTCCCCCCATTTTCACCCTTCCAAGTGTCCATTATCTATCATTACACTCTCCATGTCTATGTGTACAAATTATTTAGCTCCCACATGAAGGAGAACATGCAATATTTGCCTTTATGCATCTGACTTGTTTCACTTAAGCTAATGATCTTCAGTTTCATTCATGTGACTGCAAAAGATGTGATTTCATTTTTATGGAATAAATAGTATTCCATTGTGTAGAAGTATTGCCTTTTCTTTATGCAAACATCTGTGGATGGACCCTCAGTTGATTCCACATATTTGATATTGTTGATAGGGTTGCGATAAACATACAAGTGTAGGTACCTTTTTAATATATTGATTTATTTTCCTTTGGGTAGATACACCATACAGGGATGGCTGAATTCAATGATAACGTTATTTTTAGTACTTTGAGAAATTTCCATATTGTTTCCCATAGAGGGTGTAAGAATTAACATTCCAACAATAGTGTATTAGAGTCCCCTTTCCTCTGCATCTTTAGTGATCTGTTCAAATCTTTTGCCAAATATTAGTTAGATTCATTTTCTAAATTAATATTATAGAGTTTTGAGAGTTTCTTATACATAATTTGAATACAAATTTTTTATCAGATATATAGGGTGAAATGTTTTCTCCAAGCATGTGAACTTTCCTTTCATTCTCTTAACAGTATTTTCAAAAGACTGAAGTCAAATTTATCTCTTTTTTTCTTTTCATGGGTTGTGTTTTTAGAGTCATTAAAGAAATACCATATTCACTGAAAGTCACAAAAATATTCTAATACATTTTCTAAGTTTTATTAGTTTTTTTTTTTTTTTACATTAAGTGTAATGTAAAACAAAAAGTGTTCATGGTTAAAGGAATGGTTCTTTTTTTTTTTCTATAGGTTACCAATTATTCCAATTCAATTTTCTGAAAAAATGATTCTTTCTCTACTGATTTGCCTTTCCATATTTGTAAAAAGGGCCACATTTTGTGAGTCTGTTTCTATTACTTTCTTTCTATTCTTTGTTTTTGTTCAATTCATCTATTTGTGTATCTTAGTGCAAATACCACACTGACTTGATTACTGTAGGTTTGAAATAAGTCATAAAATCAAAAAGAGTAAATCCCCAATTTCACTCATCCTTTTCAAAGTTGTTTTGGCTATTTTAAGTTATTTGCATTTCCATAGAATGTTTACATCAGCTTGGCAATTTCTATTTAAAAAAATAAAAATATCCGCTGGGTTAATAATTGGGAATGTGCTGAATCTACAGATCAGTTTGGAGTTAATTGAAATCTTTATAATATTTAGTCTCCAAACCAGGAGCAAAACATATCTGTTAGTTTACTTAGGGTCTTCCTTATTTTCTCACCAATGCTTTATCATTTTAACTTCATAGGTCTTCCACATCTTTTGTCAAGTTCTCCCTAAATATTTAATATTTTTGACGGAATTACAAATGGCATTGTTTTTATTTAAATTTCTGATTATTTACTCTCTGTATTTTCATCTTGTATTCTGTAACCTTGTTAAATTCAAGGTTTAATTCTAGTATTAGATTAATTCTAGTAAGATTATATAGTATTTTATACATAGATAATTATGCTGTTTGCAAATAAAGATAATTTTACCTCTGTCTCTGTGATTTGGATGCTGTTTAAATTTTCTTCTGTCACAGGCTGATGTTGAATAGTGGAACAATATCGAGTAGAAGTGATAAGAGTAGACATGTTGAATCTTCATGATCTTAGAAAAAAGCATTCAGTCTTTCAACTTTAAGTCTGTTGTTTTCTTCCTTAAATGTTTGGTAGAATTCACCAGTGAAGTTATCTAGGCCTGCAATTGTCTTTGAGGGAAGGTTTCTAACTACAAATTCTCTTTATTTAATAAATAAAGGGTTATGCTGATTACCTATTTTTTCTTGAGTGAGATTTTGTAGTTTGTGCCTTTCAAGGAATGAAACTTGTCTATTTCACACAATTGTCAAATTTATTGTATTGTTCAAAATATTCCATTATTATCCTTCAAATATCTTTAGTGATATTACGTCTCTCATTCCTGAAACTGGTAATTTGTGTCCTCTCTTATTTCCCTAACCAATCTACTAAGCTTTCAATCAATTTGTTGATTTTGCTCAAAAAACAATCGTTTGGTTTCATGAATTTTCGGTATCACGTTCCTGTTTTCTGTTTTGCTGATTTCCACCAAAATATGTGTCATTGCCTTTCATCTACTTAATTTGACTTCAGTTTGATCTTTATTTTTTAGTTTCTAAACTGTGAGTGTGTGTTTGTGTCTCATGTCTCTACATAACTTTTTGAATATATGGACTATAATTATAGTAACTGTTTAATGTCTTCTGCTAATTCTAACAATTGTGTCAGATTTGGATAAGTTTAGTTGGTTATTTTTTTTTCCTCATTTTGCACCGTATTTTCCTGTTTCTTTTCAAGCTTGGTAATCTTTGATTGCCAAACATTGTAAATTTTGCCTTGCTGGGTGCTGGATATTTTTGTACTTCTATAAATATTCTTGCACTTTGTTCTAAGATGTAGTTTGGTTATGGAAAGAGTTTAATTCACTGGGGTCTTGTTTTTAAGATTTATTAAGCAGAGTCAGATCTGTGTATAATCTGGAGTTAATTATTCCCTCCAACTTAGGCATGACTCTTCTTAGAACTATTTCCAATTTCCAGTGAATTGTGAAGTTTCAAAATCTAGATGGTGGGAATAGGTGCTATTTAAGGCTTTATGTGAGAAACTGTTTTCTCTAATTTTTCAGATGCTTCTTTCTCTGACCTTTATTAGTTTTCTCATATGCATATGTTGATCAGTATTCTGCTGAATACTTAGGTGAACCCTCTACAGATCTCCAGAGTTCTCTCTCTACAGCTCTATCCTCTCTGGTTCTTAGTACTATGAACTATATTTTCTTGGCCTCCTTCAATGCTCAGCTCCATCTTGTCTGCCAAGATTCACCTGGATTTCCCCTTACTGCACTACAGCCTGGGAAAAGACAGAAAGCTGGGGGCAATCACAGGGCTCATCTCACATTTTTTTAATATCCAAAGAATCACTGTGATTCATTGTCTGATGCCCAGCATTTTGAAAACTGTTCTTTATATTTTTTCCAGGTTCAAGCAATTCTTGTGTCTCAGCCACCTGAGCAGCTGGGAATTCAGGCGCATGCCACCATACCTGGCTAATTATTGTATTTTTAGTAGAGATGGGATTTTGCCATGTTAGCCAGGCTGGTCTCAAACCCCTGACCTCAAGTGATCCATCCACCTCATCCTCCCAAAGTGCTGGGATTATAGGTGTAAGCCACTGCTCCCAGCTCTGTTTTTTAAATTTATTTTTGTTTTTTAAAAATTGTTTTACTCAGAAGAGAAAATATGGTCCCTGTTATTCCATTTTGCAGAAGTGCCACATCCTCTGCCATGGCATTTAGTTACATTGACTCCATTTTATAATCATAAGCTGCGCCTTTACATAGGAGCAGCCAACTAGAAAATGCTAAATGTAGAGGAACCAGACTGGAAAATGTTGAAGACACTCACAAATCTATTATAGGTAGCAGAAAAAGAACCTAATATGAGCTATCTTACAGCCAGTATCATTGTTACACAATATGCACACATACTCAAACATATACCAATTAATTATTCAAAAATGGCAGCTGAATTTAATTTATTGAGATTTATTTTTATATTCATCTGAACAGCTATTTATTTTCAATTATTGGAAAAACATTTCTTGAAGTTTCAAGTACTTTTTAGTCTGTTTTGTTTTGTTTTTTGTTATCAATTTGTTTTTTTACAAATAGGATTATTGCCTTTACTTCTGTGGGGTCTTTGTAAGGTCTTACGCAACATCTGATAATACTCATTGATGAAATTTCTACAATATAATGAGAAAAGAGTGGTGATTTTCTAGCCAACCTAGGTTCTGAAAAACTCTTGAAAAACTAGGCCATATGTGAATAAGACTGCTAGATGACTTTCACTTTTAGCAATAACACAATTAACTGATGCATTTTCTAAACTTTTATGAAGTTTCACAAAAAATTACAAAAATATAGAAAAGTCTGAAAGATAAAAGGTATATTAATCTATTTTTTTACTACATGAAGAAATACCCAAGACTGGGTAATTTACAGAGAAAAAGAGGTTTAATGGACTCAGTCCCCATGGCTAGGGAGGCCTCAAAATTATCACAGAAGGTGAAGGAATAGCAAAGACACATCTTACATGGTGGCAGGCAAGAGAACATGTTTAGAGGAACTGCCCTTTATAAAACCATCAGATCTCATGATACTTATTCACTACCATGAGAACAGGAGGGGAAAACCCACCCCTACGATTAAATTATCTCCCAGTGGGTCTCTCCTAGGATACATGGGAATTGTGGGAGCTACAATTCAAGATGAGATTTGGGTGGGGACAAAGTCAAACCATATCATTCCATCCGCAGCCCCTCCCACATCTCATGTCCTCACATTTCAAAACCAACCATGCCTTCCCAAGAGTCCCCCACAGTATTATCTCATTTCAGCATTTACTCAAAAGTCTATATCCAAAGTCTCATCTGAGACGAGACAAGTTCCTTCTGCCTATGAGCATGTTAAACCAAAAGCAAGTTTGTTACTTCCTAGATACAATAGGAGTACAGGTATTGGGTAAATACAGCCATTCCAAATGGGAGAAATTGACTAAAATGAAGGGGCTGCAGGTCCCATGCAAGTCAAAAATCCAGTGGGGCAGTCAAATCTTAAAACTCCAAAATTATCTCCTTTGACTCCATGTTTCACATCCAGGTCACGCTGATACAAGAGGTGGGCTCCCACAGCCTTGGATAGCTCTGCCCCTGTGGCTTTGCAGGGTACAGCCTCCCTCCTGGCTGCTTTCCTGGGCTGCCATTGTGTGTCTGTAGCTTTTTCAGGTGCACAGTTCAAGCTTTCAGTGGATCTACCATTCTGGGATCTGGAGGATGGTGGCTGTCTTCTCACAGCTCCACAAGGAAGTATCCCAATAGGGACTCTGTGTGGAGGCTCCCACCCTACATTTGCCTTCTGCAGTGCCCTAGCAGAGGTTCTCCATGAGGACTCCACCCCTGCAGCACACCTCTACCTGGACATCCAAGTGTTTCCATACATCCTCTGAAAACTAGGCAGAGGTTCCCAAAACTCAATTCTCGACTTCTGTGTACTCACAGGACCAACACCACGTGGAAGCTATCAAGACTTTGCAACTTGCACTTTCTGAAGCAATGACCCGAGCTGTACCTTGGCCACTTTTAGCCATGACTGGAGCATCTGGGACACAGGGCACCAAGTCCCTAGGCTGCGCACAGGAAGGAAGTCCTGAACCAGGCCCACAAAATCATTTTTTCCTCCCAGGTCCCTAAGCCTGTGATGGGAGGGGCTGCTGTGAAGTTCTCTCATATGCCCTGGAGACATTTTCCCCATTGTCTTAGCGATTACCCTTTGGTTCCTCGTTACTTATGCAAATGCAGTGGCTTGAATTTCTCCCCAGGAAATGGACTTTTTGTTCTACCACATCATCAAGCTGCAAATTTTCCAAACTTTTATGCCCTGTTACTTCTTGAACACTTTGCTGCTTAGAAATTTCTTCCACCAGATACCCTAAATCATCTCTCCACAGATCTCTAGGGTGGGGGCAAAATGCAGCACATCACTTTGCATAATAAGAGTGACCTTTACTCCAGTTTCCAACAAATTCCTCATCTCAATCTGAGACCACCTTAGCCTGGATTTTATTGTCCATATTACTATCAGCATTATGGTGAAAGCCATTCAACAAGTCTCTAGGAAGTTCCAAACTTTCCCACATCTTCCTGTCTTCTTCTGAGCCCTCCAAATTGTTCCAGCCTCTGCCTGTTACCCAGTTCCAATGTTGCTTCCACATTTTCAGGTATCTTAATAGCAGTACCCCACCCTACCAGTACCAATTTACTGTATTAGTCCATTTTTATACTGCTATGAAGAAATACCCAAGGCTGGGTAATTTATAAAAATAAGAGGTTTAATGGACTCACAGTCCCCATGGCTAAGGAGGCCTCACA
This sequence comes from Piliocolobus tephrosceles, assembly GCF_002776525.5. Lineage (NCBI taxonomy): Eukaryota > Metazoa > Chordata > Mammalia > Primates > Cercopithecidae > Piliocolobus > Piliocolobus tephrosceles. Next base: position 78,784,726 of record NC_045455.1, read on the forward strand.
ATCATCACAGAAGGTGAAGGAGGAGCAAAGGCACATTTACATGGCAGCAAGCAAGACAGCATGTGCAGGGGAACTGCCCTTTATACAACCATCAGATCTCATGAGACTTATTCACTATCACAAGAACAACATGGGAAAACCCACCCCTATAATTTAATTACCTCCCATCAGGTCCTTCCCACAACACGTGGGGATTATGAGAGCTACAATTCAAGATGAGACTTGGGTGAGTACACAGGCAAACTGTATCAAAAGGTAACTCAAGAGACTTCATAAAAGATAAAAAATTTTATATTACATTCTTCAAGTAATTAGTGGTTGACCATAACAACAATAAACTTGAGATTACAAGAAATATTCTATATGAATTTTTCAAGAATACTTAGAGAAACAGAATCTACAAACAAGTATGTAAATTAAGGATCCAGCTCAGTGGAAGAAATTTTAATAAGTGCTTTTTGAATAAATTTTTTCCTGAAAAGTAATTTAAACTTAATTTGGTTAACTTTAGAAACTGTTCATTAGGCCATTTTTATTAGAAAAAAAAAAAAAAAAAAAAAACCAGAATTTTTTTCTTAGTATGGCAGAACAATACAACATTTGATTAAAATATTAAGTCACTAATTTATTTTGCTCTAACAGAGTTCAATTAAGTTTTCCCTGAAGTTCATTAATATTGCCAATACTTGAGTTTCAGTCATTTGAACCAGGATATCTGTTTGCTTCTCTTAATACAATAAAGCAATTACCTCTCACATCCTTTGCAATGATGACATCCATGTACACTCCTTGCAATGATGGCAAATGACCTACCAGAAACATACAGTCCTATACAATCTCTGCAGACCCAAAGCTGCTCCTTTATTCATGATCTTAGCTCTGGTGTAAAGAGACCTTCAAAAAATTAACATAAAGAGGAAAATAAAATCAATGGATTTTCTTCTACTATTTCTCTAACTACATTTCTCTAACCAATTTTCTTGCCAAACATAGGACCAGCATTAGAACAATTAATTTATAGAGTCTTGAAAGACTGAGGCAGAAATTAATAGTTTATACTACAATATTCATTGAATAAAGAATACCTTTAATTACTAGATTTTCAACTGGAGCATCTAGGTAGACACATTGGGATTCATCAAGGAAACAACTCGACCTAAGGATAATCAAGAAGAGCAAGACAGGATGACCGCCTACCCAAGACTATCATAAAGTCAGGGGAGGCTTCCTCAACATGGGAAAATGATGAATGGGTAAGAGTCCCTGGGGACCTACAATTCTTCCATGGACCTCTGCAACCCTGAACTCAGGAGATGCCCAGTGAGCCCCCAACCAGGGGCCCCAGACCAACACAGAGAGCTATGTGGAGTGTGGGCAGAGCTGCCGCTCAGGCGCATGCAGAGTCCCTGGAGCCTTGACTCCCTGGACATCCCAGAATTAGTGGTGGCAACTCTGGCTGTGGAGGAGGACAGGCTCTCTCACATGCCCCAGAAAAAGAACTAAATCCAGGGTCTTGAACAGCCATGGACTACAAGCTTCACCTCCACTGCATCTCACAGGCTAAGGCCCATCTGCCTGGGTCTCCAGCCACCAACCCTCTAGGTTCTCAGCAGATAACAGCTCTGTACTTCCTTGGGATGAAGCTCCCAGAAAGAGAGGCTGGCCAGCATTTTTGCTGTCTTGCAGCCCCTGCCTCCGTAGCCTTCAGTCTCGAGTAGTGATTAGGGAGAGGTGTGGATCTCCATTGCAGTGTAGCCATCCCATGGAAAAGCAGTCAGGCTATTTTTTATGTGGCTCCCGAATGGCTCCTCCTTCTCCTCATGGGGCAAGACCTACCAAACTGGGACTCCAGCCACATCCAACCAAGGATCTTGGGCCAGTAGCAGCTCTGCACTTTCCTGGGACAGAGCTCTGAGAGTGAAAAGCCATATGCCATTCTTACTGTCTCACAGCCCTTGCCACTACACCCTGTGAGTTCTGGGGAGTATGTGGTGAGTATGCAGTGGCATGGCTCCCCAGCACAGTGCAGCCATCCCACAGAAAAGTGGACAGACTGTTTTCCTTGTGGCTTTCTGTCCTTGCTTCTCTTCACTGGATGGGACCTCCCGACTCCAGCACAATTCCCTTGCTCCCCCTTGAACATTTCACTCAGAAGCAGTTCTGCATTTCTCTGAAAAGGAATTCCCAGAGAGAATCCACAACACCTCTGCCATTGCAGCTGCAATGGTACTGCCCTGACCACCCTTGGGTGAGAGAAGAAATAAAGAGCCTAATTGTTATTCTGGCACCACCAGTATATGGTAGCTCATTTGAAAAGGAGTCCAGTCTGTCTTCCCTGTGAGACCTCACCTTCTCTCCTCACCACGCAGGGACCCTGGCTTGGTACCAAGAACAACTACCCCATCCCTGCCTGAACATTCCCACTGCTAGTGGCTCTGTTTCCCTAAGAGGCTCCCAGAGGCAAGTGACAGTGCCTCTACTACTGCCACAACAATGGTCCTGTCCCTGCTGCCTTTGATATAAGAAGAAACAAAGACTTTGAGGAGTTCACCTGAACTTCTAGAACACTACAGTCAGCACACAGAGAGGAGAACAGTCTCTTCTCCCTGTGAGCCCTCATTCCCCCACTTTTCACCAAGCAGAGCCCACAACTTGGGTCAGTAGAGCAACTGCCCCACCCCTTGTCTGAATATTCCCAGTAGCAGCAACTCCTTGTTTCTCTGAGGTGGACCTCCCAGAGGCAACTGAAAGCCCCACTACAAAATGAGGTCATGGTCACTGTTTGGTGGTCTGCTGCCAGTCTGATCTACTACAGCTTTCTGAATCCCACTGAAACCACTATATGAGAAGTAAGCTCAGTAAGTTGATGAGATGCACTGAAAACTCTATTGCCTGCAGCCAGCATTGGTCAACAGAAAGGGGCCGGTTCTTCTCCATGACAACATCCGACTGCATGTGTTCCAACCAACACTTCGAAAGTTGAACAAACTGGGCTATGAAATTTGCTTCATCTGCCATATTGACCTTACCTTTCACCAACCAACTACCACGTCTTCAAGCATCCTGACAACTTTTTGCAGGGAAAATGCTTTCACAACAAGCAAGATGCAGAAAATGCCTTCCAAGAGTTTGTCAAATCCCAAAGCACAGATTTTTACACCACAGGAATAAACAAACTTATTTCTCATTGGCAAAAATGTGTTGATTATAATGGTTCCTATTTTGATTAGTAAAGATGTGTTTGAGCTTAGTTATACTGATCTAAAATTCACGGTCTGAAACCACAATGACCATTGCACCAATAATGGTAAAGGATTCAATTCAAAAAGAATACCTAACTATCCTGAATATATACACACCCAACATAGCACCTAGATTAATAAAGCAAATTCTTAGAGATTTATGAAGAGACTTAGATTCCCACACAATAATAATGAGAGATTTCAACACCCCACTGACAGTATTAGACACGTAATAGAAGCAGAAAATTAACAAACATTCAGTACCTGAACTGAACACACAATGGGACATAAAACAATCTTTTGCAAATGCAAAAGAACCAAACTCATACCAACCATGTTCTTGGACCACAGCACAATAAAAATAGAAATCAACACAAAGAAAATCACTCAAAACCATACAATTGTATGGAAACTAACCTACTCTGGAATAATTTTTTGATGAATAATGAAATTAAGGCAGAAATCAAGAAATTATTTGAAACTAATGAGAGCAAAGATACAATACCCCAGAATCTCTGGGACACAGGTAAGGCAGTACTAACAGTGTAATTTACAGCACTAAATGCCCCCATCAAAAAGTTGGACAGATTCCAAGTTAACAACCTAACATCACAACTAGAAGAACTGTAGAAGCAAGAATAAACCAACCCCAAAGCTAGCAGAAGACAAGAACTAATTGAAATTGTAGCTGAAGTGAAGGAAAGTGAGATGATGTGAAAAACCATACAAAACATCAATGAATGCAGGAATTGGTTATTTAAAAAAAAATAAGATATGCAGACTGTTAGCTAGACTAATAAAAAAGAGAGAAGATCCAAATAACACAATTAGAGATAAAAAGGGGAACACTACCACTGACCCCACAGAAATAAAAAAAAAAGTATCAGAGACTACTTTGAACACCTCTATGCAGACATACTAGAAAATCTAGAAGAAATAGATCAATTCCTGGACACACACAACTTTCCAAAGCTAAATCAGGAAGAAATTGAATCCCTGAACAGACCAATAATGAGTTCTAAAGTTGAATCAGTAATAAAAAGTCTACAAACCAAAAAAGCCCAGGACCAGACAGATTCACGGCCAAAGTCTACCAGAAGTAAAAGAATAAATAACTAGTACCATTCCTACTGAAACTACACCAAAAATTGAGGAGGATTAATTCTTCACCAGCTCATTCTATGAGGCCAGCATCATCCTGATACACAACGATGAAAAAAAAAATTCAGATCAATATCCTTGATGAACATTGATGCATAAATCTTCAACAAAATACTAGCAAACCGAATCCAGCATCACATCAAAAGCTAATGCATCATGATCAAGTAGGCTTTCCTCCTGGGATACTAGGTTGCTTCAACATATGCAGATCATTAAATGTGATTTGTCACATAGACAAAATAAAAGCAAAAACCACATAATTATTTCAATAGATGCAGAAAAGGCTTTCAATAAAATCCAACATTCCTTCATGTTAAAACCCCTCAACAAACTAGGCATTAAAGGAACATATTTTAAAAGTATAACAGCTATCTATGAAAAACTCACAGCCAATATCAAACTGAATGGGAAAAAGCTGGAAGAACTCCCTTGAAAACCGGCACAAGACAAGAATGAAAAGTCCAGTGGTATCAGGAACACATGGGTATACACATGAAGACTTTAAGAGTGTCTTAGTGAAGAGCCTGCCTTCTAGTCCTGTCCTGCTGTTTGCTGCATTTGTTTTATTTTTCAGTTTTCCCTGAATCTGGCCTTTGCTCCCATTACAATCCTTTGGATCCTTATGATTTGCTTTCTAGACTATGGCAAATTTCCCAACTGGACTTCCTACTTAGAGTGTCGCTTGCTCTTATTTCATTTGTAAAAATTCAGTTCATTTTTATTTCTAAAACCCTGCTCTGATAACATCACTCCATTGCTCAGTGATTTTGAACACTTTCACTTAACTATAGAAGAAAGTCTACACTTCTATTCAGACATTTAAAATGCCCTTGGAAAATTAATACTAACTTAACATCATTCTAAGAGTTGACAAATACTGTACATGCTGACATAAATTGTATTACTCCCCATTTCCCAGACAAGCTTGGCATAATATTTCCGATATTTCTTTCCTCTTTATGTTGAAGACTCCTGTCAAGTCCCACATCGTCCCAGGTACCCATGTGGATGTGCCTACACAAAGCATCTCATTCTCTTCTGATCTCACAGAGTGCTTTGGTGAAACCTCTCTTTTGTCACGTATTTTAGCTAATCTTGTCTCTCTCCAGAATTAGTTTGTTCAGCAAACATGAAGCTGTATTATGTCATCTTTCCTACAAAATTTTAGACGTTAGATAAAATGCCACATTTTCTTCTCATCCTTGTATCCCCATGGCTCCTAACGTTTCATATGGATTACATTTAATGAATGACTGAAATAGATTTATTTTAAAATTTTTGAAAGGCCTTTCAAATATTTCTCCTGAATCAGAATTGTAGTGTTTCCAATTGTGACTCCATCCAATTTCTCTCCATTTGTAATAATCATTCCTAGACAATAAAGCTGTAAACAACACATTTGGAGGGGGAAAAAAATGGTCTCAGAATCTTTTCAAGCTGTTGTCATCTGGACACATCTGGTGGTGGTTATTAGTCAGAGGAAAATGCCTAAGAGTTTACAAGTTGTATTTTAGTCAGTTCTCCTTCAAAGACTCTCCATGTTAGCCAACCATGATTAGCCCCTGACTGTACCAGCCCACTCCATGTACACACATGTCGCTTCCTACTTCAAATCTTCCTGCTCATTCTTTATACTGGTGAAGTGAGAACTATAATCAATCCCAGATTGAACACACTTCTGAGAACTCCAGAACTGTATTTTCCCTTCACATGGATATAGTGCTTTAAATTCACACCGGATTTTTTTGTTTTGTTAAGGATTATTTGGCTCTTAATAATGTGTTGTTAATTAACTGTTATTGCATTTCGCAAAATGATAGCCCCATTATGAAACTCATCTCCTAGTGCAGATCCAACTACAAATACAAGTTACTGATAACTCATCAACTTGTAGAGTTTTACTCTTCAAATACTGCAATTAATACCTATTCTTAAGCATAATAATAGATTATTGTCACATATATGCACAGAGTACACCAAAGTGCTTGGACACAGAATTCAGACTTATTCGAAATTTATTGTGGTATGTTATTTCTCTCAATTTTATGAGTCATGACATATAGGAGGTAAAGAAAATAATTTAAATGTTATGTTCTCACATCATCTAATTGGATTTGACACATTACTTTTTTTAGCCGCATTTCTCAGCTTTTATATTAATGTATTTATTAGGATCCATTAGCTGGCAAACAACAGAAAATCAACCCATAACAAATGGAGCAAAACAACAAAATTATTAGTTTATATACAAGTAAATACACTCAAATAGCTGACAGGTGTCAAGGAAGAGCTGCACACCAGGAATTTAGGAATTGGGACTGGGGACTGGGGACTCTATCTCTTTCTAGTTAGATTTTTGTTTTGTTTTGTTTTGTCTCTGTGTGTTCCTAGGGTGTGGAACATGGCTACTGATAATCTCAGTCCACAAATCCTAGATGAAAACATTGTTTTATATGTCAATGCCAAAAAAGGGAGAGCAATTGATCTTCCACCAGTTACGTGTTCACTCTTCGGACCAGTCATTCTGGGCAAGAGAACGTGGTGATAAGAATGCACATAACTTACCAAGACCTAGATCTCTCACATAAAACAGCTACTGCAGTGCACAACAATCTGTAACATGTTGAGGACTTCTGTGTTAATGTCATCAGAGGCGGTGCATGATAATATAGAGGAGTAATTAGGAGAGTCCCATGTTTCATGGGGATAGTGAGGTTTGGATGAGCAACAGGGGACCTTAATAGTGTGATACTATTTTAACACATATGGTTAGGTAAAACTGAGTTCTTAGGTATCAAGTGGGTTGATAATAGTTCAGATATTCTCTCAAGAGGTGAAATGTAGCTGCCACCTCATCTGTCACCGTAGATATGTTCCCCTCCTATGCAGCAATACCCTCTTCACCTAACATCCCTTGTATCTGCCTACCCTGCTTTTTTGAACAGTTTTCCTTGATCCAGGGAAGGAAATGTAAGTCATAAAAGCTTTTATTTTAATTTCTTACTCTCTTATCTTTTTTTTCTTTTTTGGGGCTGGGACAGAGTCTCACTCTATCACCCAGACTGGAGTACTGTGGCACAATCTCAGCTCACTGCAACTTCAACCTCCCAGGGTTCAGGTGATTCTCCCACCTCAGCCTCCTGAGTGGCTGGGACTAAAGGCACATGTCACCAAGTATTTTTGCACAGACAGAGTTTCACCATGTTGCCCAGTCTAGTCTTGATTTCCTGGGCTCAAATTATCCTCCTACCTAGGCTTCCCAAAGTGCTGAGATTACAGGCGTGAGCCACTGCACCCAGTCATATTCTCATATCTTTTAAAGCAAAATTTATTATCTTAGAACACAGCATTCCTGAAATTACAAGTAGCCTATGAAGCAATGAAAATACAAGTAGCATACATCAATTATGAAAAATCATCAAGTCCTTGTTTAGTCATTTTTATAGCTGAGTATCCTTTATTTATGCCTGGGTGACCTAAAAAAACTCATTGTTATCAATTTCTTTTATTTTTTCAGCCCTAAAGTGTTTTAATGGAGTATATAATTCAAAAAAGAATTATCCCTCCTAATTTAGAAAGTACTTGGAATTTATTTTTAGCAATAGTCACCCAAAACATATGATTTAACTTCTTATCCAAAGACAAATTTCTGAAGGACTACTACATCTATAGTAAGTCGTAAAATGAGGTATATACGAGCTGTTACCTGCTTAGTAGAATACTATTGTTTCTTGCTATAATCCGAATGTCTGTGTCCTTCTAAAATTCATATATTGAAATCCAATCTCCAATGTGATAGTATTAAGAGGTGGGACATTTCAAAGGTGAGTAAATCATAGGGAAGGGGCCCTCGTAAATAGGATTAGTGCCTCTGTAAACTCTTGGGATCTTTATAACCAATCAAATGGATAGATCAAATAAGTTTTTGAACACAAGAATTTACAATTCAAATAAGAAAATTTAACTAGAATAGCTACAATCTGTTCATGTATTGCCACACTGATATTTTTTGGAATTATAAAATTAATTAGATTAGGAGACAAATTAGAAGGAAGAAGAGATATGCATGCCCTGAAGAACTTCAGTAGCTGGAGGTTAGTAAGAAGAGGAGCATCTAGGACAAGAGATTGAGACAGAGAAGCAAAAGAGATAGGTAAAAAAACAAGGTCATAGTTTCAAGGGAAGCAAATGTTTCCATAACAGAGTGATCAAATGACGGCAGAAGTACATCCACTGACTATTCCAATGTAGATGTCATTATGGGCAATTATGGGCAAGGGAAGTATTGGGAGCAGAATCCAAGAGTAGATTAACAAGTAAATAAAAGTCAGACAATTAAGGTAGTGTAAATTTTGAGAAATCTGCCTTTGCAGGGAACAGAACATGGGAAGTACTTGGAGAGGGTTAAGGAATCATGAGAGGTGTTTTCTTAAAGAAAAACATGAATATTTTTATTGAAATAATTTATTAAAATATATTAATTATAAGTATTACATGAAGCAAGATATTTCATGTTATAAACTGTTCAGGAAAATTTTCTGGGTGGTAGACAGAGTAAAAATATATCTAAAATACCTTATTAAAATGTTCCACACATTTTATGAGACAAATATGAGCTCAATATTTTGTTTCCATAATCTTTTCTTCATTAACACTCTCATGATTTTTTTTAACCATAATTTATCACCTGGATTACTACATGCTATGGTTTGAATGTGCCTTCTCCAAAATTCAGGTGTTGCCAATGTGAAAGTATTAAGAAGTGGGGACTGTAAGAGTTGATTAGGCCTTGAGGGCTCCTTCCTCAGGAATGAGATTAAAGATCTTATAAAAGAAAGAGACTTTACACAGTGTTCAGCTAGCTTGCTCTTCCACCTTCCACCACGTGAGGACACAGCAACAAGGCACCTTGGAAGCAGAGAGCAGCTCTCACCAGACTGAATTTGTTGGAACCTTGATCTTGAACTTTGCAGACTCCAACATGGTGAGAAAATAATTTTCTACTCTTTATGAACTACTAACTTTCAGGCATTTTGTTATCACAGCACAAATTGACTAAGACAATACATTACTGTCTTTTTGCCTCCAGCCTCTTGCTTCTCTGTTATCAATAATTTTTTCAAAACCACAAATATGATGTCTGTTATTTAAAGTTTTCACTTTATCTTCTCAGGATAAAGGGTGAACTCCTTCCTCCAGCTCTTTATAATCAGCCTCAATCTCCTAAATATCTTCTCTCACTTCATTAATCATACACCATTTTTTGAAACTACAATAACTTATTCAATATATCCTGACTCTTTCCTTCATACTTTTGCATATTCTTAGAATACACATTTGCTTAAAATGTTCTTTACAACAATCTTCAAATTCAAACCACACTCCTAAATACATACACCCTCACACATAAAATCCCCTTTTATAACTAGTTATAGTCATCTTTCAACCCTCAACTTAGCTTTCACTTCCTCTGATAAGTTGCCTTATTGCATAAATTTGTTTGAGAGGCTGTCTTCATAAAGTTCATTTTACCCATCATAGCACTTATGCCACTGTATCATGTCATTTATGTTCTTATCAGAATTGAAAGAAACTAAAAGTCTTTGAAGGTAAGTGGTAGTAGTCCACGGACCTTGTATCTGCAGAACATACGGCAATGGCTGGCAATTGTGCTTAACATAAGATATAGCAAAATACCTGGAAGAAACTTGGAAAGAGTGTTGAAGAGAGAAAGGAAGGATTTACAATTTATAGAAGTTTCCCAAGTAAATGTCAGTTCTAATATGCTTACTTATTTGAGAGCTATAATCTGGATGAACATCTATTCCTGGGAAGCAAAAGGAAAACAATACTTCATGATTTTGTTTATGAGGCTGAAATCATACCTAATTAAAATAACACTTTGTTTTTCTTAACATAGCATATACTAAGAATTGCAGATGTCAAATTTTGGCACATTTGCAATAAACTTACTAAACAGAAACTTAAAATTCATTACTTGAATCAGATAGGAGATTGAAAGAAAATAAAAAACAACATTAATGATAACCATATTTTCTTCAAAATAAACTGCACAGTTTTTTAAAAAACAAAAACAAAAGAAAACAAAACACGTTATTCCATATGGTTTGGCTAATCCAGTTGGAATTGTCACTGCAAGTTTTGAAGTGGTGTATTTTTACCGTTAAAACAAAGAAAAAAAAAGTCTACAGCAGGGCGCAGTGGCTCAAGTCTGTAATCCCAGCACTTTGGGAGGCTGAGGCGGGTGGATCAGGAGGTCAGGAGATTGAGATCATCCTGGCTAACATGGTGAAACCCCGTCTGTACCAAAAATACAAAAAATTAGCCGGGCTTGGTGGCGGACGCCTGTAGTCCGGGCTACTCAGGAGGCTGAGGCAGGAGAATGACATGAACTCGGGAGGCGGAGCTTGCAGTGAGCCGAGATCGCGCCACTGCACTCCAACCTTGGCGACAGAGCAAGACTCCGTCTCAGGAAAAAAAAAAAAAAAAAATTAAATTAAATTAAAAGTCTACAGGCTTCAACCATTAAATAATACAGGAAAAAACTAGAGAAATTCTTTTGCACAGTTTTATGTAAACATTTTCAAAACTGCATTTAAAATCTGCTTGAAAAATCTGCATTCTATTAATGTCTGCTTAGTAAAGTGTTTTCCTTCTCCAGTCACCTATCTATACCTTCTTCTATTCTTTTCAAACTAATAGTAGGCAACAGAACCATCTGCCTGCTATAAATACATTCAGAAGTTACTACTGAAATTCAGATTACATTGTGAGAGCAAGGGAAAACAAGGAGTATATTTTACTTCTCATTCTCATTTGTTTATAGGTCATAAACTTACAGAACTTGATTACTTGATTGTCATTTTCAGAATTATTTGTCATAATGCTATGCTTACTAAATTGTTGGTTTTTGAGAGGACATACCATCTTTTTACAGAAAAACAGAATAAAACCACAGTAAAATATTTAGAATTTTTAATGCCTTTTGGATAATACAATTCTACAGCTACGATCTTTAAAATGAAGCAAATTGAATTTTATTTTCTCCTGCCTTTCCACTTTTGAAATGAGTCAATGATTTCATGTGTAATCCACGTCTCACCTTGAGGCCACCTCATTTATTTACCCACCTCTGTCCTTGTCTCACTCCCCTTCCATATCTAAGTCTTCCTGAATCTCAACCCACACTCACATCGCATACTCAGATCTGAGCCTATTGCTAAGCCAAGCTCAGACATAAATGAGAAGTGAAATGAGGGATATCGTGTTTGATACTCTTTAAAAAACAGCTGTGTCATAATAAGTCAGGTCGAAATCACAGAACTCTGAACTGCCACCACGATGAGACTGCATTATTCCACAAATGACAACAAATGAAGCTTTCCTCCAAGAATGTAACTGAATATAAAAAAAAAATTAGTAACCATATGGAAAATAGGTTTCTCATTACTGGAAGGACATTAAGGATATTAAAATTATTAAAAGTAAATTCATAAAATAATTTTCCTAAAACAATTTCCTCTGGCTAGATATGTATTTTTGAAATATTTGTTTTGGATATGTGATTTGCTTTTATTTTTCCTTTTATATGTTTGATATTTATTTTTTAACATTATTTTATTCATGGTCAGGCTTATTTGAGACAGACGAGATCTTCATTTGGAATATTTAGGCAAACACAAGCACTTTTAAACTAAGTTATTCAAACACCCTGGTTTTTTTAAATACTATTTTTCTGGTCAAAATTATACTAAATCTTTGTCTGTGACACTTAATGAAGTAAAATGGATAATTGGAATAATTATATTAAAAAATCAAGACTAAATCCAGTTTTCTGTTTCATTGGTACTAAAAGACAAGAAGAAAGAGTAAAAAACCAAAAGCAGAAGAAAATATATTAGAAAATAGTGCATTGATCTCCCTCTAACTATTGTGTAAGTTCTGTAAAGTGTTTTCTAATTGTGATTTTTTTTCAGTATGCAAGGACAACATTTTTCAGTTATCTGAAAAAATAACCATATTGCTTTTGAACATCCACAAACTAAATGAACCATGATCAAAAGAGCCATTCCATTCTGAGATCTTTGCTTTGGGATTAAGACAATCTAAACGTTAGTTGATACCATCTGTACAGGGTTATAGATTAACCACTTTCGAGTTTCAGAGGATATGAAGTAGTATACTTCAGCCAAACCTTGAGAAGATGTGAAAGACTATATCAATAGCCATCGATATTTCCGTAATACACAGATGAGAGAAACAAACAAAAAGTGAAAAGTCTAGAAACTACATCAAGAAAGCCAATACCAATTGAGGAAGTGTCTGGCTTTAATACAGAATAAAGAAAAAGAACCTGGTAAGAGTTTACAATGCAATGGCACATCATAAGTTACTGCAGTATAAATAATGCATGTCTACCATATGCCATTTCTGAAGAAAAACAGATTTTTTTTTTTTGTAATAATCTATCTCAGTCTGTTTTTTGCAACTATAACAGAAGACTACAGGCTGAGTAATTTATAATGAAAATATGTATTGCTTCACAGTTCTGGAAGCTGGGAAGTTCAATAAAAAGGTGTTGGCATTTTGCAAACACTTTCTCGTTGTATCATCTCATGGTACAAGGGCAAAGAGAGGAAAGAGAGAAAGCCAAAAGAGGTTGAACTCCCCCTTTTTGTAACAAACCCACTCTTGCAGTAATGGCCTTAATCCATTCATTCTGGCCTCATGACATAATTGATTCTCATTAGGCCCTACCTTTAATTTAATTGTAGCTATAAAAGTGGAAGCAGCAAATAATCTTTATTAATAGAAAGCAAGTTCATCTATTGGAATGGGGTTAAGAGTCATCGAGTGTCACCCAATAGGCATTGGGCAGACAGTGAGAAAACAATAATGGATATTTAGAAGAATCACAGAGATAATGGCAAAGAAAGCTGCCAATTTCTTGAGACAGCTAAAAACTTAGAAGCTGTAAGTCTTATTTTTCCAAACTGTGACCTCTTGCATTATAGTTGTCAGCCATTTAAATTCTACATATAATTTAGGCATATCAGTAATATTTTATAGTTAATATTCATTTATATCAACCAACATATTTACTTTATTTTTCTTTTTTTTTTTTGAGATGGAGTCTTGCTCTGACACCCAGGCAGGAGTGCAGTGGCATGATCTCTACTCACTGCAACCTCTGCCTCCCAGGTTCAAGTGATTCTCCTGTCTCAGCCTCCCAAATAGCTGGGACTACAGGTGTGTGCCACTATGCCCAACTAATTTTTGTATTTTTAATAGAGATGGGGTTTCACCATGTTGGCCAGGCTGATCTCGAACTCCTGACCTCAGGTGATCTGCCTGCCTCAGCCTCCCAAAGTGCTGGGATTACAGGAATTTACTCTCATTTTGTTCTTTATTCTCTCCTGCTCTTCTGTGTTTTGAACCTTTTTTTTTTTTTTTTGCCTAAAAAATCCCTTCATTTATTTTCTTTAGTTCAAGCTGAATGCTGATAAACTCTCTTCATTTTTGTTTGTCTGAAAATGTTTTATTTCACCTGCAGTTTTGAAAGATAACTTGACAGTATATTACATTATAATTTGGTAATTATTTTCTTTTAACACCTAGCAATGTCATTATATTATATTCTGGTTTTCAATGTTACTCTTGAGAAATTAATAATTTTTGTTTCTTTAATAGAAATACATCTTGTCTTCAGACTGTTTTTAAGATTTTTATCTGTCTTTGGTTTTCACTGATTTAATCACTTTATATCCAGGTGTGGTTATCTGTTTTAAATACTCTGGGTTTTTTCTGAGCTTTGGATATAAAGGTTGATATCTTTCAATGGTTTGGAGAAATTCTTGGACGTAAACTCTTCAATATTATTTATGATTTATTCTCTCTTTTTTTCCTGGCACATCAGTAAGATGTATGTTACATTATTCTAATACTAGAATAATGTAATGACTGACACTTTAACTCTGCTCTGTGGTTTCCGTGCTTTTTGCTCTCTGTGCTTCTATTCAGTTATGTTCTTTATTTTTCACTTTTCCACTTTACTAATCTTGTCTTCTCATGCACCCAGTTGTTACAGGACCAATAATTTCCTACGTCTGCTGTGTAGTAACACACCAACACACCGAGATAGCAGACTTTACAGCAAAGAAAGAGTTTAAGTATCCAAGGGCACCTAAGCAAGGAAATGGGAGGAGACCCTCAACTCCATGTCCCTGAGGAGATCTGGGCTCGGATTTTTAATGGGATTGTGTAGGGTGAGGGGCTGGAAAATTGGGGTCATTGATCGATCAGGGTAAAGGGGATAAAATCTTTAGCATGTGGAAACTGCATTGTTTGGTGAGTCAGCTTCTCATGGAATCCTTCAGACCAGCTTATTTCAATAGTTTCACTGGTATGCGGGACCTGAAAGAATATCTGAAATGGAAAACTTTACATTTCACAATGTTCAAGTTGTTGTCTATAGGGCAGTTAAGATGATCTATAACCTTGTAACAAGGTTTTCATGCTTCTGGGACAGTAGGAAAACAACTATGAGGAAGTGGGTCCAAGAGCAAGCTGACCTAATAATTAATGGTGAGTGTGCTTGGCTTATTTTCATTTATCTCCCTTCCTTCCTCCCTCAGTTTGTAAAGTTTAAAGAGGCAATTTCACAATCTACTAATAAACAAGTAAATAAACTCATCTATTTACTTGATAATTTTAGATTTTTTTACTTGTGGATTATCAATTTGATTCATTCCATCAATAAACATCTAATGATATTTTTATACTCTCATTTATTTTGTACAACTTTTTCTCCATTTTCTTGAATAACTTTCAATCATATTTCTTGAATATATTTAAACGTTTATTTCAAAGTCATTGACTGCTGACTATAACATCTCTATTACCTGTGTCTTTACTGTTGTAAATTTTTTTGTATTTTTTTTATTTATTGTTTATTTTTTTCCCCACTGGTAATCACATTTTTGTAATTATCTGATTATTATAGATATTTGATCACAGGACAAACACTGTATACAAAAAAAAAAAAAAACAATCAAAGACTCCGTGTGATGTTATATTCCACCAGAGGATTTCTCTTTTTCTTTGTTAGGCAATAATTTGAGTTGCTGATTCTATCAATCAAATCCAAGGATAAACTATCTCCAGATTGTCTTAGAGATTTAGTTTGGATCTATCTACTCCCAAGTTAGCACTGTTGTTCTAGCATATACCTCCTTTGTTTTAGAAAAAGAAATTAGCAAGTATCTATCTCATCAGTCTCTAAATTCTGCAGAAGATTAACCTCTGAATATCAGATTTCCAGCTCAGCTTTCCAACTTCCTACCAATATGGCTTCAAAATCTGGCAAATATTTTGAGGAGAAAATTGGCAGTGAGATCCAGGCTGTCCTCCTCTCCTGTAAGGCTGGCTTCCTAAACTATGTAAAATCGCCAGAGATTTCATTCTGCTTTTTTAGAAGGCTAATCCCAACTCCCTCACATTCCACAGAGCCCCAGATTCAACAAATGACCCTTGGGTAATATCAGCCTCAAGTTTCCAAAGTATTATTCTAGTTTAACATGACCACTAAAATTGCTACTTTAGCTTCCTCTCCTCCCAACAGAAGCTGTCTGTCAGGACTAAGCTCAGCCATTAGCTTGCCCACTAAATCAGCAAATAACCCCGGGGGTGGGGGTGGGGGTGGGGGTGGGGTGGGTGGGGTTGAAAATCCATTAGAGCACAGATAGTTCTTCACTCTCTGGAACATTATTTCATCCTGTACTCATTCTTTATAAAGTTCTCTGTGGAAAATGATTTATGTAATTTATTGAGGATTGTGTGTGTGTGTGTTTTAGTAGGAATATTGCTCTGACATCAGCTGTTTCATCTTACCAAGAAGTGGAAATTATCTTTCCGAATTGTTTAAGCTTTGAAATTTTTTGACCCCGACTCTTGTGATTTGTATTATCAAACCAAGCTAATAAAAATTTATAATTTTTAGTGTTCTGAATATTTAATTACATTTTATGAAATATGCCACATCAGCCTTCAAGATCCGTATCCATCCTCCTTTTAAGGGTTCCTCCACATGCCCTCTGCTGTTGGTAATCCCTTTCCAGTTTAGAACATGTGTTTATCCTGGAAACAGTTCCAAAGCTTTTGTGATGTTCTCATTAGCTCATAACAGCCAGGAGGAGGGACTAAGTTTATTGTATAATTTGGGTGATTAAGATAGCAGAAACAAAAGAAAATGTCAGAGTTTGAGAGTTAACAGCGCTAGAAAAGCAGATTAAAGCCTCTGTGGAATAGATAAAAAGCTAAGAGCTAAATGAGAAACCAGATAAAGAGGTCTCAGTGGCATAGAAAAATAAGATTCACAAGAGTAAGCAAGTGGAAAAACAGAAACCTTGATTTTAATTATTTTGTTTGGATTAGGTAATTTATATTTTATTAAATCTTTTTTAGATGATACACAAACAATCTAGAAATAGTAAATAAAATGTAGGATGGAAATAAGTTTGATTGTTTGAAATAGGGACTAAAAAGCAGAATACTAAACACCAAACAATACCAAAGTTTTTACCATGGAATAATGCAGAACAAAGTCTATAGGATATGGAAATACTGACCATTTGTTTGTGCAATATAATATGCCTGGAAAAGATTATAAAGTGATTAAGCAATAGATTATTGACTTTCATATGTAGCCTCTGACATCAATTGTGATCAAATAAAAAACTATTGTGAGTCCAAAGCTCTTTCATTAATTGGGTCCACTGCCTTTCCATATGCCTGATTCTATCATGGGTGATTGGTCACAGACAATAATTAACATGTATTAGGAAAAACACTTGGGAAGAAACAAGTAAAAACGGAAACCATTTATTTGTTGCCAGAAAAGAGAATCCCGATCCAGATTCCAAGAGTGGGTTTTTTGATCCTGTGCAGGAAAGAATTGGAGGTGAGTCACAGAGCACAGTGAAAGAATCTAGTTTCATCACAGTGTGATGAAATGGAAAGAAGATAATTTCATCAGGAAACAAGGTTTAAATATTTGAATCAAGGTGTTAGAGGAACCCCTGCTTATCAGGTCTCTGTTTTAATAAAACTTGACCAGAGTGGCTCCATCCTGAAGTGAGGAACTAGGTACTCACAAGGCATCTGTAAGGTTAATACTTATGGTCTGAAAATAGCCACATCCCAAACTGACCACCAATTGTAATTACAGAATATACATGGCCATACGGGACATCTCCCACAACCATGCAGAATGTCCACATGTCCTAAACTACTGCCCACTTTACCTGAAACTAATGTTAACCAGCAAGCTTAGGTTGAAGAATTAATCGTCATCAGTAACATTAATAGCCACTACCTTTAATGAGCACATTCGCACATTTAAGTTTGATTATAGCCCCTTATAGTTTCTTATCAGTAGAGACACTTGTAACAAAGGACGGCACATCCCTCCTGCTTTCCAAGGATGTTCTACCTTTAACGGAGTAGTTGCTAATAAACTTGCTTCTTTCACTGTGCTCTGTGACTCACCTCAAATTCTTTCCTGCATGAGATCCAAGAACACACTCTTGAAGTCTGGATCGGGACTCTCTTTTCTGACAACAAAGGGGATATCAATTTGGTTTTGAGCTTACAGTCCTAACTTGTATAGTACAGAGCACTCTTTTTTTAAAAAAATATGATTTTGTAGAGGTAATGAATAAACATGGTATAGAATACAGAGAACACATGAACATATGGTTAAAACATAAATCTGCTCTCTATCCCTACTCATTCTTTCCAAGTTTCAGCATTGTTTTCAACAAATATATAATGCATATGTAGGCCTATTTATCGATCAATTGATTGATTAATCCATCCTATACATAAAAGGTAGGATATCAAACCTGTTTCTCATACCAATCTTTTTTAATAGTAATACATCATGAAGATCTTTTATATCAGTATATACAGAGCTACTTCACTCTTTTTTAATCCTCCTAAGCTCTGTAGATCTCTTCTTTGTCACAATGTGGTCTCATAGTTTGTCCATAAACTTTTTTATCAAAGAGGAATATTTTAAAATGCACTTGTTTAGCTGCTGGTGAGTATCTTCCACAGTCCCATTACTGACTTCTTTTCATGTTTACCATATATAATAATTTAATGCATTTTCAAAATTGGCAAAATTTTCTTTTGTTTCCTTTATTAATTCAGAGTTTGAGAACCATGATTTCAAATAATGTATGGCTGTCTTCCAATTTTGAAAATCCTCTGCCTTTAGAGGAATGGGGAGAAATATGGAGAAGTAATTACTAGGTTAAAATTGGCATCCATAAACTAGACAGAAAGCTAGTTACCCAGCTGAGAGACTGTTGTGGATTTCATATCCATTAGCTCTGAAAGCCTCTACAAATATCATTTGCATGTGTGCATAGTCTCGTGGGGATTTGGTCTGACTTGACCGGTTTGGGAAGCTGACAGACACAGATTCTTTAATAAAAGAGCATCAAAACTAAACTGTATTCCTTCCAGGCTAGTAAACCACTTGGACAAAAATGGCCAAATGTGGTCACTGAGTAGGAACAGAGAAAAGCCATCATGTGAGGAACCTTGAGCTACACATTCTGGTAGGTTCTCTGAGCTACATGAATAAGCTGAGATTATTTGAAATGTATTTTAGTCAACTACCAAAGAAAGAAAAAAGAAAAAGAAAGAAAGAAAGAGAGAGAGAGAGAGAGAGAAAGAAAGAAAGAAAGAAAGAAAGAAAGAAAGAAAGAAAGAAAGAAAGAAAGAAAGAAA